>NC_139968.1:44133751-44578751 GCF_963993115.1 Abramis brama | reverse complement strand
AAGAAGAGACAAGAAATGTTTCACTTGCCGTCAGTGTGGAAAGAGTTTCACACAAAAACCGAGTCTCAAGGTTCACATGAGGATCCACACTGGAGAGAAACCGTTCACATGTGATCAGTGTGGAAATAGTTTTGCACATAAAGGTTCCTTTAAGAGACACATAAACATACACACTGGAGAGAAACTGCATGAATGTGATCAATGTGGTAAAACATTTTCGAGGGCTTCAGACCTGAAGAAACACCTGACAGTTCATTCACAGGAGAAACCACATTCATGTTCTTTGTGTGGAAAGAGTTTTTCACGTCTGCAGAGTTTAAAAGAACATCAGAAAATACACATTGGTGTAAGAAATCATATGTGCTTTGAGTGTGAGAAGACTTTTATCACAGCTGCACATTTAAAACTGCACCAGAGGATCCACACTGGAGAGAAACCTTACAAGTGTTCACACTGCGACAAGAGATTCATTCGGTCAGAACATCTGAAACAACACGAGAGGATCCACACTGGAGAGAAACCTTACAAGTGTTCACACTGCGACAAGAGATTCAATCAGTCAGGAACCTTGAAACAACACGAGAGGATCCACACTGGAGAGAAACCGTATCACTGCACTGCATGTGGGAAGAGCTTCACTCAATCATCTACTCTACACAGACACACAAAAAACAATCACAGCAAGTAGATCATCTTCATCTTCATCTTCTTTTAACTTGTTCTTCATTGTTGTTTTAAATTAACTAGTTCTTCCTCTTGTCGTGTATTTAGAAAACAGATGTAAAGATATACTGTAATGCAGGTTTGCAACTGACGTTCACTTTTATTCTCTGTATATGCTTTGATATCTTGTAAATTTGTTCGTTTTTGCTTCACAAAGTAATTTATAAATATATAGATGTATAAATGCATTATTTGTTACATATTTGTTACATATAAAATCCATGAAATACCCATATTTTTGGTTTTATTGATGTTTTGCACGTTTTTGATAATCTGCCTTTGATTTCGTCTCACGGCGATGACGTCATCACTAGCGCACTCTTCCTTCAGTCAGGGTGCGTCTCAATACTCAAATTGATGCTTCCTCGGTTCCTCACTCCTCCATCCTCCAGCATGTGACCCGGAAACCGATGGAATTCAGCCATCTTGAAGGACATCTCAATCCTGTAATTGCACCGCGAGGAATGAGGAGTTATGAGCGAGGATGCACAGGTGTCTCCTATGTGGAAGTCTTTCTTGGCCAGAAACCTGACGCACGTATAAATTCTCCTCCCCCTTCACATCTGTCACAATCATTTATATTTATGCTTTACCTTTGCAGTTTAAATAAACCATATATCACACATATTTCAACAGGGCATCTTGCTTTATTATTATTACTTAAAAATTTATTAAATAACCAAACTGCGTTGAAGCGTTGAAGTGACGCTCGAGTGATCAAGAATATTTCAATATACAAAAAGATTTTCTGTGATTTCTACGTCTTCAATTTATATCCTTGTAATTGTAAGATGCTAGCAAACTAATTCCTTTATTGTTATGAATGTAGTTATTAGGAAATTTAGATTCATATGAACAAATAACAGTGATTGATAAATATGGGTGACATTAGTGTCTGTCTTTATATTACTGCTATTTTCTATTTTCTGTCATTTGAGAAATAATAGTAATACTAGAGCACTTTTATAGGCTTTCAGCATTTATTCTACAAGCAAATACTTCTAATAAAGTGAGATGATCTGCTGCTGATCCTGAATGGCTTGTTTCATGAGTATTGATAGTCTATGGCAGTGGTTCCCAAACTTTTTCTGCCAGACCCCGTTTTGTAGAGAAAAATATGTTTAAGACCTCTTCCGCCCTTGTGTTTGTGATGTAAGATTTTTAGTTTTTGAACGTCTCTTATGCTCAACAAGGGTGCGTTTATATATTTAATATACAGTTAGGGTGATATTATGAAATATTCCAACTTCAAATATTTGTTTTAATCTGAATATGTTACATTTAATTTATTCCTGTGATCAAAGCTGAATTTTCTGCATCATTACTCCAGTCTTCAATGTCACATGATCCTCCAGAAATCACTCTAATATGATGATTTGATGCTCAAGAAACATTTCTGATTATTATCAGTGTTGCAAACAGTTGTGCTGCTTCATGTTTTTTCAGTATTCTTTGATTAATAAAGATACACCCACAACAAGACACTCTCAGACAGGAACTTGATTGCAAATTTCTAAAGGATTTATTTAAAATATTGTAATTAATAAAGTACTACAACTTCTCAACATCAACAAGTTTCTCCTTCTGTATGTGATATGAGTCTCTAAGTGGCGTCTTCACTTGTTCGACTTCATAATGGTTAGAAGTTCATATTTTGAGGCACGCAACACCCTGTGGTCTCTCTTCATTACCCATCACTGAACTGGTGAATCTGAGGGCGAGATATGCCTTGTCATATATTCTAGTCTTTTCGCCGCACCGCAACAGCTTGAGGCTGTCCACTAGACTTGACAAAGCAATTCTATTTTTCCACAGCATTTCATTGTGCCTCATCAACACACTGGCGCTGATTCTTCAATCGTGCCATCTAGTGCTCTGTTATTGCAGGACAACAACCGAAAACAGCGGCTACTGCGAGTCATCTTGAGGTAAAAACATGTTAAAATAATATTCTGGATTATTTACTTATGTGGCAAGTTTCGCAGTGGGGTCTGTCTCATCTGTAATACTTTATAATAATGGCCCGTCATTAATAAGTAATTATGCAGGAAGTAATGCCGGACTAATGAGTAGCGCTACATTAACACTTCAGCTACTACTGTTAAATAATATGGAAACAAGCTTAACTAATCAGTCAGAAATATCGAATTTAGGACTAAGATAGTTCCTTATTAGATAGGTAATTACTGAATGAGATTGGCATCATTATGAACTAATAGATAATTATGACAAATTATAAAGAATTACTAATTAATTACTAATAACAGCATTAAAGTGTCTGAGACGTTAGCAGTTGTCTTTTTTTACTCTCAACTTGGTCATAAAATGCATCACTAATTACTGAAGTGTTGCCTAGTCACTATGCAGGAACTACTAGTGATCTGGACCATTATTTTAAAGTTTCTAAATGAAAATTTACCAACATAATAAAAAGTTAATAAAAGTAAAATTCTTGTTATTATTATTACTTTCATTGGAATAATACATACATATATCAAAATGATTTAATTTAATTATAACATTTGTTTTCCTTCTAATGAAATTTTCCACATCCACCCAAACAATCTTTGTGTATATACAACTGCAAAACAGATGGATAATAGATAATTTGATAACAATAGATAACAAATAAATAATTTGTTCAATTTTCTAATGAACAAAAAATACATAATCAATTTCTAAATTAAACCTCTCTAACACACTTAGCTGGATATGTACTTTGTACAATTTGTATGTAATGTAACAACTTTTATTTTATTATTTAAACAGTATGCTTCACAAATACACCAAGCTTTATTCCAGTTTATATTTCTAAATACACTGGGCCACAATTTAGCTTTTATGATTGCAGCTTATATTCTTAAAATTGTAAGTTTATTAGTACAACTGTGTTTCAGAATATCAATGTCTCCTAGAAACATGCTGTCTTTAACATATTGCTCAGCATTCTCTTTCAGTGTAACTGGAAACCCACATTTATACAAGAATTCACTATAAGATAATCTACTACATTTTAGTTTAAACGTTGTATAACTAATATGAAGAGATATATTAAAATCTTCTATAATATAGAAAAGAGATCTATTTTTATTTTTATATCGAATTATTATATATAATAACCTGTTGATTTCGCCTTGCGGTGATGACGTCATCACGCGCGCGCTCCGTCAGTGTCGAGACTTCTGAGGTAAACTGTTCACGCTATTTCACGTAATTTTAAAATACTCTTTATACAGTTTACATATCATTTTACGGAGACATTTCCTGATGGTTTTCATCGGGTTCGTCGCTATTTGTGTCTGCTGACTAAAACACTCAAAGAAGAAGTTTTTATTATGTATGTATTGTATGTTTATATGTTTATATTTAAATGTATTTCTCTTCACATACAAAACGGTAGGATGCTAGCGAAGTAAGTGTTATGAACGAAGTTATTAGGATATAACTTTTACATTTTTATAGACAAATTACAATGGTTGATAAAGATGGGTGTCATTATAGTGTCTGTCTTTTGTATTGCTGGGCAATTCCGCGCAAAACTGTCACGCCAACTAAATACCATGGCATTGTGTTGGCGTTATGGATGTGACAGTTTTGCGTGGAATTGCCCTGCTGCTTTTTTCTCTATCATTTGAGAAATAATCTAATATTAGAGCACTTATATAGGCTTTTTTGCAGATATTCTGACACAAACAATCTGTTTCTAGCAGCAAATAATTATAATAAAGTGAGATGATGTGCTGATCCTGAATGGCTTGTTGAATGAGTATTGATAGTCTATGGCTCATCGCTATTATCAGAGCAGCTGAAAAGCCTCTTTATTTCACGTCAATAGATCCTGTTTTCTCCTCATTCATTATGCTGATGTCTTCAGATCTGTAAATTGACACATTAAGCTCATTTTATTGTCAACAGATTTGAGCAAATGACACGATCAGCTATTGTGACATCTACAAGATATAGGTAAGTTTGATAAGAGCATTTATTTCATTAATCTGTGATAAACCGTTTTTCATATAAAAGTTAAACACAAAACTAAAGTAAAAAACAACAAACAATATATTTTTATCTATTTCTTTGGCTACATATTAATTAGAGGTAAAATAAAAGTTTAAAGTTGCATTAATAGATAAATAGGAGAATTAGTATAGTATTAGTATATAAAAACAAACCCACTTTCTGATTTAATCTTGATTTTGACAGATTTCTTTAATGCAGTTATCATTCTTTTACTAATGCTCACTGCAATTCACCAATAAATGCTGGAATATTCCCATCAGCTACAAGTGAAGACGAGCATCAAACCATCAGGAAGAACTGAAATCTGCAAAGACAGAGTTTATTGAAGGACGGTGAGAACATGGGAGATCCAGAACACTGCAGAATGAAACACACTGAAGAACAAAGAGGTTGGTGTTTATTCCTGATTCTTCATTAGTGAGGCTGAAGAACATTAAGGTTATGAAGCTTTAAGTAGTTCAGATAGAAGCTCAAACGTGCTGCGAAACACGAGAATGCACCTCATTGGTTCTTGCTGAAGCTCAAACGTGATGCGAAACACAGGAATGAACCTCATTGGTTCTTGCAGAAGCTCAAACGTTCTGCGAAACACGAGAATGCACTTCATTGGTTCTTGCAGAAGCTCAAACGTGATGCGAAACACAGGAATGAACCTCATTGGTTCTTGCAGAAGCTCAAATGTGCTGCGTAACACAAGAATGAACCTCATGGGTTCTTGCAGAAGCTCAAACGTGCTGCGTAACATGAGAATGAACCTCATTGGTTCTTGCAGAAGATCAAACGTGCTTCGTAAGACGAAAATGTACCTCATTGGTTCTTGCAAAAGCTCAAACGTGCTGCGAAACACAAGAATTAACCTCATTGGTTCTTGCAGAAGCTCAAACGTGCTTCGTAAGACGAAAATGTACCTCATTGGTTCTTGCAGAAGCTCAAACGTGATGCGAAACACAGGAATGAACCTCATTGGTTCTTGCAGAAGCTCAAACATGATGCGAAACACAAGAATGAACCTCATTGGTTCTTGCAGAAGCTCAAACGTGCTGCGAAACACGAGAATGCACCTCATTGGTTCTTGCAGAAGCTCAAACGTGCTGCGAAACACGAGAATGCACCTCATTGGTTCTTGCAGAAGCTCAAATGTGCTGCGTAACACGAGAATGAACCTCATTGGTTCTTGCAGAAGCTCAAATGTGCTGCGTAACACGAGAATGCACCTCATTGGTTCTTGCAGAAGCTCAAATGTGCTGCGTAACACGAGAATGAACCTCATTGGTTCTTGCAGAAGGTCAAACGTGATGCGAAACACAAGAATGAACCTCATTGGTTCTTGCAGAAGCTCAAACGTGCTGCGTAACACGAGAATGAACTTCATTGGTTCTTGCAGAAGCTCAAATGTGCTGCGTAACACGAGAATGCACCTCATTGGTTCTTGCAGAAGCTCAAACGTGCTGCGAAACACGAGAATGCACCTCATTGGTTCTTGCAGAAGCTCAAACGTGCTTCGTAAGACGAAAATGTACCTCATTGGTTCTTGCAGAAGCTCAAACGTGATGCGAAACACAGGAATGAACCTCATTGGTTCTTGCAGAAGCTCAAACATGATGCGAAACACAAGAATGAACCTCATTGGTTCTTGCAGAAGCTCAAACGTGCTGCGAAACACGAGAATGCACCTCATTGGTTCTTGCAGAAGCTCAAACGTGCTGCGAAACACGAGAATGCACCTCATTGGTTCTTGCAGAAGCTCAAATGTGCTGCGTAACACGAGAATGAACCTCATTGGTTCTTGCAGAAGCTCAAATGTGCTGCGTAACACGAGAATGCACCTCATTGGTTCTTGCAGAAGCTCAAATGTGCTGCGTAACACGAGAATGAACCTCATTGGTTCTTGCAGAAGGTCAAACGTGATGCGAAACACAAGAATGAACCTCATTGGTTCTTGCAGAAGCTCAAACGTGCTGCGTAACACGAGAATGAACTTCATTGGTTCTTGCAGAAGCTCAAATGTGCTGCGTAACACGAGAATGCACCTCATTGGTTCTTGCAGAAGCTCAAACGTGCTGCGAAACACGAGAATGCACCTCATTGGTTCTTGCAGAAGCTCAAACGTGCTTCGTAAGACGAAAATGTACCTCATTGGTTCTTGCAGAAGCTCAAACGTGATGCGAAACACAGGAATGAACCTCATTGGTTCTTGCAGAAGCTCAAACATGATGCGAAACACAAGAATGAACCTCATTGGTTCTTGCAGAAGCTCAAACGTGCTGCGAAACACGAGAATGCACCTCATTGGTTCTTGCAGAAGCTCAAATGTGCTGCGAAACACGAGAATGCACCTCATTGGTTCTTGCAGAAGCTCAAATGTGCTGCGTAACACGAGAATGAACCTCATTGGTTCTTGCAGAAGCTCAAATGTGCTGCGTAACACGAGAATGCACCTCATTGGTTCTTGCAGAAGCTCAAATGTGCTGCGTAACACGAGAATGAACCTCATTGGTTCTTGCAGAAGGTCAAACGTGATGCGAAACACGAGAATGAACCTCATTGGTTCTTGCAGAAGCTCAAATGTGCTGCGTAACACGAGAATGCACCTCATTGGTTCTTGCAGAAGCTCAAACGTGCTGCGAAACACGAGAATGCACCTCATTGGTTCTTGCAGAAGCTCAAACGTGCTGCAAAACATGAGAATGAACCTCATTGGTTCTTGCAGAAGCTCAAACGTGCTGCGAAACATGAGAATGAACCTCATTGGTTCTTGCAGAAGCTCAAACGTGCTGCGAAACACGAGAATGCACCTCATTGGTTCTTGCAGAAGCTCAAATGTGCCACGAAACACGAGAATGAACCTCATTGGTTCTTGCAGAAGCTCAAACGTGCCGCGTAACACGAGAATGAACCTCATTGGTGTTTGCAGAAGCTCAAACGTGCTGCGTAACACGAGAATGAACCTCATTGGTGTTTGCAGAAGCTCAAACGTGCTGCGTAACACGAGAATGAACCTCATTGGTGTTTGCAGAAGCTCAAACGTGCTGCGTAACACAAGAATGAACCTCATTGGTTCTTGCAGAAGCTCAAACGTGCTGCGTAACACGAGAATGAACCTCATTGGTGTTTGCAGAAGCTCAAACGTGATGCGTAACACGAGAATGAACCTCATTGGTGTTTGCAGAAGCTCAAACGTGCTGCGTAACACGAGAATGAACCTCATTGGTTCTTGCAGAAGCTCAAACGTGCTGTGAAACACGAGAATGCACCTCATTGGTTCTTGCAGAAGCTCAAACGTGCTGCGAAACACGAGAATGCACCTCATTGGTTCTTGCAGAAGCTCAAATGTGCTGCGTAACACGAGAATGCACCTCATTGGTTCTTGCAGAAGCTCAAACGTGCTGCGAAACACGAGAATGCACCTCATTGGTTCTTGCAGAAGCTCAAATGTGCTGCGTAACACGAGAATGCACCTCATTGGTGTTTGCAGAAGCTCAAACGTGATGCGTAACACGAGAATGCACCTCATTGGTTCTTGCAGAAGCTCAAATGTGCTGCGTAACACGAGAATGCACCTCATTGGTTCTTGCAGAAGCTCAAACGTGCTGCGAAACATGAGAATGAACTTCATTGGTTCTTGCAGAAGCTCAAACGTGCTGCGAAACACGAGAATGAACCTCATTGGTTCTTGCAGAAGCTCAAATGTGTTGCGAAACACGAGAATGAACCTCATTGGTGTTTGCAGAAGCTCAAACGTGATGCGTAACACAAGAATGAACCTCATTGGTTCTTGCAGAAGCTTAAACGTGCTGCGTAACACGAGAATGCACCTCATTGGTTCTTGCAGAAGCTCAAACGTGCTGCGTAACACGAGAATGAACCTCATTGGTGTTTGCAGAAGCTCAAACGTGATGCGTAACACGAGAATGCACCTCATTGGTTCTTGCAGAAGCTCAAACGTGCTGCGTAACACGAGAATGAACCTCATTGGTGTTTGCAGAAGCTCAAACGTGATGCGTAACACAAGAATGAAGCTCATTGGTTCTTGCAGAAGCTCAAACGTGCTGCGAAACACGAGAATGCACCTCATTGGTTCTTGCAGAAGCTCAAACGTGCTGCGAAACACGAGAATGCACCTCATTGGTTCTTGCAGAAGCTCAAACGTGCTGCGAAACACGAGAATGCACCTCATTGGTTCTTGCAGAAGCTCAAACGTGCTGCGTAACACGAGAATGCACCTCATTGGTTCTTGCAGAAGCTCAAACGTGCTGCGAAACACGAGAATGCACCTCATTGGTTCTTGCAGAAGCTCAAACGTGCTGCGAAACACGAGAATGCACCTCATTGGTTCTTGCAGAAGCTCAAACGTGCTGCGAAACACGAGAATGCACCTCAGCAGCCATATCACCCTGTAGCCCAAGACTGGTTGCCCACTGAAGCTAAGCAGGGCTGAGCCTGGTTAGTACCTGGATGGGAGACCTCCTGAGAAAAACCAGGTTGCTGCTGGAAGAGGTGTTAGTGAGGCCAGCAGGGGGTGCTCACCCTGTGGTCTGTGTGGGTCCTAATGCCCCAGTGTATTGACAGGGACACTATACTGTCAAAGAGCACCGTCCTTCGGATGAGACGTTAAACCGAGGTCCTGACTCTCTGTGGTCATTAAAAATCCCATGGCATTTCTCGTAAAGAGTAGGGGTGTAACCCCGGTGCCCTGGCCACATTCCACCATTGGCCCATACCAATCATGGCCTCCTAATAATCCCCTTACATTGAATTGGCTCTATCACTCTCTCTCCTCTCCACCTATAGCTGGTGTGTGGTGAGCGCACTGGCGCCGTTGTACTGTGGCTGCCGTCGCATCATCCAAGTGGATGCTGCACACTGGTGGTGGTTGAGGAGAGATCCCCTGATATGATTGTAAAGCGCTTTGGGTGTACAGTAGTACATATGAAAGCGCTATATAAATGCCCGATTCTATTCTATTCTATTGATTGGTTCTTGCAGAAGCTCAAATGTGCTGCGTAACACAAGAATGCACCTCATTGGTTCTTGCTGAAGCTCAAATGTGCTGCGTAACACAAGAATGCACCTCATTGGTTCTTGCAGAAGCTCAAACGTGCTGCGTAACACAGGAATGAACCTCATTGGTTCTTGCAGAAGCTCAAACGTGCTGCGAAACACGAGAATGCACCTCATTGGTTCTTGCAGAAGCTCAAACGTGCTGCGAAACACGAGAATGCACCTCATTGGTTCTTGCAGAAGCTCAAACGTGCTGTGAAACACGAGAATGCACCTCATTATTTCTTGCAGAAGCTCAAATGTGCTGCGTAACACGAGAATGCACCTCATTGGTTCTTGCAGAAGCTCAAACGTGCTGCGAAACACGAGAATGAACCTCATTGGTTCTTGCAGAAGCTCAAACGTGCTGCGGAACATGAGAATGAACTTCATTGGTTCTTGCAGAAGCTCAAACGTGCTGCGTAACACGAGAATGCACCTCATTGGTTCTTGCAGAAGCTCAAACGTGCTGCGAAACACGAGAATGAACCTCATTGGTTCTTGCAGAAGCTCAAACGTGCTGCGAAACACGAGAATGAACCTCATTGGTTCTTGCAGAAGCTCAAATGTGCTGCGAAACATGAGAATGAACCTCATTGGTTCTTGAAGAAGCTCAAATGTGCTGCGAAACATGAGAATGAACTTCATTGGTTCTTGCAGAAGCTCAAACGTGCTGCGAAACACGAGAATGCACCTCATTGGTTCTTGCAGAAGCTCAAACGTGCTGCGAAACACGAGAATGCACCTCATTGGTTCTTGCAGAAGCTCAAACGTGCTGCGAAACACGAGAATGCACCTCATTGGTTCTTGCAGAAGCTCAAATGTGCCGCGAAACACGAGAATGAACCTCATTGGTTCTTGCAGAAGCTCAAACGTGCTGCGTAACACGAGAATGAACCTCATTGGTGTTTGCAGAAGCTCAAACGTGCTGCGTAACACGAGAATGAACCTCATTGGTGTTTGCAGAAGCTCAAACGTGATGCGTAACAAAAGATTGAACCTCATTGGTTCTTGCAGAAGCTCAAACGTGCTGTGAAACACGAGAATGCACCTCATTGGTGTTTGCAGAAGCTCAAACGTGATGCGTAACACAAGAATGAACCTCATTGGTTCTTGCAGAAGCTCAAACGTGCTGCGTAACACGAGAATGAACCTCATTGGTGTTTGCAGAAGCTCAAACGTGATGCGTAACACGAGAATGCACCTCATTGGTTCTTGCAGAAGCTCAAACGTGCTGTGAAACACGAGAATGCACCTCATTGGTTCTTGCAGAAGCTCAAATGTGCTGCGAAACACGAGAATGCACCTCATTGGTTCTTGCAGAAGCTCAAACATGCTGCGAAACACGAGAATGCACCTCATTGGTTCTTGCAGAAGCTCAAACGTGCTGCGAAACATGAGAATGAACTTCATTGGTTCTTGCAGAAGCTCAAACGTGCTGCGAAACACGAGAATGCACCTCATTGGTTCTTGCAGAAGCTCAAACGTGCTGCGAAACACGAGAATGCACCTCATTGGTTCTTGCAGAAGCTCAAACGTGCTGCGAAACATGAGAATGAACTTCATTGGTTCTTGCAGAAGCTCAAACGTGCTGCGAAACACGAGAATGCACCTCATTGGTTCTTGCAGAAGCTCAAATGTGCTGCGAAACACGAGAATGCACCTCATTGGTGTTTGCAGAAGCTCAAACGTGATGCGTAACACAAGAATGAACCTCATTGGTTCTTGCAGAAGCTTAAACGTGCTGTGAAACACGAGAATGCACCTCATTGGTTCTTGCAGAAGCTCAAATGTGCTGCGAAACATGAGAATGAACCTCATTGGTTCTTGAAGAAGCTCAAACGTGCTGCGAAACATGAGAATGAACTTCATTGGTTCTTGCAGAAGCTCAAACGTGCTGCGAAACACGAGAATGAACCTCATTGGTTCTTGCAGAAGCTCAAACGTGCTGCGAAACATGAGAATGAACCTCATTGGTTCTTGCAGAAGCTCAAATGTGCTGCGAAACATGAGAATGAACCTCATTGGTTCTTGAAGAAGCTCAAACGTGCTGCGAAACATGAGAATGAACTTCATTGGTTCTTGCAGAAGCTCAAATGTGCTGCGAAACACGAGAATGAACCTCATTGGTTCTTGCAGAAGCTCAAATGTGCTGCGAAACATGAGAATGAACCTCATTGGTTCTTGAAGAAGCTCAAATGTGCTGCGAAACATGAGAATGAACTTCATTGGTTCTTGCAGAAGCTCAAACGTGCTGCGAAACACGAGAATGCACCTCATTGGTTCTTGCAGAAGCTCAAACGTGCTGCGAAACACGAGAATGCACCTCATTGGTTCTTGCAGAAGCTCAAACGTGCTGCGAAACACGAGAATGCACCTCATTGGTTCTTGCAGAAGCTCAAACGTGCTGCGAAACACGAGAATGCACCTCATTGGTTCTTGCAGAAGCTCAAATGTGCCGCGAAACACGAGAATGAACCTCATTGGTTCTTGCAGAAGCTCAAACGTGCTGCGTAACACGAGAATGAACCTCATTGGTGTTTGCAGAAGCTCAAACGTGCTGCGTAACACGAGAATGAACCTCATTGGTGTTTGCAGAAGCTCAAACGTGATGCGTAACAAAAGATTGAACCTCATTGGTTCTTGCAGAAGCTCAAACGTGCTGTGAAACACGAGAATGCACCTCATTGGTGTTTGCAGAAGCTCAAACGTGATGCGTAACACAAGAATGAACCTCATTGGTTCTTGCAGAAGCTCAAACGTGCTGCGTAACACGAGAATGAACCTCATTGGTGTTTGCAGAAGCTCAAACGTGATGCGTAACACGAGAATGCACCTCATTGGTTCTTGCAGAAGCTCAAACGTGCTGTGAAACACGAGAATGCACCTCATTGGTTCTTGCAGAAGCTCAAATGTGCTGCGAAACACGAGAATGCACCTCATTGGTTCTTGCAGAAGCTCAAACATGCTGCGAAACACGAGAATGCACCTCATTGGTTCTTGCAGAAGCTCAAACGTGCTGCGAAACATGAGAATGAACTTCATTGGTTCTTGCAGAAGCTCAAACGTGCTGCGAAACACGAGAATGCACCTCATTGGTTCTTGCAGAAGCTCAAACGTGCTGCGAAACACGAGAATGCACCTCATTGGTTCTTGCAGAAGCTCAAACGTGCTGCGAAACATGAGAATGAACTTCATTGGTTCTTGCAGAAGCTCAAACGTGCTGCGAAACACGAGAATGCACCTCATTGGTTCTTGCAGAAGCTCAAATGTGCTGCGAAACACGAGAATGCACCTCATTGGTGTTTGCAGAAGCTCAAACGTGATGCGTAACACAAGAATGAACCTCATTGGTTCTTGCAGAAGCTTAAACGTGCTGTGAAACACGAGAATGCACCTCATTGGTTCTTGCAGAAGCTCAAATGTGCTGCGAAACATGAGAATGAACCTCATTGGTTCTTGAAGAAGCTCAAACGTGCTGCGAAACATGAGAATGAACTTCATTGGTTCTTGCAGAAGCTCAAACGTGCTGCGAAACACGAGAATGAACCTCATTGGTTCTTGCAGAAGCTCAAACGTGCTGCGAAACATGAGAATGAACCTCATTGGTTCTTGCAGAAGCTCAAATGTGCTGCGAAACATGAGAATGAACCTCATTGGTTCTTGAAGAAGCTCAAACGTGCTGCGAAACATGAGATTGAACTTCATTGGTTCTTGCAGAAGCTCAAATGTGCTGCGAAACACGAGAATGCACCTCATTGGTTCTTGCAGAAGCTCAAACGTGCTGCGAAACACGAGAATGCACCTCATTGGTTCTTGCAGAAGCTCAAACGTGCTGCGAAACACGAGAATGCACCTCATTGGTTCTTGCAGAAGCTCAAACGTGCTGCGAAACACGAGAATGCACCTCATTGGTTCTTGCAGAAGCTCAAACGTGCTGCGAAACACAGGAATGCACCTCATTGGTTCTTGCAGAAGCTCAAATGTGCCGCGAAACACGAGAATGAACCTCATTGGTTCTTGCAGAAGCTCAAACGTGCTGCGTAACACGAGAATGAACCTCATTGGTGTTTGCAGAAGCTCAAACGCGCTGCGTAACACGAGAATGAACCTCATTGGTGTTTGCAGAAGCTCAAACGTGATGCGTAACACAAGATTGAACCTCATTGGTTCTTGCAGAAGCTCAAACGTGCTGTGAAACACGAGAATGCACCTCATTGGTGTTTGCAGAAGCTCAAACGTGATGCGTAACACAAGAATGAACCTCATTGGTTCTTGCAGAAGCTCAAACGTGCTGCGTAACACGAGAATGAACCTCATTGGTGTTTGCAGAAGCTCAAACGTGATGCGTAACACGAGAATGCACCTCATTGGTTCTTGCAGAAGCTCAAACGTGCTGTGAAACACGAGAATGCACCTCATTGGTTCTTGCAGAAGCTCAAATGTGCTGCGAAACACGAGAATGCACCTCATTGGTTCTTGCAGAAGCTCAAACGTGCTGCGAAACACGAGAATGCACCTCATTGGTTCTTGCAGAAGCTCAAACGTGCTGCGAAACATGAGAATGAACTTCATTGGTTCTTGCAGAAGCTCAAACGTGCTGCGAAACACGAGAATGCACCTCATTGGTTCTTGCAGAAGCTCAAACGTGCAGGAAAAACACGAGAATGCACCTCATTGGTTCTTGCAGAAGCTCAAACGTGCTGCGAAACATGAGAATGAACTTCATTGGTTCTTGCAGAAGCTCAAACGTGCTGCGAAACACGAGAATGCACCTCATTGGTGTTTGCAGAAGCTCAAACGTGATGCGTAACACAAGAATGAACCTCATTGGTTCTTGCAGAAGCTTAAACGTGCTGTGAAACACGAGAATGCACCTCATTGGTTCTTGCAGAAGCTCAAACGTGCTGCGTAACACAAGAATGAACCTCATTGGTTCTTGCAGAAGCTCAAACGTGCTGCGTAAAACGAGAATGAACCTCATTGGTGTTTGCAGAAGCTCAAACGTGATGCGTAACACGAGAATTGTCGTGGAAATTACTTTCACGACTTTAAATAATAATTGGAAGACAGCTGGAAATTTCAAAAGTTATTAAGATCTTTATTTCTTGCAAGAAAGGCTGTTCACACATCAGTCAGAGTCTGATATGAGAAGCGCGCCGACTTCTCCTTTTTGCCCAGCTTATATACTCTTAACACATCCTGGTCTGTCTCAAAAGATCGCCTTGGTTTACCTTAAAAGGCAACACGTCTTTGTTCAAGATCTCGTCTAACATAAATTCTATCTAGACAGAGCAATGTCACGTCTGCAAAAGTTTCCTGTTGTTTAGCTGCTTCATTTTCACACATTTTGTCTATCTTTAATTTTATCAAAGCTGCGCACATACTTTTCACACTTGAAGTACAATAGGTCACTTTGACATTTTGTTGTACACAGTCTATTTCTACTAAGCCGTCTATCACCCAAAACATTTTGTTCCTGCAAGCTTGTCCTAACTTATGCATTTCTAAAACTTGGTTACATATATTTAATAATGCACTTTAGCTTATATGGTTATATTCCTTTAAATGCTTATGAGTAAAAATAAGTATTCAATGTTAATACAAGTGATACACATCTAGAAGTAAAAAAACACATCTAAGTAAAAAGAACACATCTAAATGTAAAATTTCCATAACAGAATGCACCTCATTGGTTCTTGCAGAAGCTCAAACGTGCTGTGAAACACGAGAATGCACCTCATTGGTTCTTGCAGAAGCTCAAATGTGCTGCGTAACACGAGAATGCACCTCATTGGTTCTTGCAGAAGCTCAAACGTGCTGCGAAACACGAGAATGCACCTCATTGGTTCTTGCAGAAGCTCAAATGTGCTGCGAAACACGAGAATGAACCTCATTGATGTTTGCAGAAGCTCAAACGTGATGCGTAACACAAGAATGAACCTCATTGGTTCTTGCAGAAGCTTAAACGTGCTGTGAAACACGAGAATGCACCTCATTGGTTCTTGCAGAAGCTCAAACGTGCTGCGTAACACAAGAATGAACCTCATTGGTTCTTGCAGAAGCTCAAACGTGCTGCGTAACACGAGAATGAACCTCATTGGTGTTTGCAGAAGCTCAAACGTGATGCGTAACACAAGAATGAACCTCATTGGTTCTTGCAGAAGCTCAAACGTGCTGCGAAACACGAGAATGAACCTCATTGGTTCTTGCAGAAGCTCAAACGTGCTGCGTAACACGAGAATGAACCTCATTGGTGTTTGCAGAAGCTCAAACGTGATGCGTAACACAAGAATGAACCTCATTGGTTCTTGCAGAAGCTCAAACGTGCTGCGTAACACGAGAATGAACCTCATTGGTGTTTGCAGAAGCTCAAACGTGCTGCGAAACACGAGAATGCACCTCATTGGTTCTTGCAGAAGCTCAAACGTGCTGCGAAACACGAGAATGAACCTCATTGGTTCTTGCAGAAGCTCAAACGTGCTGTGTAACACGAGAATGAACCTCATTGGTGTTTGCAGAAGCTCAAACGTGATGCGTAACACAAGAATGAACCTCATTGGTTCTTGCAGAAGCTCAAACGTGATGCGTAACACGAGAATGAACCTCATTGGTTCTTGCAGAAGCTCAAACGTGATGCGTAACAAGAATGAACCTCATTGGTGTTTGCAGAAGCTCAAACGTGATGCGTAACACAAGAATGAACCACATTGGTTCTTGCAGAAGCTCAAACGTGCTGCGTAACAAAAGAATGAACCTCATTGGTTCTTGCAGAAGCTCAAACGTGCTGTGAAACACGAGAATGAACCTCATTGGTTCTTGCAGAAGCTCAAATGTGCTGCGTAACACGAGAATGAACCTCATTGGTTCTTGCAGAAGCTCAAACATGCTGCGTAACACTAGAATGAACCTCATTGGTGTTTGCAGAAGCTCAAACGTGATGCATAACACAAGAATGAACCTCATTGGTTCTTGCAGAAGCTCAAACGTGCTGTGAAACACGAGAATGCACCTCATTGGTGTTTGCAGAAGCTCAAACGTGATGCGTAACACAAGAATGAACCTCATTGGTTCTTGCAGAAGCTCAAACGTGCTGCGTAACACGAGAATGAACCTCATTGGTGTTTGCAGAAGCTCAAACGTGATGCGTAACACGAGAATGCACCTCATTGGTTCTTGCAGAAGCTCAAACGTGCTGCGAAACACGAGAATGCACCTCATTGGTTCTTGCAGAAGCTCAAACGTGCTGCGAAACACGAGAATGCACCTCATTGGTTCTTGCAGAAGCTCAAACGTGCTGCGTAACACGAGAATGAACCTCATTGGTGTTTGCAGAAGCTCAAACGTGATGCGTAACACGAGAATGCACCTCATTGGTTCTTGCAGAAGCTCAAACGTGCTGTGAAACACGAGAATGCACCTCATTGGTTCTTGCAGAAGCTCAAACGTGCTGCGAAACACGAGAATGCACCTCATTGGTTCTTGCAGAAGCTCAAACGTGCTGCGAAACACGAGAATGCACCTCATTGGTTCTTGCAGAAGCTCAAACGTGCTGCGTAACACGAGAATGAACCGCATTGGTTCTTGCAGAAGCTCAAACGTGCTGCGTAACACAAGAATGAACCTCATTGGTGTTTGCAGAAGCTCAAACGTGATGCGTAACACAAGAATGAACCTCATTGGTTCTTGCAGAAGCTCAAACGTGCTGCGTAACAAAAGAATGAACCTCATTGGTTCTTGCAGAAGCTCAAACGTGCTGTGAAACACGAGAATGAACCTCATTGGTTCTTGCAGAAGCTCAAATGTGCTGCGTAACACGAGAATGAACTTTATTGGTTCTTGCAGAAGCTCAAACGTGCTGCGTAACACGAGAATGAACCTCATTGGTGTTTGCAGAAGCTCAAACGTGATGCGTAACACAAGAATGAACCTCATTGGTTCTTGCAGAAGCTCAAACGTGCTGTGAAACACGAGAATGCACCTCATTGGTGTTTGCAGAAGCTCAAACGTGCTGCGAAACACAGGAATGCACCTCATTGGTTCTTGCAGAAGCTCAAATGTGCCGCGAAACACGAGAATGAACCTCATTGGTTCTTGCAGAAGCTCAAACGTGCTGCGTAACACGAGAATGAACCTCATTGGTGTTTGCAGAAGCTCAAACGCGCTGCGTAACACGAGAATGAACCTCATTGGTGTTTGCAGAAGCTCAAACGTGATGCGTAACACAAGATTGAACCTCATTGGTTCTTGCAGAAGCTCAAACGTGCTGTGAAACACGAGAATGCACCTCATTGGTGTTTGCAGAAGCTCAAACGTGATGCGTAACACAAGAATGAACCTCATTGGTTCTTGCAGAAGCTCAAACGTGCTGCGTAACACGAGAATGAACCTCATTGGTGTTTGCAGAAGCTCAAACGTGATGCGTAACACGAGAATGCACCTCATTGGTTCTTGCAGAAGCTCAAACGTGCTGTGAAACACGAGAATGCACCTCATTGGTTCTTGCAGAAGCTCAAATGTGCTGCGAAACACGAGAATGCACCTCATTGGTTCTTGCAGAAGCTCAAACGTGCTGCGAAACACGAGAATGCACCTCATTGGTTCTTGCAGAAGCTCAAACGTGCTGCGAAACATGAGAATGAACTTCATTGGTTCTTGCAGAAGCTCAAATGTGCTGCGAAACACGAGAATGCACCTCATTGGTTCTTGCAGAAGCTCAAACGTGCAGGAAAAACACGAGAATGCACCTCATTGGTTCTTGCAGAAGCTCAAACGTGCTGCGAAACATGAGAATGAACTTCATTGGTTCTTGCAGAAGCTCAAACGTGCTGCGAAACACGAGAATGCACCTCATTGGTGTTTGCAGAAGCTCAAACGTGATGCGTAACACAAGAATGAACCTCATTGGTTCTTGCAGAAGCTTAAACGTGCTGTGAAACACGAGAATGCACCTCATTGGTTCTTGCAGAAGCTCAAACGTGCTGCGTAACACAAGAATGAACCTCATTGGTTCTTGCAGAAGCTCAAACGTGCTGCGTAAAACGAGAATGAACCTCATTGGTGTTTGCAGAAGCTCAAACGTGATGCGTAACACGAGAATTGTCGTGGAAATTACTTTCACGACTTTAAATAATAATTGGAAAACAGCTGGAAATTTCAAAAGTTATTAAGATCTTTATTTCTTGCAAGAAAGGCTGTTCACACATCAGTCAGAGTCTGATATGAGAAGCGTGCCGACTTCTCCTTTTTGCCCAGCTTATATACTCTTAACACATCCTGGTCTGTCTCAAAAGATCGCCTTGGTTTACCTTAAAAGGCAACACGTCTTTGTTCAAGATCTCGTCTAACATAAATTCTATCTAGACAGAGCAATGTCACGTCTGCAAAAGTTTCCTGTTGTTTAGCTGCTTCATTTTCACACATTTTGTCTATCTTTAATTTTATCAAAGCTGCGCACATACTTTTCACACTTGAAGTACAATAGGTCACTTTGACATTTTGTTGTACACAGTCTATTTCTACTAAGCCGTCTATCACCCAAAACATTTTGTTCCTGCAAGCTTGTCCTAACTTATGCATTTCTAAAACTTGGTTACATATATTTAATAATGCACTTTAGCTTATATGGTTATATTCCTTTAAATGCTTATGAGTAAAAATAAGTATTCAATGTTAATACAAGTGATACACATCTAGAAGTAAAAAAACACATCTAAGTAAAAAGAACACATCTAAATGTAAAATTTCCATAACAGAATGCACCTCATTGGTTCTTGCAGAAGCTCAAACGTGCTGTGAAACACGAGAATGCACCTCATTGGTTCTTGCAGAAGCTCAAATGTGCTGCGTAACACGAGAATGCACCTCATTGGTTCTTGCAGAAGCTCAAACGTGCTGCGAAACACGAGAATGCACCTCATTGGTTCTTGCAGAAGCTCAAATGTGCTGCGAAACACGAGAATGAACCTCATTGATGTTTGCAGAAGCTCAAACGTGATGCGTAACACAAGAATGAACCTCATTGGTTCTTGCAGAAGCTTAAACGTGCTGTGAAACACGAGAATGCACCTCATTGGTTCTTGCAGAAGCTCAAACGTGCTGCGTAACACAAGAATGAACCTCATTGGTTCTTGCAGAAGCTCAAACGTGCTGCGTAACACGAGAATGAACCTCATTGGTGTTTGCAGAAGCTCAAACGTGATGCGTAACACAAGAATGAACCTCATTGGTTCTTGCAGAAGCTCAAACGTGCTGCGAAACACGAGAATGAACCTCATTGGTTCTTGCAGAAGCTCAAACGTGCTGCGTAACACGAGAATGAACCTCATTGGTGTTTGCAGAAGCTCAAACGTGATGCGTAACACAAGAATGAACCTCATTGGTTCTTGCAGAAGCTCAAACGTGCTGCGTAACACGAGAATGAACCTCATTGGTGTTTGCAGAAGCTCAAACGTGCTGCGAAACACGAGAATGCACCTCATTGGTTCTTGCAGAAGCTCAAACGTGCTGCGAAACACGAGAATGAACCTCATTGGTTCTTGCAGAAGCTCAAACGTGCTGTGTAACACGAGAATGAACCTCATTGGTGTTTGCAGAAGCTCAAACGTGATGCGTAACACAAGAATGAACCTCATTGGTTCTTGCAGAAGCTCAAACGTGATGCGTAACACGAGAATGAACCTCATTGGTTCTTGCAGAAGCTCAAACGTGATGCGTAACAAGAATGAACCTCATTGGTGTTTGCAGAAGCTCAAACGTGATGCGTAACACAAGAATGAACCACATTGGTTCTTGCAGAAGCTCAAACGTGCTGCGTAACAAAAGAATGAACCTCATTGGTTCTTGCAGAAGCTCAAACGTGCTGTGAAACACGAGAATGAACCTCATTGGTTCTTGCAGAAGCTCAAATGTGCTGCGTAACACGAGAATGAACCTCATTGGTTCTTGCAGAAGCTCAAACATGCTGCGTAACACTAGAATGAACCTCATTGGTGTTTGCAGAAGCTCAAACGTGATGCATAACACAAGAATGAACCTCATTGGTTCTTGCAGAAGCTCAAACGTGCTGTGAAACACGAGAATGCACCTCATTGGTGTTTGCAGAAGCTCAAACGTGATGCGTAACACAAGAATGAACCTCATTGGTTCTTGCAGAAGCTCAAACGTGCTGCGTAACACGAGAATGAACCTCATTGGTGTTTGCAGAAGCTCAAACGTGATGCGTAACACGAGAATGCACCTCATTGGTTCTTGCAGAAGCTCAAACGTGCTGCGAAACACGAGAATGCACCTCATTGGTTCTTGCAGAAGCTCAAACGTGCTGCGAAACACGAGAATGCACCTCATTGGTTCTTGCAGAAGCTCAAACGTGCTGCGTAACACGAGAATGAACCTCATTGGTGTTTGCAGAAGCTCAAACGTGATGCGTAACACGAGAATGCACCTCATTGGTTCTTGCAGAAGCTCAAACGTGCTGTGAAACACGAGAATGCACCTCATTGGTTCTTGCAGAAGCTCAAACGTGCTGCGAAACACGAGAATGCACCTCATTGGTTCTTGCAGAAGCTCAAACGTGCTGCGAAACACGAGAATGCACCTCATTGGTTCTTGCAGAAGCTCAAACGTGCTGCGTAACACGAGAATGAACCGCATTGGTTCTTGCAGAAGCTCAAACGTGCTGCGTAACACAAGAATGAACCTCATTGGTGTTTGCAGAAGCTCAAACGTGATGCGTAACACAAGAATGAACCTCATTGGTTCTTGCAGAAGCTCAAACGTGCTGCGTAACAAAAGAATGAACCTCATTGGTTCTTGCAGAAGCTCAAACGTGCTGTGAAACACGAGAATGAACCTCATTGGTTCTTGCAGAAGCTCAAATGTGCTGCGTAACACGAGAATGAACTTTATTGGTTCTTGCAGAAGCTCAAACGTGCTGCGTAACACGAGAATGAACCTCATTGGTGTTTGCAGAAGCTCAAACGTGATGCGTAACACAAGAATGAACCTCATTGGTTCTTGCAGAAGCTCAAACGTGCTGTGAAACACGAGAATGCACCTCATTGGTGTTTGCAGAAGCTCAAACGTGATGCGTAACACAAGAATGAACCTCATTGGTTCTTGCAGAAGCTCAAACGTGCTGCGTAACACGAGAAAGAACCCCATTGGTGTTTGCAGAAGCTCAAACGTGATGCGTAACACGAGAATGCACCTCATTGGTTCTTGCAGAAGCTCAAACGTGCTGTGAAACACGAGAATGCACCTCATTGGTTCTTGCAGAAGCTCAAATGTGCTGCGAAACACGAGAATGCACCTCATTGGTTCTTGCAGAAGCTCAAACGTGCTGCGAAACACGAGAATGCACCTCATTGGTTCTTGCAGAAGCTCAAACGTGCTGCGAAACATGAGAATGAACCTCATTGGTTCTTGCAGAAGCTCAAACGTGCTGCGTAACACAAGAATGAACCTCATTGGTGTTTGCAGAAGCTCAAACGTGATGCGTAACACAAGAATGAACCTCATTGGTTCTTGCAGAAGCTCAAACGTGCTGCGTAACAAAAGAATGAACCTCATTGGTTCTTGCAGAAGCTCAAACGTGCTGCGTAACACGAGAATGAACCTCATTGGTGTTTGCAGAAGCTCAAACGTGATGTGTAACACAAGAATGAACCTCATTGGTTCTTGCAGAAGCTCAAACGTGCTGCGTAACACGAGAATGAACCTCATTGGTTCTTGCAGAAGCTCAAACGTGCTGCGAAACACGAGAATGAACCTCATTGGTTTGAAACGGGAATGGCCTTAAATGAGAAATGTTTCAAGGATTATTTTGCATAGATGTTAGGGCTGGACGGTATATCGAGTTTGTACAATATACCGATACATTTTTTTGAAACAATATTGAATGAGGCAATACCGTTTATATCGATACAGTAGTTTGATATGAGCACATCTGAAAAATAACGTTAGCTGAGGACGCAGTGTGAGCTGCTGCAGTGAAAGTACATAGTACAATTTGTCTTAAACATGACACAAGCTTATATTAAGGACTTCAAAATAACTGGTAAGATGTAGTTAACAAGTTTAAAGCAGCTTGTCCTGTCAGATGCTCTGACAGATACTGTTGCTGACTGACAGATAAATACTTGTGCTGTTTAATGCATTTGAGGCGCTGGATCTCGCCGGTGAAGGATGAGATAGGGCGGGGCCCGTCTCACTCCCCTCGGTGAGATCCATTTGCAAACCCCACGACTGACGTCGCCGCTCTGCCTCGACAAAAGCGGGACCCAAGCCGCCGGGAGCGCAGCGTCCGAGACACTACGTCAGAATGACGTTATGGGGAACGCCTCAGGCGTGACAGGTGTCTGCAATAAATATCAACTCACGTCAATCATGTTGACCGGCGACAGCCCGTGAATCATCAGCTTGATTGATTAACGCGCAACCTGGATGTATAAAGGGAAGCCTTGCAAACATGACAACATCCTATCGTCTGAAGGGACTGTTGCAGGCAGGCCCCGAGGCATGGCAGGAAGACGTAGTGTCTCGTTCCCTGTTCTCAGGGAACATAGGTTACAGTCGTAACCTGAGACGTTCCCTTTCGAAAGGGAACTCTACACTACGTCAGAATGACGCTATGGGGAACGATATACCAACGCCACCATGCTAAGGGGAGTGCATGCCCTCAGGTCACACTGGGCTGTCAGTGACAGCATTCCCTACGGTCATAGCCCAAGCTAAATGATACCACAGAAAACCTCCACAGTTTTAAAGGAAGGTCTACCTGGGCCAGCTCAAAGGCCTAGGACCACCATTCAAAAACTAGAAAGGGTCCCTTCTAGGGAATGTGGCTAGGGGACCCGAGGGAACCCCAGCCAGTCACTGTTCAGGGGAACATGCCACCTGAAAATGCCACCAGGCAGGCCTGACCTGGTGTCACTACATAAGACACTACAGTTTGGCCACTTCCTGCCTGTCCGAAGACAGAGCCTCTGGACATTTGCCTTAGGAAGGCATCCAACCCAAGGGACTGCGAAGCAGGCAGTGAACCACTCAGCCCGGATCTCAGAGACGGGACATCCTGGAGAGTACGACTCAGCATAGTGCTTTGCAACCCTTGCCAGCGAGGGGAGTTTCTCTACTCGATCCATGGATCTACCCAGTGTTTAGGTTTCAAAAACACTGAGGAGGCCTGTGAGGGCCTAAAGGGAGCTTACCTCCAGGAAGGCCTGGTAGGACCTCTAACCTGGCGACCACAACATGGGGGAGCTCGTAATCAACCACAATATGTGGGAACTCCTATCAGGAAGGCCGGTGAGGCCTCTAACCTGGCGACCACAGCATGTGGGAGCTTGTATTCAACCACAATATGTGGGAGCTTACCTCCAGGAAGGCCGGTGAGGCCTCTTACCTGGCGACCACAGCATGTGGGAACTCCTATCAGGAAGGCCGGCGAGGCCTCTGACCTGGCGACCACAACATGTGGGAGCTCAAATCAGGAAGGCCGGTGAGGCCTCTAACCTGGCGACCACAGCATGTGGGAGCTTGTATTCAACCACAATATGTGGGAGCTTACCTCCAGGAAGGCCGGTGAGGCCTCTGACCTGGCGACCACAGCATGTGGGAACTCCTATCAGAAAGGCCGGCGAGGCCTCTGACCTGGCGACCACAACATGTGGGAGCTCAAATCAGGAAGGCCGGTGAGGCCTCTAATCTGATGACCACAGCATGTGGGAACTCCTATCAGGAAGGCCGGTGAGGCCTCTAACCTGGCGACCACAGCATGTGGGAGCTCAAATCAGGAAGGCCGGTGAGGCCTCTAATCTGATGACCACAGCATGTGGGAACTCCTATCAGGAAGGCCGGTGAGACCTATAACCTGGGGACCACAACCTGTGGGAGCTCACTTTAGAAAGTGCATGTATTAGCCATTCTGAACCCAAGAAGGCCTGATGAGGCCTCTGACCTGGTGACCACAGCATGTGGGAGCTCATACTCGGGAAGGCCGGTAAGACCTGTAACACGGTGACCACAGAGTGTGGGGGCTCATCAGAATGTGGAAGTTAAGCTAGAGAAAAACGCCTGTCGTAATAAAGTGGGACCCAAAGCGAAAGACCAGGGTCTAAGCCACATAGGAAGGGACAGAAGCGATACGCGCATGACCCTTACCATAGAAATGGATTAGAAAGTACACAAGACACAAGTCGTGTGACTTACCATAAGCATGGGAGAAAGAAGGTACGGAACAAACGTACCAAAAAGGATAGAAGTAAAGGTTTGCACGTACTTCATCACTCTAAAAACACAGTATGTGTGAGTCCACATTTGGGAAGGCCGGGTGAGGCCTGACATGTGAAAACTCAAACCCAGGAAGGCCTGGTGAGGCCTGTAACCAAGGAACCACCGTACGTGGGAACCTATAATCAGGAAAGCCAGAAGAAGCCTGCAACCTGATAGACACAAAACGTGGAAGTTCTCATTCAGGAAGGCCTGGTGAGGCCTGCCACCTGACATGAAAGAACTCATAACCAGGAAGGCCGAAGAAGCCTAAAACCTGGTGGCCACTAATTGTGGAAGGTAAAACTCAGGAAGGCCGGTGAGGCCTGTGACCAAGCGACCACAGCACGTGGGAGCTCAAATCCAAGAAGGCCTGGTGAAGCCTATAACTTGACAACCACAATATATGGGAGCTCATATTATGTAGGAGCTCACATTCAGGAAGGCCGGTGAGGCCTGTAACCTAACATGTGGAGGCTCCTAACCAAGAAAGCCTGGTGAGGCCTATAACCTGGCGACTACAGTATGTGGGAGCTCATATACAACAACAGTATGTTGGAACTCATACTCAGGAAGGCCTAGTGAGGCCTCTGACCTGATAATCACATAAAATGGGAGCTCATATTCAACCACAGAATGTGTGAGCTCACACACAGGAAGGCCGATGAGGCCTATAACCTGACATGTGGAGGCTCATAACCAGGAAGGCCTGGTGAGGCCTATAACTTGATAACCACAATATATGGGAGCTCATATTATGTAGGAGCTCATATTCAGGAAGGCCGGTGAGGCCTGTAACCTAACATGTGGAGGCTCCTAACCAAGAAGGCCTGGTGAGGCCTATGACCTGGCGACTACAGTATGTGGGAGCTCATAAACAACAACAGTATGTTGGAACTCATACTCAGGAAGGCCTAGTGAGGCCTCTGACCTGATAATCACATAACATGGGAGCTCATATTCAACCACAGTATGTGGGAGTTCACACACAGGAAGGCCGATGAGGCCTATAACCTGCACTACAATATGTGGGAGCTCATATTCAACCATAGTATGTAGGAACTCATACTCAGGAAGGCCTAGTGAGGCCTGTGACCTGACAACCACAGCATGTGGGAGCTCATATTCAAGAAGGCCTAGTGAGGCCTATAACTTGATAATCACAGAACGTGGGAGCTCGTATTTAACCACAACGTGTGGGAGCCCATATTCAGGAAGGCCTAGTGATGCCTCTGACCTGCTAACCACAGTATGTGGGAGCTCAAATACAACCACAGTATGTGGGAGCTCAAAAACAGGAAGGCCTGGTGAAGCCTCTGACCTGATAACCACAGTATGTGGGAGCTCATATACAGGAAGGCCTGGTGAAGCCTCTGACCTGATAACCACAGTATGTGGGAGCTCAAATACAACCACAGTATGTGGGAGCTCAAATACACCCACAGTATGTGGGAGCTCAAATACAGGAAGGCCTGGTGAGGCCTCTGACCTGATAACCACAGTATGTGGGAGCTCATATACAGGAAGGCTTGGTGAAGCCTCTGACCTGATACCACATTATTATCTTTTTTTTTTTTTTTTTTTTTTTTTTATAAAAGGAGGACTGTCTGGTCAAGGAGGCCTGCAAAGGCCTACTAACTGCCATACAGCACCTCCAAAAAGGAAAACCTTAGATTTTTACCTTCTTACCAAAAAACTGCCCCCAAACTCTATAAAGGATACTCGGTCTGTAAGAGAAACAGAAATATGTTATTTGCGCACAAAAAACATTAAACAAAGAAGACCAGACAGTACACCTGCGGCGTGTGAAGTAAAGACACGTCAGGAATTCCCTCTTTTTCTAAAAGAGTACCTGGGTTTACCACTTACATGCCTGAAAGAGGCGCTCATACTAGCCAGGCTGAGGAGGGCCATCAGACATAATAATCATCATAGGCCCAGCCCCGGGCCTGATGTGAGCAATGCCTGGGGAACTTTAGAAGAAAGCATCCGGGGAGATCATTCCTAGCGCCGCTGAGTGCGCTTTTGCTGAATGACCTCCCTCAGATCTTTCTTCCTGCGGGAACTGCGTCTCCTCTGTGACCTATTCTGGACAGGAGGAGGCGCACGAGAGGAGACGCTGGCCCTCTGGGCCTGTCTATGGCCCTCAGACCAAGACTGGCCAGGCCTTCCCGCCTGTTTGGGCACGGACTCGGATCTCAGCGGTATGGAGCTCTTGAATGCAGCTGAGCGCGCCCTCGCCTCCCTGAACTTTTCAACCACCGTCTGAACGGAGGGGCCAAAAAGTTCAGCGGGCGAAACCGGTGAATCGAGAAGAAAGGTTTTCTCTTTCTCCCCGATGTCAGCCAGGTTAAGCCACAGATGCCTCTCCGTGGCCACCATAGCCGCCATTGACCGGCCAACGGCGGCAGCAGATTGTTTGGTGGCCCGGAGAGCAAGATCCGTGGTACGGCGCAGCTCAACGACCGCCTCAGGGGACAGTCCTGCCCCCTGGTCGAGATCCTGCAGCAGGTCGGCCTGGTACGCCTGTAACACAGCGAGTGTGTGCAGAGCAGCACCGGCCTGACCCGCTGCCGTGTATGCTCTGCCATTCAAGCGCAAAGTTGTTTTTAGCGGCTTGGATGGCAGGGTAGGAGCTCTTAGTGTCGATGCCTGCCCAGAGACGAGATAGTTAGCCAACGTCTCATCAACGGGCGGCATCGACACATACCCATGCTCCGCCGCTCCCTCCACAGCAGCGAAACTACCCCGCTGATGTGGATGAATACGGGCAGAGTATGGGTTCTTCCATGCCTTCCCGATCTCAGCATGGAGATCCGGAAGGAATGGAAGGCTCACCTGAGCTGGTGGCCTATGGCTGGGAAGAAACCGATCGTCGAGACGACCACGAGCGGTTTCTTCCCTGACGCGCCTCCACGGCAGCTGTAATTTGTCGGTGGCGCGCCCCATAACATCCACCAGCTCCGCATACACAGGGCAGGATGGTTGAGATGGCTCCGTATCTGCCAGACTGACAACATCAACCATATCCTGCCCGTCCGGAAGAGCAGCAGCTGCAGACGCATTAGGTGATAGTGATAACACGTCATCATCTACCTGCAGCTCACCCTCGTCAGCGGACGAGCTGTCTGAGAGGTCAACCTCCCTCTCAAGACGCTCGGCCAGCTCCTTCTGAGACCCCCATGATGAGAGTCGCCGCTGAGCCTCAGCCCGAGCGGGACCCGCACCACGGGGCTCAAAAGCTGAACCCTCTTCCCTCGAGAAAAGGGTCAGACGAGAGCGGAGATTCTTCAAAGAAAAACTCTCGCAATTCGCACAAGAAGCTCTCTCGAGAGCCTCTCGTGCATGCTCTTCACCCAAACAGCAAACGCACAGATCGTGTGTGTCACTCGGCGGCAAAAACCTTGGGCACGGGTCTGCACACTTACGGAAGCTCTGCTTCTTCTCTGAACGTTTCATTTTTAAATGTAGTATGATACTCTACCAGACAAAACAGTCCCTGAAGACAAAGAGGATGTTGTCATGTTTGCAAGGCTTCCCTTTATACATCCAGGTTGCGCGTTAATCAATCAAGCTGACGATTCACGGGCTGTCGCCGGTCAACATGATTGACGTGAGTTGATATTTATTTCAGACACCTGTCACGCCTGAGGCGTTCCCCATAGCGTCATTCTGACGTAGTGTAGAGTTCCCTTTCGAAAGGGAACAGCCCCCTCAAGAGCTGACTGGGCATGCTGCACTCCCAAACAAGCAACACATAGTAGGTGTGAATCCCCACCTGTGATGTATCGAGTACAGGGGGGAACACACTTCCTAAAATGCTGCTCGCTCGTCACTTGTTCTTGGCTCATTTTGTTTTTTTAATATATGAAGTTTTATGTAACAAAGTTCGGGAGGAGCATGTTCAGGTAATCATCCAATCAGCACAAGAAGAAGCCAGTATAAATAAAGCCTTACCTTACCTCCTGTCTCATGACAAATTTCTCAGCATCCCGCCACCACCCCATCACCTTACATTCGGCGGGGTCTGCTCATAGATACCTATGATCTATACATTCATAGGGGGGAGTACTCTGGGGTCGGGCCGAATTCTGAGCTCGGAGCCCTCCCCCCGGACAGCAAGCCAAATACGCATTATAATATAACATCAGATTTCATTAACATGTAAACTCGTGAAATATAGAAATATATATACTGAAAACTCCTGCCTAGTCACAACTAGAAACAGACAAACACGAAATAGACTAATTCAAACACACACAGAGCTCTGCTGAAGTAACAGAAGCTGTCTCGCTTGTGATTCTGTGGTGCTTTATAGTTTCCTGGTCGATGACGTCACTCCCTATGACGTTCCGTCTCGCCATTGACTGATTTCATTCATGCTTCAGACGCACTACGCTGGAGGCGTTCCCACCGCGTTTCCACGCAGTGGTAGTTCGCTGAAGGGGAACCATAAGTATTCGTTCTTAAATCCAAAGACCTTTCATTTATCTATTACAACGTCATTCCCAGAAATTGGACCTGTTTTTAACATGTTTTTGGTTGTTAATATCTTATTAATATTAAAGTCATTGTTAGAAATCCCGGGAAGTGATGATTTTGATCTTTTGAACAGAATGAGAAGAGATGGAAACAAAGGTTAAGTCGCATATATTGATACACATAACTTTGGTAACAGGGTTTATGAATGTAGTCAACACTACAATGGACTGAGATTATTTTCCCATCATACTCTAAAAAGAGTTCAAATGATGTCACTTCCTGGTTGTCGCCATTTTATAAGGAGGAAATTGTTGATTGATTCAATGTTGAGTGAAATATTTACAGTGTCTAATTAATTGTTCAATTTAAATCAGTAAGTATTTACAACGTTATTATTAAAATGTAATATTTATCTGAGAGACTGCCAGAACTGTATCACTGTTGTATAGTTTTAAAATGTTAATATTATGTTAGATAATTGTGCAGTTGGTCTAATATATGTAATAGTCCTTGCTACAGAAACATGATACTTTTAACTATCATTTCAGACGTGATGCTGGAGAATGAGGAGAGTGAAGAGGAGGAGAAACATCATCATGTCAAAACTGGAGCTAAAACTCGCTCACAGACTGAGAGTATTCCTTTACTGAAAAGAAGAGAAAAGAAATGTTTCACTTGCCGTCAGTGCGGAAACAGTTTCACATGCAAACAGAGTCTCAAGGTTCACATGAGGATCCACACTGGAGAGAAACCGTTCTCATGTGATCAGTGTGGGAAGAGTTTCACACAAAAAGGAAACTTTAAGACACACATGAACATCCACACTGGAGAGAAACTGCACGAATGTGATCAATGTGGTAAAACATTTTTGAGGGCTTCAAACCTGAAGATCCACATGTCAGTTCATTCACAGGAGAAACCACATTCATGTTCTTTGTGTGGAAAGAGTTTTTCACGTCTGCAGAATTTAGAAGTTCATCAGAAAATACACATTGGTGTAAGAAATCATATGTGCTTTGAGTGTGAGAAGACTTTTATTAGAGCTGAACATTTAAAACTGCACCAGAGGATCCACACTGGAGAGAAACCTTACAAGTGTTCACACTGCGACAAGAGATTCATTGATTCAGGAAACTTGAAATCACATGAGAGGATCCACACTGGAGAGAAACCATACAAGTGTTCACACTGCAATAAGAGATTCAATCAGTCAGGAAGCTTGAAATCTCATGAGAGGATCCACACTGGAGAGAAACCTTACAAGTGTTCACACTGCGATAAGAGATTCTGTCGGTCAGAACATCTGAAAATACACGAGAGGATCCACACTGGAGAGAAACCGTATCACTGCACTGCATGTGGGAAGAGCTTCACTCAATCATCTTCTCTACACAGTCACACAAAGAACAATCACAGTAAGTAGTTCATCTTCAGATCCAGCACTTTCAAGTGTGAAGCCAGATCCTCACCAAACGTGACACGATAAAGAAACATCATCTGAATTTGTCGCAGTGAATAAAGTTCATCTTCAAGTCCAGCAGTTTCTACTGTGAGATTCAGACCAAAGATGGAGTTCCTCCCCAAATAACATTGTGTTTTATTCTGTTATATTATTTTGCTGCATGATATAAATTAATCTTTAGTAAAATTAATTGTTACGTTTCTTATACTGCATAAGTATCACTAGTAGTTTGTTTAAAGTTTTATATGGGAAAGTAAAAGTTTTTTTCATGTACAAACGGTTCTTTCTGTAACACTTTTAAAAGAGACAGATTTATCTTTAAGCTGTCCTTTATTGTTGTTTTTAAAACTATTAGTTATTCTTCCACTTAGTTGCTATGTTTCCATGTTTTTATGCCCATTTTGAAGCATCACATCAGAAACGAGTGATGGAATTGGCAATTTTAAATAAAATAAAAACTGATTTTTAAAAAGTTGTTACGCTCTCTTGAGATGGTGTTTGACGTGTGCAGAAAAGAGTTAATGGGAATAATGGGAGATGGAAACACATTTGCTGAATAAATTCTGATGTAGCAAAAATGAAACCCATGTGACTAATCGGTTGTTTCCGCTGATGGTGTTTTATCTACTGTCGGTCACTAGGCTACCAATATCATCGTCCTCCGCTCTAACAACTTGATTGATTGTAAGCACCTTATTTGCATGTTTTTTTCTAACTTTGAAAAGTTTCGCTTCATGTTTGGATGGAAACCCAGCAATAGTGTAGTTAGAAAACACAGATGTAAGATTTACTATCATGTTGCTTTCTTTTTTTATTCTCTTGAGATGCTTTGCTATGATCAGGGCCGGCGCTACCTAGGCAGAGTTGGTAATTGACCATTTCTAAAGACCTGCCCCCTTTAGTTACTGTTGCTATGTCCGACAAGCCACGCCCCTCTCACCCCACACCATGTTCTCACAGTGAAAAACACATCGCGGAGCAGAGAGGACACTGACAACACACTGACAGACAGGACAGACCAGGTTACGGTTGATATGAAACAAAGTCTCACTTTTCAAATTTGGTCATTTTTTAAAGAAATTTAAACAATAAATACAACACACTGACAGACAGACAGGTGGTGGTCCGGCTCATGCCGAAAGTGTTATAAATGTAGGAATTAGGCCCACTTCCCAGTGCTCACTCCTACACATAAACGACGATCCAACGGTAGCCAATCGTATCTCAGCCTGCCTGACAGACATTTCTGGCTGGATGAAGGACCACCACCTTCAACTAAACCTTGCGAAGACAGAGCTACTCGTGGTTCCGGCCAACCCAACACGTCACCAAAACTTCACCATTCAGCTAGACTCGTCATCCATAACTCCATCTAGGTCAGCCAGGAACCTTGGTGTGGTAATTGATGATCAATTGAACTTCACAGACAACATTGCTAGAACTGCCCGGTCATGTAGATTTGCCTTGTACAACATTAGGAGGATCAGGCCCTTCCTATCAGAACATGCTACTCAACTCCTTGTCCAAGAGCTAGTTTTATCCAGACTTGACTATTGTAATGCTCTCCTGGCTGGTCTTCCAGCTTGCTCTGTCAAACCTCTGCAACTGATCCAGAACGCCGCAGCTAGAGTGGTCTTTAACGAACCGAAAAGGGCACATGTCACTCCTCTCCTCACTAAATTGCACTGGTTGCCAGTTGCCACTCGCATCAAATTTTGCCATTTCAAAGAGGCACAAAATCTCTTTCTCTGACCTTTATGACTGTTCCTGCTGGTGGAATGATGTGCCTAACTCAACCAGAGCTGCTGAGTCCATAGCCACTTTCAAGAAACGGCTTTTTTTTCTTTTTCGACAGCACTTGATCCAGTAATACTAACACTTTCTCTACTACTCTATTCTATTCTGTTCTATAACAACAACAACAACAAAAATTTTGCGTTATATTAAACTAACAGTTTAAAGACCAGCGGTTTCTACTGAGATTCAGATCAACTCAAAGATGGACAATATCTATTAGTTTTATTCTTGCATATCATTTTGCTTCATGATATAAATTATACTATTATAATATTCAATACTATTATACTATATAAATAACAGGTTCAAACTGTTCTTGTTCAAAAAGCTGAAGAAGAGGCTGATTTATTTTTAACTTGTTCTTCATTGTTGTTTTTAAATTAACTAGTTCTTCCTCTTGTCGTGTATTTAGAAAATAGATGTAAAGATATACTGTAATGCAGGTTTGCAACTGACGTTTACTTTTATTATCTGGATATGCTTTGATATCTTGTTTTTGCTTCACAAAGTAATTTATAAATATATATAAATGTATAAATACATTATTTGTTACATATAAAATCATGAAATACCCATATTTTTGGTTTTATTGATGTTTTGCACGTTTTTGATAATCTGAGTTTGATTTCGTCTCACGGCGATGACGTCATCACTAGCGCACTCTTCCTTCAGTCAGGGTGCGTCTCAATACTCAAATGTATGTTTCCTTGGTTCCTCACTCCTCCATCCTCCAACATGTGACTCGGAAACCGATCGAATTCAGCCATCTTGAAGGACATCTCAATCCTGTAATTGCACCGCGAGGAATGAGGAGTTATGAGCGAGGATGCACAGGTGTCTCCTATGTGGAAGTCTTTCTTGGCCAGAAACCTGACGCACGTATAAATTCTCCTCCCCCTTCACATCTGTCACAATCATTTATATTTATGCTTTACCTTTGCAGTTTAAATAAACCATATATCACACATATTTCAACAGGGCATCTTGCTTTATTATTATTACTTAAAATTTTCTTAAATAACCAAACTTTAACAACACAAGAGCAGATCCTTTGAGCGCAGCTGATGAAGCGTTGAAGTGACGCTCGAGTGATCAAGAATATTCCAATATACAAAAAGATTTTCTTTGATTTCTCCGTCCTCAATTTATATCCTTGCATCCTTCCCTCGCGTCCTACAGGGGTGGAGCTGAGACACGAGGGAAGGAAACGAGGATTCACAATTTTCCAGTCTTTTCGGCGCACCGCAACATCTTGAGGCTGTCCACTAGTCCACTGTCCACTAGACTTGACAAAGCAATTCTGTTTTTCCACAGCTCCCTGCAATACTCAATTTCATTGTGTCTCATCAACACACTGGCGCTGATTCTTCAATCGTGCCATCTAGTGCTCTGTTATTGCAGGACAACAACCGATAACAGCGGCTACTGCGAGTCATCTTGAGGTAAAAACATCATGTTCAAATAATATTCTGGATTATTTACTTATGTGGCAAGTTTCGCAGTGGGGTCTGTCTCACCCTGAAGACGTTTCTGTAATACTTTATAATTATGGCCCGTCATTAATATGTAATTATGCAGGAAGTAATGCCGGACTAATGAATAGCGCTACATTAACACTTCAGCTACTACTGTTAAATAATATGGAAACAAGCTTAACTAATCAGTCAGTAATATCGAATTTAGGACTAAGATAGTTCCTTATTAGGTAGGTAATTACTGAATGAGATTGGCCTCATTATGAACTAATAGGTAATTATGACAAATTATAAAGAATTACTAATTAATTACTAATCACAGCTTTAAAGTGTCTGAGACATTAGCAATTGTCTTTTTTACTCTCAACTTGGTCATAAAATGCATCACTAATTACTGAAGAATTACTGAAAAAACGCCTTGCCCCCCCATTTGACCCCCCACCCCCTTCCTGATTAAAAAATATATATACCCGGGATAAAGATTTAAAAATGTTTCTCTTCAAACTATGCAGAACAATAATAATTAATAATTTATTCGACATATAAAAAAATATAAACATAAGAATCACTGCGACGCCCCATGAATGTCGTTGCGCCTTGCGTCATTGCGTTCAAAGCGCTGCCGCGAGCCCGCAAGAGCTGCTACAGCTATAGCTTGAAGCTAAAAATGGATCGCTTTGCTGGACAAAAGAGGAGCAGAGAAGATGCCAGGGGGAAACTGGACAGAAGTAGGGCAATCAAAAGGTGGTGAGAGTATGAGAATTATGGAAGCTTGTTTCCGCCACAGAATAAAACATTTTAAAAGATAATTGCGACTTTTTATCTCACAATTGCGAGTTTACATCTCGCAATTGTCTTTATTTCTCAGAATTGCGAGATATAAAGTCAGAATTGCATGAAATAAAGTCGCAGTTGCATGTTGAAAAATCAGAATTGCGAGATATAAAGTCAGAATTGCGTGAAATAAAGTCACTATTGCGTCTTAAAGTCAGAATTCAGATTTTTTTTTCTCGCAATTGCGACTTTATATCACGCAATTCTGACTTTATAACACATAATTGCGAGTTTATATCTCGCAGTTCTGACATCTTTTCTCAGAATTGTGAGATATAAACTCACAATTGTGAGATATAGCCTAAAGTCCAATTCTAAGGGAAAAAAAGACTGACTTTTTTTTTCTTTTTTCTTTTTTTTTTACCTCAGAATAGTAAATATCTCACAATTCTGACTTCATATTTCGCAATTCTTAGAAAAAAAGTTACAATTTTGACTTGACATCGCAATTGTGAGAAAAAAAGTCAGAATTGTAAGAGAAAAAGTCGCAATTATTATTATTTATTTATTATTCAGTGGCGGAAGCAAGCTTCCATAGAGAATAGATAGGCCTACTATTTTGTAAATATGTTTTCTGTCATGGGTGTGGCTATGGCAATTAAAGTTAGCATATTGTTTGCAAACTGCAATTGATTAATTAATTAAAAACAAAGTAGTTTATATCTGTTGTTTTTGTTGTTTAGTAGCAGTAATATGCAGTTATTAGCCGTGTCAATTGTATTTTTTGTTGGTTTTCATGAGACCCCCTCTTGAAATGACCAGGACCCCCCATTGCCCCCCCAATCAAAATTGTCTGGAGCCGCCACTGTACAGGAACTACTAGTTGTCATGATGTGAGAACGAGGAAGCAATAGCAGGTGCAATAAACTCTTTATTTGTATAATTGATGAAACATACAAGGTAACAGACACAGGACTACAAGGAAGTTAACGCTTGTCAATGGAGAGAGGCCAGACTCTCTGTACAAATGAAATGTACGAGAGTCTGGTAGAACCAGGCTAGGTGAATCCCGGCGTGAACGAAGAACGGAACAGCGAACAGGAATCCAGGAAACAAACACCACACGAACACAGAACGGGGAACAGGAACACAGGATCAGGACACCAGACAGCACGAGACTTCAACAAACGATCTGACAATGGAGAGGAGAAAACGGTGAGTATTTAGGGAAGTGATGATGAGTCGCAGCTGGCGCCGATGATGATTGCAGATTGATGAATGAGCGTGATTGCTCCGGCCACACCCACAGATCCACGCGACAGACACACACACACACACACACACACACACACACACACACAACACAAATAACAAACGCACGAGACAAAAAGAAAGCAATGCATTCGTGAACCGTGACACTAGTGATCTGGACCATTATTTTAAAGTTTCTAAATGAAAATTGACCAACATAATAAAAAGTTAATAAAAGTAAATTTTCCACATCCACCCAAACAATCTTTGTATACAATTACAAAACAGATGGATAATAGATCATTTTTTCTATTGAACAAAAATTACATAAATAATCAATTTCTAAATTAAACCTCTCTAACACACTTTTAGCTGGATATATACTTTGTACAATTTGTATGTAATGTAACCACTTTTATTTTAATATTTAAACAGTATGCTTCACAAATACACCAAGCTTTATTCCAGTATATATTTCTTAATGCACTAGCTGGGCCACAATTTAACTTTTATGATTCCAGCATATTCTTAAAATTTTAAGTTTATTAGTACAACTAGTTTGAGAATATCAATGTCTCCTAGAAACATGCTGTCTTTAACATATTGCTCAGCATACTCTTTCAGTGTAACTGGAAACCCAATTTATCCAAGAATATATAATCAATTGACCCTTCGCAGGGAGCTTGATTGACAGGTGATCTGACAAATCATACTTTGCCATCCGCCATTTTGTCCGACAAAGCAGTCAGGAGAGTTAGTAGATTAACATGGGAGGATTTGAACTTGAAAAACGGAGTGTACTGACATCTTTCCGCGGTTAAAACAATATTCCTTCTTATGTTTGTTCATGTTTATTTGAGGCTATAAATTAACTAGAAGGAAGAGATGATCGGTTCACGAGCAGCTTTAACTGATGCTCTACAGCGATCTGTCACGACACATTAAAGAGACACAAAACGGTATTTATTGTTTAAATTTCTTTTAAAAAATGACCAAATTTGAAAGGTGAGACTTTGTTTAATATGTTTAATATCAAACGTAACCGAAAAGTAACCTGATCTGTCCTGCTCCGCGATGTATTTTTCACTGCGTGGAACATGGTGTGGCGTGAGAACGGCGTAGCTTGTCGGACATAGCGACAGTAACTAAGGGGGGCGGGTCTTTGCGAACGGTCAATTACAGTTTAAACGTTGTCTAACTAATATGTAGAGAGATATATGAAAATATTCTATAATATAGAAGAGAGATCTATTTTTATTTTTATATCGAATTATTATTGAATATATTATTCCAAAATGTATATATAATCTGCTGATTGATTTCGCCTTGCGTCGATGACGTCATCCCCCGCGCGCTCCGTCAGTGTCGAGACTTCTGAGGTAAACTGTTCACGCTATTTCACGTAATTCTAAAATACTCTTTATACAGTTTAAATATCATTTTACGGCGACATTTCCTGATGGTTTTCATCGGGTTCGTCGCTATTTGTGTCTGCTGACTAAAACACTCAAAGAATAAGTTTTTATATGTATTTCTCTTCACATACAAAACGGTAGGATGCTAGCGAAGTGCGAAGTAGCCTAAGTGTTATGAACGAAGTTATTAGGATATAACTATAATTACATTTTTATAGACAAATTACAATGGTTGATAAAGGTGGGTGTCATTATAGTGTCTCTCTTTTGTATTGCTGATTTTTTCTCTATCATTTGAGAAATAATCTAATATGAGCACTTGTATAGGCTTTTTTAGCAGATATTCTGACTCAAACAATCTGTTTCTAGCAGCAAATACTTATAATAAAGTGAGATGATCTGCTGATCCTGAATGGCTTGTTGAATGAGTAACTTATTGATAGTCTATGGCTCATCACTATTATCAGAGCAGCTGAAAAGCCTCTTTATTTCATGTCAATAGATCCTGTTTTCTCCTCATTCATTATGCTGATGTCTTCAGATCTGTAAATTGACACATTAAGCTAATTTTATTGTCAACAGATTTGAGCAAACGACACGATCAGCTATTGTGACATCTACAAGCAAGTCTTCATTCACTGGTAGGTTAGAGCGAATGCGTCTACCCATCAGCATTTGAGCTGGTGATAGTCCGTTCTGTAGAGGTGCACTCCTATAGATCAGTAAGCTTTTCTAAAAGTCATCTCTGTCCTGTGCTTTTTTCATCATGTTTTTTACTGTTTTCACAGAGCTCTCTGCCAAGTTGTTGGACTTTGGATAGGTTGGACTCGACGTAGAGTGTTGAAACCCCCATTCTTCGGCAAAAGCAGCAAATTCACAGCTGGAAAACTGGGGCCCATTGTGCGAAAACAGTTCACATGGGACTTGTGTCTTGGGGTAACTGATGACTGCCTCACTTGATGTTGACTGTAGCGCTCCAACTTATAGTTTGAAATAGGGCTGCACGATATTGGAAAAAAATTACATTGCGATATTTTTTTCCCAATGATATATATTGCAATATTGCGAGCCATCAATCCAGGCTAAAGTCAATAATTACCATTCCATGATATTAATAATTTCACTAATAAGCAAGCTTCATTACAAGTGACAAAAAGGTCACTTAATATTTTATTCCAAAATTAGAACATATTTCTGTCAGAATTCGGTGAACGTTCTAGGCAAACCAATGTGGCGGCGCTCTTAACAGATGTTTGTTCATTAGGCTATAATTCCTCAAAATAAGAAAAAAAATCTTATTCTCTCTCTCTCTCTCTCTCTCTCTCTATGTTTTCGGTGCTGATGCAGTGAGCTGGTGTAAACGGCACCTAAAAGCTGTCACAAAGAAAACGCAAAAGTAATGATTATGAATATGTAAAATATTGCAATGAGACATTTTAATCGTTTATTAATAAACAAGTGTTTTCTGTGTCGGCTGCAAAGATGAAGTTGACGATACTGACTGATACTGATCTTCGCAGTAGTGAACGCGCCGGGCAGAGAAATGCACATTTCATACGGATTACATAGTTTTATTTTGTTTTGAATGGGTCTCTTTAAAAGTAGAGATTTCTGTAGATAATAGATATATTTCTATTTTTTTTTTTTTGGGTGTGTGAGGCGAGTAGGCTACCTTGTACAGCTGAGTTTCGGTTCATGGATGATAGCTTAAGCTCCAGTTCAGGCACTGGCGCCTCCGTGTCGTGATTATCTATTGTCTGCTATATTTACTTTTTATTGATTAAATCCAGGAAATTGGATAATGAAACACTGATTAAAAATTAAGATACAATTAATACAAAACGAAATTCGCTTTAAAGAAAGGCTTTGTGCTTTCTTTTTGAGGTCTCTGTGAAAGTTTTAAAGCAGTCTTTTAGTGCCGCTTTTCAGAGCGGTCGTGTCCGTAATGGAGAACTGTCACGTAACATTGTTTTTTCCTCATAAATGCGAACATGAAAAATAAAAGACAAAAGATTTTTTTAAAAAGACAACCATCCCCAACTTTATAACACTCCAGGCAAAGTATCTCTTTTTGGTCAACATCCTCCTTTTTGTAGCCGAAATAGTTCCAAATAGCTGATTTTGGCTTTCTTTTTGGTACGAAATCATAATTTTTTTGCGGCGGATCCTCTTCGTCGCCCATTTTTAGCTATAGGATTGCCAGTGAATGTTGGCTGTGAGCAGCGGCACAGCGAACCAATCACTGTACAAGAACGCGGAACGTGCATGTCACCCCAGCAACAAGCCATACAACAAACTCGTGTTTACTGTGTGTTATCCTGGTGCTACCGTTCTCTTAATGCACCATGGGTGCTACTACCCTTCACATCACATGTTCCGGCGAACATCGCATGTTCCGGCTCATGCGCACATCGCGATGTTGATGTTAAAACAGAATATCGTTCAGCCCTAGTTTGAAAAGTAGTCGTGACCACTATGTAACTCTTTCCATCACAGTCAAATAGGTCAGTTCCCACCTTGTAGTAAGGTCTGTGGGGCACCGGATGAGTCATCAGCGGCTCAGCTTGTTGTTTTGGCCTGTGTGTGCGACAAAGTTCACATGACGCTGTTGTCTGGCTGATATCTTGGTTGATTCTCGGCCAGTACATTACTTATCTCACCCGTCGTTTACACTTGACTTCTCCGAGGTGGCCTTCGTGTATCTTTTGGAGCATTTCTTTACGTAGTGTTGATCGTTACTGAAGACCCTGACTGAAACCCCACGGTACGCTACTGTTATTATTACATTAATCTGTGATTAACCGTTTTTCATATAAAAGTTGAACACAAAACTAAATACAATAAACAAAAACAATATTTTTTTCTATATTTCTTTGCCTACATATTAATTAGAGGTAAGATAAAAGTTTAAAGTTCCATTAATAGATGGATAGGTGAATTAGTATGAAAACAAACTCAGTAAGTGATTTCTTCTTGATTTTGTCAGATCTGCTCCTCCTCCTTCAGTGAAGCTCCTCCCACTGCAATTCATCAATAAATGCTGGAATATTCCCATCAGCTACAAGTGAAGACGAGCATCAAACCATCAGGAAGAGCTGAAATCTGCAAAGACAGAGTTTATTGAAGGACAGTGAGAACATGAGAGATCCAGAACACTGCAGAATGAAACACACTGAAGAACAAAGAGGTTGGTGTTTATTCCTGATTCTTCATTAGTGAGGCTGAAGAACATTAAGGTTATAAAGCAGTTCATCAGATTTAGTGTTTGTAGTTGAAAAAAAAACTGAAGAGTTGTGAAAAAACAGTCAAACCCAATAAGTAATATAGGGGACACTTTGTATGTGCAGGGTACAAAATAGGACCTGAAACTCAAATGTTTTTTGATTTTCTTGTTTTGATCAAATGGTCAGTGAAACAAGATTTGATAAACATTCACATTGATTGTCAACATCAAACTAAATATGATCTAAGCTGTTTGATTTTACATTTATTTTATATCTTTTTCACAATTTTTGTAACCCTGTAAGCAGAATTTGGGACATACCTAAATACACTTTACAACCCTGACACTGATTTTGCTGGTGTTTTTTTTAGCAATAAACATTTAAAAAAAATGTATACTATAACAGGTTTGATAACTTTTCTTCTTATAACAAAAAGAACTCTGAACATTAGGGCTGGGTATCGATTCAGATGTTACATTTCGATTCGATTTCGATTCGCAAGCTCTCAATTCGATTCGATTCTCGATTCGATTTTCGATTTCGAATCTCGATTCGATTTTTCGATTTCGATTCTGAATTAGATTTCGATTCGACTCAGTGAATATTTAATACAAATCCTATATTTATTAAAAAAAGAAAAAGAAAAGAAAAGTGAACATAAGTTTTCAAGTGTTTAATTAATAAAAAGAAATTAAGAGCTACAAACCTGTATATTAAACTCTTTTTAACTCTTTATATAACACTTGGGTACATTAAAACAGAACCCAACTCTATATTTCAAATGCATACAATGAATAGACAGGATTTTGATGCAAGATTGATGCTGAAAATTGGACAAGTCAGAACAGTCGCATGTCTTGATCAAACAGGTTAACAATCCTCACATAAACCCATATAAAAACATTGCATATAATTTTTATCTGTGCCCTTCCTGTCTAACAGCTAGACCATACAGAAATTGAATAAAGTTATCAAACAGTCTGCGCTGCATTAATTATAAATTATATATAAACTAATCAAAGTTACAAAAGTTCTTTAGTCAAGAGCAGTGAGTGTTTTTCTCGGTTCCCTTTGTTCTTTAACTTTAACGACAGAGATAATTAGTGGCTACTGTGTGTACTGTCCCTTTAAGACCAGCCGCTGTTGACAGAGACGCGGATCTCATGCGCTTCATTCTCTCACGAGTCATAACTCTTCACGTTCATCACTGCTCTTATTATGTTATGAAAATACTCAACAAAAAGACATTTTGGCATAATTGTGTGTGTTATTGTTCGTTCAAGCGCGAAAGATAACTATTCTGGGCTGTCTTGTGCGCACGCACGATATCATCGCAAGTTTTTCTGTGTCACAGTCACGACATTCACAGGCAGCGAGCTCTATTTTGTCTTGTCGCGCATGAATGGTTTAAAAGCATTTGCATGAATAAGAGTGGGATCATGTAACACTAGCCAAAGGATGACAAAAAAATAACAGATGCTGCATTAATTGCGTTAAAAGCCCAAATTTGTTTATTTCATATAAAATCGCAGCATTTTGCGTCATATAGCCTAATTGCGTATAGGCTTGACATCGCGACTGCGATATGATTAAACGTGCAGCACTAATTGAGGTTATTTTATGATTTAGATAAAACTAACATAAAATCTCACAGCATTAGCTATAAAATTGAATTTGCAAGCCTATGAACAGTGGAGGAAAACTAATACTTGGGTAATAGATAAATAAAGATGGGAAAAAATCGATTCTTGGCGTTTGAGAATCGATTTTGAATCGACCACATTTTAAAAAACGATTAATCGAAAAATCGATTTTTTTGCCCAGCCCTACTGAACATATAAATATAATAAAGCAATACACAAAAAATATAAAGTAAACAAATGTTTCAAACAGATTAAAGTGCAAAAGAAATAGAAAGAACAATAGGTATCACTTTACAATAAGTTCTTATTAATGTTAGTTAGTGCCTTAACATGAACAATGATCAGTAGCTACATTTGTTACAGAAGTTACTATTCTTTATTAACGTTAGTTATAAAAATACAACTTATCATTGTTAGTTCATGTTAGTATTAATAAATGCTGAAATTAACTAAGATTAATAAATGCTTTAGAAGTATTTAATTGTCAGTTTATGTTAACTAATGAAATATTGTAAAGTGTTTCTTAACAATAATAAAGAATCATTCCATTTTCAATCAATATCTAGGACATGTTGCAGTCCAGATTAAAATATAAAAATATTTAAGTTTGAACATAAATAGTCTATGTCTTTACGAATTTAAAGGGTTAGTTCAGGTTAGTTCCTGTAACACGAGAATGAACCTCATTGGTTCTAAAATCACAGCCTATTCGAAACGGGAATGGCCTTAAATGAGAAATGTTTCAAGGATTATTTTGTATGGATTGAATATGTCATTTTGGTGATCAAAGATGAGTTTTAAGGGATAAAACTATTGACTACAGGGGGACTTTAAATCGTACTCGGTTACTAACGTAACCTCGGTTCTCTCTAGAAGAGGGAACGAGTACTGCGTAAGTATCTTACGCTAGGGGAAAATCCCTTTTCCGCGAGATATTGAAGCCAAAAAATTATCCTTTAATTTTGTATTAATGTAAAACGCGTTGCGGCAGCATGCAGACATAGGCGAGACAGCTCGTGCGCCTATTGGCTGCTCTGCGGCAACTGCATCAGCCTATCGAGCGAGGCCAATCGTGACGTCAGCTTCGCGACCTCTGCGTCACATCCCGCCGAAACGGGCGTGGCTTAGGCCTATAAAACAAGGCTCGGAGGCAGCTGATATCTGGTTTTTCATCGCCGAAGCGAACCAGAGCGTGTTGCATGCACAGCAAGATACGCAGTACTCGTTCCCTCTTCTAGAGAGAACCGAGGTTACGTTAGTAACCGAGTACGTTCTCTTACGAGAGGTCTCTCGTACTGCGTAAGTATCTTACGCTAGGGGACCCAATGTAAAACGCTGGGGGGGGGGCACCCTTTCCCACATACAGCAGCGTTCAGAGACGCAAAATGCTTAATATTGTATCATACAGACAGGGCAGGACTCGGCCTGAACTGATGAGGAAAAATGCGGGTCTTACGCAATTTGCCCACACAATATATGGTCGATCAGTGAGCAGCGCTCAGTGGCCTCAGTATTCTGAATCGATAGCACCCGAAACAGACAGTACTGATTTGTCTAGACCGACAACAGCTTGGCCTGTAAGGCGGGAACTAGGGATGCACCGATGCATCGGCTGAACATCGGTAAAGGGCGATATTTGCCTCGTTAACTGCCATCGGCCATCGGGAAATAAAAATGACATTCGCCAATGTCACATGGGCGTCAGTTTGGTTTGAAATGTGCTGGGGACAGAGACGCATTCGGAAGTGCATTTTCAGAAGTGCTGGGTACAATGACGCATTCTTTTTTTTTTTCTCTTTCGCGCAGGTTATGTTTTGAAAGACGATGTCCTGTAGCTCAGGCACGGCCCCACTTTTCAACAGGCCCACCCAAAACTTTAAAAACAAAAACAAAATATTTATTTGTCAATAATTATAAAAAAAATCGCCAATAAGCTCATAATTTGTGCTAAAATAGTGTAGTTTTAAAAACCATCTTAAAAAAACTGGTTATATTTTGATGTTTCTGCACAAGTTCAGCAGACAGTGAGGTTCGGGTTTGTTCCGATCAGAGCTCGTGAGTGGAGAGCGCATTTCTGAATATTCCGCTCCGCTCGTTCATTCCGCAGGGTCGCTCGCTCAACCCAGATGTCCTGTTGCCTGGTTCGAAAATATGTGGAATAAGGGCTTCTTCCGACTAAAAGTTTTTTTCTAGTCGACTAGTAGGCTAGTTGTTCATTTAAGTAATTCGTGGACCAATCGCCCCTTTATATTAATTTAATTACTTATATAGCCTACAGGATAATGAGCGTTTACGTAATATAGCCGCACTCAAGCGCACGACCGCACGCATAAAGCTTGCCACAAAGAACCGGTTAAAGTAATGATTATGAATGCGTCTAAATGTGTCTAAATACGCTGTGAATGTGAATGTGCATTATACGCTGAGTTTCGGTTCATTTATGAGACGAACTCCAGTTCACTCGCCGGCGCCTCCATGTCTGATCCTGCTATATTTATTATTTCGTATTTATTAAATCCAGGCAATTGGTTCATGAAACATTGATTAAAATTAAGATATAATTAATTCAAAACGAAATTCAATTTAAAGAAAGGCAGCTGTTCTGTTTGAGGTCTCTGTGAAAGTTTTAAAGTGCCGCTTTTAGTGCCGCTTTCAGAGCGCTCGCGTCCGTAACAGAGAACTGACACGTTGTTTTTTCCCTCATAAATGCGAACACGAAAAATAAAATGAATATTATAATGTTTTTTTGTTGGGTCAGACAATGATTACCAAATTTCTTTCTCATATTGCTCCTCATAACCACTGAAAAAGAACTTGTCATAAATAAGGTTATAACTAATGTCAACCAGAAAGTGACATTAAAGGTTGTTTTTGTTTCATAAATTGGTCTGATTGAATTTGTGCTCATTCTAGGATAGTGTGATCGAAAGACTTGTATGTTTCCGTGGCACAAAAGAAGGGATAAATAATAAAAAGAAAAAACATCGGCATCGGCCATCGGCCAAGTTGTTATGTTAAACATCGGTATCGGTATCGGCCCAGAATTTCCCAATCGGTGCATCCCTAGCGGGAACCTCTAGGTTATAAAACCTTATAAATGTAGACGGGGAGGCCCAGCCTGCCGCCATACATATGTCTTGCAAGGCAATCTCACTGGACCAAGCCCACGACGAGGCCATGCCCCTCGTGGAGTGCGCTCTGACACCCAACGGGCACTGCAAGCCCTTGGTAGTGTACGCTAGCGCTATAGCATCAACTATCCACCTGGATAGGCTCTGTTTCGATGCAGCTAGTCCCTTGGAACGCCCGCTGAACGAAACAAATAGCTGCTCTGTCTGTCTGAAAGCAGACGAGCGAGACACATAAGCTCTTAGCGCCCTGACTGGACAAAGAAAGCTTGCATCTCCTTCCTCGTCAGAAACCGGCAGGGCTGACAGGGAAATGACCTGAGCCCTAAACGGTGTGTTGAGGGATTTTGGAACATAACCGTGCCTAGGTTTGAGTATGACTCTCAAGTCATTTGGCCCAAATTCCATGCACATTGCACTCACAGAGAGCGCGTGTAAGTCACCTATGCGCTTCAACGAAGCGAGAGCCAGAAGAAACACTGTTTTGAAAGACAAGTGTTTAAAATCAATCGTTTGGATAGGCTCGAATGGGTCACCTTTCATGGCCTCAAACACCGTAGAAAGGTCCCACACAGGGACTGAGGGAGGTCTGGGAGGATTCAGCCTCCTAGCTCCCCTAAGGAAGCGGATGACTAAATCGTTCCTTCCTATTGACTGACCAAGCGTTGTTTTAGAAAACGCTGCTATAGCCGCCACATAAACTTTGAGCCTGGAAGGGGTCCTGCCCTTATCCAGCAGCTCTTGTAGGAAGAAGAGAACCTCCGTCACCCCGCAGTCTGGGGGTGAAAAGCCCCGAGCTGTGCACCAGCCGGAGAACACTGACCATTTTGAGGAATAGAGCCGTCGAGTAGACGGGGCCCTAGCCTGAGTGATAGTGTTTAACACTCCCTCTGGGAGGTCAGCGGGTACCCGTTGATGGTCCATACATGAAGGGACCACAGCTCCGGGTGAGGATGCCAAATCGAACCCCTGGCCTGAGAGAGGAGGTCCCTCCTCAGTGGCACTGGCCACGGGGCAGTGTCTGCTAGCTGCATCAGAACTGGGAACCACGGTTGGCTCTTCCAGAGCATCCCTCTTCCCTGATCCGTTCTATCACCTGGGGCAAGAGAGAGACGGGGGGAAAAGCATAGAGCGGGCAGCGGCCACACTTGAGCCAGCGCGTTCCTGCTCTTGGAGAAAAATTCCGGACAGTGAGCGTTTTCGTGAGACGCGAACAGGTCTACTTTCGCTCTGCCAAATTTCTCCCACAGCAGTTCAACTGTGTGCGGGTGTAGAGACCATTCGCCTGCCGGAACGTTGTTCCTAGACAGTCTGTCTGGTCCCAAATTCTGGAGCCCAGGCACGTGCACCACTTTCAGCGAGTGCAGGTTGCGCTGAGCCCATACCAGAAGGCGTTCCGCCAACCTGTGTAGGTTTCGGGATCTGAGACCGCCCTGGCGATTTATGTAGGACACCACCGACATGTTGTCCGAGCGGACCAAGACGTGGTGACCCTTTATCTGGGGACGAAAACGTGTCAGTGCGTTGTCCACTGCCAACATTTCCAGGCAGTTTATATGCTGAAGCTTTTCCCGTTCTGACCACTGGCCAAAGAACGGTCTGCCCTCGAGCAGCGCTCTCCATCCCGAGGTGGACGCGTCTGTTGACACCACTTTCACCCTCGAGGAAGTCCCCAGGCTTACACCTGATTGGTACCAGTCGTTCACTTTCCAAGGTTTCAGAGCCATGATGCATGTCTGATTGACCTTGAGATAAAGCTGACCGGATGTCCATGCTCGGCGCGGTACTCGCGCTTTCAGCCAGAACTGCAGTGGGTGCATGAGGAGCAAGCCCAGCTGGAGAACTGATGATGCTGAGGCCATGAGACCCAGCATCTTCTGAAACTTCTTGAGCGGGACGGTCGCGCCGCAGCGGAAAGAGCTCGCTGCGCGCTGAATATCCAGTGCGCGCTGCAGTGACAGCCGCGCTATCATAGACAGCGAGTCCAGTTCTGTGCCCAGAAAAGATATTATCTGACTGGGGATCAGAGAACTCTTCGCCCAATTGACTCTGAGACCTAAATTCTCGAGGTGTTCGAGTAAAACGGTCCTGTGCTCTATGAGCTCTGAGTGCGATTGAGCTAGAATCAGCCAATCGTCCAAGTAGTTCAATACTCGCATGCCCCGGAGTCTGAGGGGCGCGAGCGCTGCGTCCATGCACATCGTAAATGTACGGGGTGCTAGGGACAAGCCGAACAGTAGGACTGTGTACTGATATGCCTGGCCCTCGAAGGCGAATCTCAAGTATCGCCTGTGACGTGACGCTATCTGTATTTGAAAATACGCGTCCTTCAGATCTATTGACATAAACCAGTCTCCTCGGCGAATCTGCGCGAGGATTTTCCTGGTTGTGAGCATTTTGAACCGGCGTTTCGCCAATGCTTTGTTCAGTTGTCTTAGATCTAGTATGGGTCTGAGACCCCCGTCTTTCTTCGGTACCAGGAAGTATCTGCTGTACAGCCCCCCTTCGCTTTGAGCTTGAGATAAAGGCTCTATTGCCCCTTTGCTCAACAGTTTCAAAATTTCGGCTCAAAGTAGGTGTGCTACTTCTGTTTTCACCGTGGTTTCGACGCGTGCCGCAGAACGGCGAGGGCGTCGACAGAACTGTAGCGAATAGCCTCTCTTTATAATGTCTAGCACCCATTCCGAAACCCCGGGAAGCGCTGCCCATGCATCTGCATGGATGGCTAGGGGTTGAATGCGAAGCGCGCTCTGGTCGCTCGGTGACAGAGGCGCTTCGGTGTGCTGTAACATAAGCGTTACGCTCGCGACATCCGAGGCGGGGGGCGCGCTGATCACAGCGGGCAGATTGCCCGTGCTCGACCCCCCTGCGGTGGTTAACCGAGGGAGGGAGGGCTGGGCGAGTCCCGTGGGACTTGTCATGTCTGTGAGTGAATGTGGGCGCGGGATAGCGGGCACATTTACTGCATTGAACGCATTGTCTGCCTGAACAGAGTGAATGCACATTGGTTTAGTTTTTACAGAAACTGTGAGACATGCAGAACATAGTGTTTGTGGGCACTGGGCAGTGGGCACATTTACTATGTTTGATGCACAATCGATCTGAGTCGATTTTATGAGCGCGAGCCCCGTGTGGTGGGCTGTGCTTGCGTGTAGGGATGAGCACTGAGCAGTGGGCATTTTTTCTACACTCATAACACCATCGGCCGTGGCCGGGACACCAGAAAATACACTCTTTATGGAATTTATCTGGGTAGCCGTAAAAACGGCATTTGTGTGCAGGCAAGCGGGCAGCTGTTCCGGCTTGTACACTGCAGAATACACTGGAACAGTCACATTTCTTGGAACTGAACGAGCGATGAGCTTTGGTAGAAGTCCGGCCGCGGCGGGACTCGAACACCGACACTTTCCTAGGCGTGCTAGGACGACTTCGGGGCCTCGGGCTTCACCGCAATCCTAGGCCGTGGCCCACGCGGAGCGGGGCGGCGGCTAGTCGAGCGAGAGCGTGGCCTCGAGCTTCGGGCCTGTCGGCGCTGCGACGAGGCGGCAGGGGGCGGAGGCTGTGGCTGTGAGCTCCGAGCAGGTGGTTTCGCACAGCCCGCTGCGGAACTGGAGCGCTTCGGTAGGAAGTGCTTCATGGCCCGTGACGCTTTCTGCACCTCGGCGAATCTCTCCACCAAGTCATTGACAGAGGATCCAAAGAGACCAGCAGAAGAAAGCGGGGCGTCGAGGAACGCGGTGCGCTCAGACATCTCCGAGAGCGTCAGCCATAAGTGTCTCTCAGCGACAGTGAGAGAGGCCATGCTCCATCCTATGGCCTGTGCAGCAGACTTAGTAGCGCGGAGAGCGAGGTCTGTAGCACTTCTTAAGTCTGGCACGCAAATTGCATCTGGTCCTATCTCGTCCAGCTTACGGAGGAGATCGGCCTGGAAAATTTGCAGGGTGGCCATCGTGTGCAGCGCTGACGCAGCCTGCCCAGCGGCAGAGAAAGCGTGACCGAGCAGAGTTGACGCCAGCAGAGGGTGGGCAAAGGTGGGCTGCTATCGTCTCTTCGACCGGCGGGAGCGAATGGTATCCTCTGTTCTTGGCATCGTCAACAGCGGAGAATGCCAGTGAAACAGAAGAGCGCATTCGAGCTGAAAAGGGGGCGTTCCAAGCCTTGGCGACTTCTTCGTGTAACTCAGGAAGAAAGGGTGCCGGTTTGGACGCAGGCGAAGCGCGATCCCCAGGAAGGAAGAATCCATCCAGCCGGTTGTGAGAGGGCAGCTCAGGCGTTGACCACTCGAGGCCGAGGCTCGCCGCGGCCTGCGCGAGTATACGCATCAGCTCCGTCTCGATGCTAGCTCTTTTGCTTGACCGGCCACGAGCAGAAGGCGCGAGATCCACAGAGCTCACCCAATCCTCACTGCCCGACGCCAGAAGAGAGCAGGTGTCATCCTCCCCAGACGCGGCTTTCTCGTCAGCATCATCAACAGAAGCGGCGGCAGACCGCGGCCGCTGTCCGTCAGGAAGTGACTCGATCGAAGCCGGTGAAGCAAGCGGGCGAACCGGCGAGCTTTGGCGGGCTGGAGAAGGTTCCGGGACCCGCTGCGCACGACGCTTTTTACGGCGCGGCAACACAGCGGGCGGAAGTGCAGACTCAGAGAAAACTGCCAGGTGAGTCCTCAGAGTCGCCATAGGCAGTAGCTCGCAGTGAGGGCAGCCGCCGTCAGCGAGCGCTAGAGCTGCATGATCTTCACCCAGGCAGGAAATGCAGATCACATGGCGGTCCCCGTCGCTGAGTGGGGCTCTGCACGAGCCGCAGAAAGGCATCTTTAGAAAGACGCTAGCTCTTTTAGAGAGTGTGTGTCGCGCCGGCGAACACACACACACAGAACAGAGAGTGAAAAAGGAATATAGGCGCTGGATAGCGCAGCGGGAGCGGCGATAGAAGGCGGCGTGGCCAGCAGCTTCAGAGGATGGCTCGTTCCGCTGAGAGGCTTTTTCAAACGGCGCGGCTTCTCTCTCTGGATCCAGCGATGCGAGAGCTTCGCTGAAGAGATGAAAAATCAGATATCAGCTGCCTCCGAGCCTTGTTTTATAGGCCTAAGCCACGCCCGTTTCGGCGGGACGTGACGCAGAGGGCGCAAAGCGCCCTCATTGGATCTGACGTCACGCTCAATAGGCTGATGCAGTTGCCGCAGAGCAGCCAATAGGCGCGCGAGCTGTCTCGCCTATGTCTGCATGCTGCCGCAACGCGTTTTACATTAATACAAAATTAAAGGATAATTTTTTGGCTTCAATATCTCACGGAAAAGGGATTTTCCCCTAGCGTAAGATACTTACGCAGTACGAGAGATCTCTCGTAAGAGAACTCACTTAATTAACCCATGTATTTGCTACTGACCTTCGATGATCCAATTCAACCATAGGAATAAGCAAAAGTGACTAGATAAACATCACATCTGTTTAATTTTTTGTTTTAATTGCTGAAGTGTTAAACTTTCTTTTCCTGTGACCTATTCTTCTGCACTCCAGAACAGCAGCAGCTGAAAGGTTTGTTTGAGCGGCGCCCTCTACTGTACAGATGTGAATTTGCATTAAATAAAAAATAAAATAGGGCCCTTGGTGTGAAAGGGCCTTTAAGTTTGACAAAAATATAACTTTTTTTTTTGTTATTAAAAACAAGCAAGCACAGCCCGGGTGAGAAAAAAAAAAAAAATTAAAAAAAAAAATTAAATCTTTACGTATTTAAAGGGTTAGGCTGAATCCCAGTTTTCTGTCTTACGCCTTCCCCTACCCCTTCGTCTTACCCCTAGCCCTTGTCCCTCGAAACCGAGTGGTAAGCACTAGGGGTGAAAACATACCCCTATGAAATGAGACACCACTTGGTTACGTCATCATACATCGTTACTAATATTTTTTATACACACTGCATGGTGTTTTGTATATCTGTTTCAGTTATCACTGTTTTGAATGTCACTGATGTTCAGAAACACTTTCTTTGTTAACAAAAATCTGTCTTTATTGGCCAATAAATCTGATCATATTTTGATCTTAGAATCTTCAGCTCGTTTTCATCCCTAAAGTGGATCAGCTGCCGGGTTTCCTCCTGTGTGATACAGCACAGTATACACTCACCTAAAGTATTATTAGGAACACCATACTAATACTGTGTTTGACCCGCTTTCGCCTTCAGAACTGCCTTAATTCTACGTGGCATTGATTCAACAAGGTGCTGAAAGCATTCTTTAGAAATGTTGGCCCATATTGATAGGATAGCATCTTGCAGTTGATGGAGATTTGTGGGATGCACATCCAGGGCACGAAGCTCCCGTTCCACCACATTCTCATTCTGTTTACGCCAAATTCTGACTCTACCATCTGAATGTCTCAACAGAAATCGAGACTCATCAGACCAGGCAACATTTTTCCAGTCTTCAACTGTCCAATTTTGGTGAGCTTGTGCAAATTGTAGCCTCTTTTTCCTATTTGTAGTGGAGATGAGTGGTACCCGGAGGGGTCTTCTGCTGTTGAAGCCCATCCGCCTCAAGGTTGTGCGTGTTGTGGCTTGACAAATGCTTTGCTGCATACCTCGGTTGTAACGAGTGGTTATTTCAGTCAAAGTTGCTCTTCTATCAGCTTGAATTAGTCGGCCCATTCTCCTTTGACCTCTAGCATCAACAAGGCATTTTCGCCCACAAGACTGCCGCATACTGGATTTTTTTCTCTTTTCACACCATTCTTTGTAAACCCTAGAAATGGGTTGTGCGTGAAAATCCCAGTAACTGAGCAGATTGTGAAATACTCAGACCGGCCCGTCTGAAGAAAATTCACTGCTTATAGTTTTAGTTAAAACTGTAGACATGCATGGAGTCCATTCAAGGCTAGTCTGAGAAATGCGGGACTGATTGTGCAAACCAGCAATGTATCGTTAGCATAGCCTAGCGTAGCAGACTAGCGATTTTTAAAAACGTTTAAAAACATTTCAATTAACAACTTGGTTGCAAATATATATGTACATGACCGTGTAGAACACAAAACAAGACTGTTATAATTTTTCAATCAATCATTTAAGCCGAAAATACTTACATTTATGGGACTCTCTTGATGGTATACCCGCCATTGTTGCCGGTTGCGCAGTGCATTCTGGGTACCCCTTGGTTTCAAGTAAGCTCGCGAAATTTCTTGGTTTTAAGGGGTATCTACCCCTTCCCCTTAACCCTACCCCTAGATCAAAATGAGAATTGGGATAGCCCTTACTCTCACGTGAACATGCAAATCTAAGGGGAAGGGGTAAGACAGAGAATTGGGATTCAGCCTTAGTTCACCCTAAAATTTAAATCCTGTAACATGAGAATGAACCTCATTGGTTCTTGCAGAAGCTCAAACGTGCTGCGTATAGGGCTGTGCCGGTAAACTTGACAACCACACCACGCGGTGGCTGTGTAGTACCGGCAGTGGTTCGCCAAAAAAAATGTTTGTATGTGAATGCTGTTTTACATTAAAGGGATACTTCAGGATTTAGCATTAAGCTTTGTATTAGTAGAAAACCTGTAGTATTTTCGAATTATCGTGCTTTCCACCCTCATATCCCCCTGAGACAAGAGATTTATGTATTTTTTGTCTGGAAAAAATCCTCCGATGACGCAAAAATCGTCATTTTGTGTCATCGGAGGATTTTCTGGCCAGAGGCTGAAGACTACAGCCAGTAGGAGGAGCTGTTCCGCATGTTTTCAGCCCGCCCATAGAGGGATCTCACTCACAGAATGTACACACAGTGTCAGCCGTCTTTCTTTGGAAGCTAAGCTAGCAGGCTTTTGTTCTGTGAAGAAAGCTGAGTAGTAGGAGAAAGCTGAGTAGTAGGAGAAAGCTGAGTAGTAGGGGTTACCATCCTCTTTTTTCCGGACTTGTCCGGCGGGCGAGATCGTTCAAAATGTCCGGGATTCGGCTTTTGCTTTCTACAGTCGCTATTCATTGTTTACATGCACACCTTTTGTTTTAGTCTAACTGAATTCATTCCGATTGGTGAATCTGAATGTAATGTTTACATGAACGCTAAACAAGTGATCGGTTGATGTGCGTTTTACCATTGCTAAGAAAATTCCCGCTCCTCCGTGAGAGATGCGAGACCGGCGCGTCTCAGTAATGACGCCACCGGCCTCGCGCCGTTCTCCCGCGGCCGTCAGCCTCGTCCTGCTCGCCACAGTAAACATGATGAATGGCGACTGTAGAACGCAAAAGCCGAATCCCGGACATTTTGGTTGATCTCGAAATCCCTGGCAAACTCATCACGGAGTCTCAAGTAGCCTAGCCTTGTTGTTTGTTTTCAACTGCGCTCTCTTACCGGTAGGCGTGGCTTGGGAGTGGCCTCCTAGGGCAGCGAAGCAAGTGCATTCTGGGAGTTGTTGTCTTTCATCCACATAAGCCAAAAATACATTTTCTGGCTTTTCTCAGTCTAGAAAGCTCCAAATTCAAAAATTTCTTCACATTTCTTCTACATAAATGACCTATTTTAAATACACATTCATCTTTCCAGAGGTGAAGTATCCCTTAAATATTATGACACACAAAGCTTTGTTTACAAACATAAATAATAGGTTAGCAATTAAATATTATATCGCAGCCATGGAAAAGTTTTGAATTCATGACGAATGAGAGAGTTGTGCGTGAGCCCATAAATTTAAACTTTGTCGGCTTTGAATTCTGGTTTGCGATCTGGTCACCCGATTATCAGCGAATTCAAAAATATTCCATTAGTTACTCCAAATAGAAAGCTTGAATTCTCTACTTTTAAACAAAACAATTCAAAACGAAAATAAACCGACTATGCTTATGAATTCCGTATGAAGTGTGCATTTATAGGCGCGTTCACTGCGAAGATGACGAGTCAGCATCGTCAACTTCATCTTTGCAGCCGACACCGACACACAAAAAAAACACTTTATTAATAAACAATTCAAATGTCTCCTTGCTATATTTGACACATTCATAATCATTACCCTTGCCGGTTCTTTGTGACAGCTGTTATGTGCATTATTGGCAGCGTCACCCTCTGGTTACATGAACGCGTCACCACACTGCTTCAACAACATATTAGATATTCTATAATTAAATCAACTAATCGAATATTCAAAAATCGTGACTCATCCCTGCATGGAATCTCTTTTTTCTTTTCCCATATCTTCACTCGCGTCTCACCCATTTCCGAAGGGGATTATAAATGTTTCTTCCTTTGTTCGCTTTTAATTAGGCCTATTATTTTCATATTCTTTACTGTGGCTATTGCGATATTGATGCTAAAACGATATATCGTGCAGCCCTTCCAGCAGGAACACTTATGACGTCTCCTGACTGCAGATGCCACAATTCTCTCTGATTTTTTGATGATTATTTAAAATATAACTTTTTTTTACTGTCATTTCAGACGTGATGCTGGAGAATGAGGAGAGTGAAGAGGAGGAGGAACATCATGTCAAAACTGGAGCTAAAACTGAAAGTATTTCTTTACTGAAAAGAAAAGACAAGAAATGTTTCACTTGCCATCAGTGTGGAAAGAGTTTCACATGCAAACAGAATCTCAAGGTTCACTTGAGGATCCACACTGGAGAGAAACCGTTCACATGTGATCAGTGTGGAAAGAGTTTCACACACAAACAGAATCTCAAGGTTCACATGAGGATCCACACTGGAGAGAAACCGTTCACATGTGATCAGTGTGGACAAGATTTTAAACAACAAGGACACCTTAAGTCTCACATGATCATCCACACTGGAGAGAAACTGCACGAATGTGATCAATGTGGTAAAACATTTTTGAGGGCTTCAAACCTGAAGATCCACATGACAGTTCATTCACAGGAGAAACCACATTCATGTTCTTTGTGTGGAAAGAGTTTTTCACGTCTGCAGAGTTTAAAAGCACATCAGAAAATACACACTGGTGTAAGAAATCATATGTGCTTTGAGTGTGAGAAGACTTATATTAGCGCTGAACATTTAAAACTGCACCAGAGGATCCACACTGGAGAGAAACCTTACAAGTGTTCACACTGCGACAAGAGATTCAATCAGTCAGGACATCTGAAATCACACGAGAGGATCCACACTGGAGAGAAACCGTATCACTGCACTGCATGTGGGAAGAGCTTCGCTCATTCATCTTCTCTACACAGTCACACAAAAAACAATCACAGCAAGTAGATCATCTTCAGATCCAACACTTTATAGTCTGATGCCGCACTAAACATCCTCACTAAACGTGACACAATAATACTGTTAAGTAATAAGTAAAAAACTTATTACTTATTATAAAATAATAAGTAATAAATATCTTCAATCTAATTTTGTCACATTGTGTAAAGTTCATCACATGCCATTTTGTTAGTCAATAAAAATAAATTTGTTAATATTACTTTTACTTTTTTGTTTTTGCTTCGCAAGGTATTATATATATATATATATATATATATATATATATATATATATATACATATATATATACATATAAATATATAAATGCATAAATACGTTATTTGTTGCATATAAAATCAATGAAATACCCATATTTTGGGTTTTATTGATGTTTTGCACATTTTTGATAATCTGAGTTGATTTCGTCTCACGGCGATGACGTCATCACTAGCGCACTCTTCCTTCAGTCAGGGTGCGTCTCAATACTCAAATGGATGTTTCCTCGTTTCCTCACTCCTCCATCCTCCAGCATGTGACCCGGAAACCGATCGAATTCAGCCATCTTGAAGGACATCTCAATCCTGTAATTGCACCGCGAGGAATGAGGAGTTATGAGCGAGGATGCACAGGTGTCTCCTATGTGGAAGTCTTTCTTGGCCAGAAACCTGACGCACGTATAAATTCTCCTCCCCCTTCACATCTGTCACAATCATTTATATTTATGCTTTACCTTTGCAGTTTAAATAAACTATATATCACACATATTTCAACAGGGCATCTTGCTTTATTATTATTATTGATACATTTCTTAAATAACCAAACTTTAACAACACAAGAGCAGATCCTTTGAGCGCAGCTGATGAAGCGCTGAAGTGACGCTCGAGTGATCAAGAATATTCCAATATACAAAAAGATTTTCTTTGATTTCTCCGTCCTCAATTTATATCCTTGCATCCTTCCCTCGCATTCTACAGGGGTGGAGCTGAGACACGAGAGAAGGAAACGAGGATTCACAAATAAGAAATGAGAAGTGTCCTCAGTGTCTAGTCTTCTGAGGTGAGCAGTTCTCTTTACACAGTTTAAATCAATATAAATATAAATCAAATAATAAAATCAAAATCTGAATGTTTTTCTTCGGATTTGCCGCTATTTGTGTTTCTGCCATCTAAAACATTTGAAGAAGATTTTAAGTTTTGTCTGTTTCTCTTTATAAACTAAACAGTAAGATGCTAGCAAACTAATTACTTTATTGTTATGAATGTAATTATTAGGAAATTTAGATTCATATCAAGTCAAGTTAAGTGACCTTTATTTATATAGAGCTTTTACAGATAGTATCAAAGCTGCTTCACAGTGATAACTTTTACTTTGTTATAGAAGTTACCTGTGTGATTACTAAAATGCTCTTTTCATGTATTATTTAATGTCTGTATTTGATATCTGAATGCAGTAACAGTGCTTGCTTATTTAGCCCAGCTTCCAGAAATGAAATAGAGACTTGTTTTGTGTTTGAGAAAGGTCTTCAACATGTTAAAACATATAGGTGTAACAACATTGGCTATCGAATCATTCGTCGTTGGTTTGAATTAACAAATTCAAATACTCTGTGTTGCTAAAAACATTTCTTCCTGAATACAAAAGCTGGTGCACTTTGAACTCGTGAGTGCAAATCATGCTTCGGCTCCAGCTAGTCGGCGACAAATGGACTTTTACGACACTAATTGCACCTCAGAGACATTCCAAACCCCCTTCCCCTCTCTGGACCACAGAGAGATAACAAAACCTTTTCCTGCTACGTGACATCACACCCCCACACACACACAAACATCCTTTGAATTTAACTTAGAACTTAGAGATATTCTTTTTGATATACAATTCCATTATGCATGTTGATTAGTTTTGTGTTATTCTATAGTGTGATTCCCTAGTGTGTAGTTTTGAATTCTAAGTGGGTATTTTAAGGATGATACACTATATTTGTACCCTAACTCCCCCCAGACCATAAAATTTTATGGTCCTAACGGAATGTCAGCAGCAAGGAATCTCACTGAGATTCTGGCAGGAGAGCAGAATTAACGTGTTCATCCTAGATATTTTATATGTATAACCATTGAAGAAATATGCAAACCTGAATGTAATTTCTCTTTTCCACGATTGTTCTTCTCTGTGATATGTTTTTGTATTCTTGTAAACCTTAAAGGAATAATGTTTCAGAGGTGCACACTGTTGCGAATTCATAGGTATATGTCATGTGGTCTTTTTAAAAGTCCAATTTTCATTCCCACTTGTAAATGCACATCACATTTTAGGTTAGTCTTATTCCCAGTTTGTTAATCGAACTTTTAATACTTATCTTACAGAGTAAGAAGGTACTTCTAGGCCGTAGCTTTTAAACATACCAAATTTGGTCTTGAATTGAACCTCCATATACCCGTAGGAAAGAAATGGATACCAAATTATGATAAAATGCATTTTACTGCAGTTATAATTGTTTAACGTAGAAATGGCATGATCCTAAGACTGCCATAAAACATGCAAATCAAACTCATAGTGAGACAAAGAACTTTTCTCCCGCCTGGAATTTCGCGTTCCAATTGGCTCAAGCCCAGGGAGGAGTGAAATTCCTGTGCCCTAGAAAAGCGGTTACACTCCGCGTTCCGCTCAGTTCTGCTCTGTATTTCCTTTCGTCTTGTTTTGTTCGAGCACTTTCACGAACCCGCCTCGTCAGCGAGAAGACCTATGGCTCCCTGTTGGGAGCGTTTTCAATTTCTTTAAGTCTTTTCTTTATTTTCGTCTTCGGACTCCACGAAGCAAACGCAGCAGACAACTTCAACTCAAAGAGAAAGACTCTTTCGAAAACCCCGCTACCGCGCTCACCAGAAGACACGAGAGCGCGAGCCCTGCTTTCTTAAAGAAACACACGCACGCTGGTCTTAGGACACACGCATGAACTCTGCGTTCTTCAGCAACAAAGAGAACCATTTTGCAAGATAAGTTTATTGAACTTTTAATGTGATTTGATTCCTTGCTGTCTCTCAAAAGGTTACATTGCCTGTGATTTTGCCATGCAGAGATCATCTCGGTGATCTCTCTCATCCTGAACTTTAGTTTCACTTTCTCCCTTTCATCCTCTCCCTCTCTCATCTGTTATCCGTTTGGTCTTGTAATGTTTTCATCCGTATGTTTCTGTTGTAAATATGTATTTACTCTGTGTATACTCGTAGTTTCGATGTAGTATTAGTCTAATTATTAAATTCCATATGTCCTTGACTGACTCTGTTTTAATTGCCCATGTTACTTAGTCCCTGAAATGTTCGATCTTAGCTATATGCTTTATCTTGGTACGATTTAAGTAAGCTAATTTTACAAACATAGAAAGTTGTCTTTTCAAGGCCTGGAAAAGATACTCTTTCTCGTTTGTTTGTAAGAAGGATAATTTTCCTTGAGAATTAAGTTAATCTTACGTTCAATGTTTGCTGGACAAACAGATTGTTTGATAACTAAATTAATTCCATTAAAGTTATCCCATTACTTCGAGCTGAAATAAGACTATTTGATGTATTAATAACGAACCATAACCCGTTATGGTAATCATTCATATATCAATCTAGTTCAGCTGCGATAAATTAATTTAACTGTAACATACAAAAATATTAATCATATTCATGATTAATTATTAAAATTTCCTATAGATCATTTGAGCTAATATTAATATTAATGTACAACCCATTGTTGCTACATAGGGGTCATTGAAGTCTATAGTTTAAGGGACCATTTCTTTGTTAAAGCCTTACTTTCCAGTTAGACTAAAGTGTATCTCTCCTTGAGAGAAAGAACACAATATATTGATGTTTTGAGAGGACTCTCCTGTTTATAGTTAGAGCCTGGCCAAATCCAACCTTGGAAAAGCTGTGTGTCGGTGTGTGTGTTAGTCTTCTTGCTTACAGGTTAAGGAACCACTGGCATTGTTGGAGATTGACTGAGTTGTTGTTCGAGACATGCTGGCGCCCAGCAATGCAGATCTGAGACCTGGAAGGTCACAACGTGCCTATAACTTTAGGGTCTGAGTGTCAGCTGCATAATCTATGGAGATGTGCTTCAGTCTGTCTGTATATGTGTGGAAAATGTTATGTTTATTTATTTCTTACACCAGGGGTTCTCAACCTTTTGCAAGCTGGGCCCCCCCAAAGCTGGTTCATTGCAGTTTGGGCCCCAGTGCCCCACTATAGATAGATACCGTAAAACTTCAAATAATAGCCCGGGCTTTTATTTTCCCAAATCGCCAAACTGCACCGGCTTGTATTTGAGACAGGCGTCTATAAGAGACAGGCCTTTAATTTAGTGTTGATGTTGTTCATTGAGTGTAGCATATCCATATAATTTAGGTGGACAGACAGAAAGCATGACAGTAAGAGTTTACCACATTATATTACGTTTTATTTATAATTAGAATGTGTTTAACAAATCAGTTAATGTAAGAATTACATTATATTGCGTCGTGTCACGTCTAGGACAACTCGAGGTAACATTATCACACACCGGTCGCGCACTTGCTCAGTTTATGGCCAGCAATATTTTTATGTTTAAGGACATTATGGAGTTAATATAATGTCTGTACACTTTACTATGTAATGATTGTACTGTACAATTAAATACAATTGTTGCTAAGTCTGCAGTCTGAACACTTTACCTCAGAGCGTCCGTTAACTGAATGAATAGATAATATCATAATACCTCGAGTTGTCATTGACGCAGCGTGGCGCTTCTCGTCTTGTGTGCGAGATTATTGGCAGCATAAAAAAAACATTCATTACTATCATCTTCACCCCGATACACCTCAACTACAAGTTCATTGGCGAATTCCTCCTCGTCGCTCCCGTCCACTTCTCCCTCTCCGCCTTGCTTGCACTAACAGCTCCCGCCCAGATTGCGCACGGCTCTCTTGCGTGCGCAATCTGCACCATAGAACTGGCTTAAACAGACGATCTGACGGGTTTTAGAAGATTAAATACAAACCGAAACAAAAAAACAGACCAGGCCTCTATTTGAGACCGGCGTTTATTTACCCAAACCTGTCGTCACACCGGGCGTTTAAAAGAGACAGGCGTCTATTTGGGACTCGGCTATTATTTGAAGTTTTACGGTAGCCCTAGGCTATTATTTTTAGGCCCACATTATTATTATTATTATTATCAGTAGCAATAGGTAGGCCTATTATCATTACTAGGCTATTGCTATAATTGGGAATTGGCACCAGACCTCTGATATTAATTTATGCTTTATTATTGTTATTATTACTAGGCCTAATAGTAGGCATCATCTGCATTTTTTACAGAAGCTTGCAGGTAGGTGATGTTAATGTGAGACCTGAGCCTGCTTTGCCTTGCAAAGGTCCTCAATTCTTGGCTCAATGTTTGATAAACATAGCCTCAAATCATCCTCGATTTGTGCACGATTGCGGTATTTCGTTTTGAGTGCAGTCATTTTTGAGAATCCTGCCTCGTTGAGCACAGTAAATTGCAGAGTGATTCGTGCTTTTGAGTCTCCAAACACCACAAAAGTCTCCAAAAACACCAGTAAAAGTCGCTGGATTTGTCACTTTTGACAAACAAAAAAAAAGTCGCCAGGACGATGATTTGTTTGTGTTATAATCAGTGCTTGAAGTGGGGGAAAAAGGTGGCGGTACTCTCTTTGCATTGGCAAATCATGACATTTTTACAGTGAAAAACAAAACTTGGAGATATTGCTGTTACAACAATTTATTATTTATTTATTAACAACAAATGTATTTAAACATGTTTGTGTGTGCGTGGCTGCGTGCGTGTGAGCATTTCACAAAAACTAAAGGAAAGCTTTAACTGTAGCCTATATATATATATATATATATATATATATATATAAAACTAAATACGACCTCACGTTTTATACGTTTGCAGCCTCTGAAATTTCCTTCCGTCATAAAAATTAATTCGGAAAGGTTCGATTTTCTGCATTTTTCGCATCCGTAGCAAATATTTTGAGGGGTGTTTTTGACAATTGAGAGCCACCAAATGACGAATATGAAAAAACGAATACGACAGTTTCGGACTCAGTCAGGGTGCAAGGACCTTAAACTTTTGAGGCTTGCGCAGCTTCTCGAGGAGAAATCAAACAAATGAGCGCCGCTTTCTAAAGTCTATGAGCGCAGCACACACAAATAAACTAAACTGACATACTGCAGTTAAATTTCAAAATTGGGTGTTTTTATATTTATAACATTTGAATACAGTTCAGCAACATACAATCACACGACCTGACGACCAAGAGAGCTGACAATTGACCATCACTTAATTTACCATCACCTCATGATTGAAAATGTGACACTGATTTCATATGACAGTTCAACAAACAAGTTAATAATATTAAGTCACTTACATTTTAGACGAAATAATGACTGTTTTGGTCTATTTTAGCAGCGAAAATAGATCCGATGAATCCAAACAAAGATCACAGCATAGCGCATCTCACAGCAACACTCAATCGTGTTTTGAATGATTCAGTGTTTTGAGTCAAAGATTCAATGACCCATTCACAAACATCTGTCTCATTCTTGATGAATCGGCCGTTTGAACGAATCGTTTGAATGAACGACTCAATGACTCGCTTAATAAAACGATACGTCCGCGATAATTAATGCGATATGGCTCAGCTTGTCAGTTAACTACGGCTCTGTGTTGTAAATGCAGCCGTGACTCGCTCTGATTAGTAAGTGGCCAGATCGCCATGCGTGAGTTGGGACACAGGGTTTTAGCCAGTGCTGGAGAGGATGCATGTGCAGTAGTCAAAGCTGGAGTACTGCTGATGCTTAGGCCATGAGACCCAACATCCTCTGGAATCTTCTGAGGGGGGCGCGGTCTAAAGATGCTGCTAGGCGTCGAATGGAGAGCGTGCGCTCTGATGAGAGGCGTGCCTTCATTTGTATAAAGTCTATCACTATACCCAGAAAATAAATATTCTGGCTGGGAGATAGTGTGCTCTTGGAAATAGCTATACAGAATGAAACCCAGGCATTCTAGATGGCTGAGAAGCCAGGATCTGTGAGTTATCAACTGTGCAATTGAGCTATAACCAGCCAATCTTCAAGGTAGTTTAGTACTCGAACTCCCCGCTGTCTCAGGGGAGTAAGTGCCGCATCCATACACTTCGTAATGTACGAGGTGCCAGCGATAGGCCGAACGGTAGTACTGTGTGCTGGTAAGCCTGTCCCTCAAGGCGAATCTCAGAAATGGCCTGTGATGAGGCGATATTTGGATATGGAAAAAAAAAGCATCTTTCAGATCCACTGAGAAAAACCAATCCCCCGGGCGTATTTGCACAAGGATTTGTTTGGTTGTCAGCATTATGAATGGGCGCTTCATCAGCACTTTTTCAGGTGTCTGAGATCTAGGATGGGCCGGAGGCCGCCATCCTTCTCCAGAACGGTGAAGTAGCGGCTGTAAAAGCCTGACTCGCTTTGTGAGGGGGGGACTGCTTCGACAGCTCCCTTTTCCAACAGTTTGAGCACCTCAGTGCGAAGAACGTGTGCAACGTCCTTTCTCATTCTCGTTTTGACCACGGCTGAAAAGCGCGGTGGTCTGCGAGCAAACTGTAGCGAGTAGCCTCGTTTTATTATGTTCAACACCCCATTCTGATATACCGGGGAAAGCCTCCCAGGCCTTGGCCCTTATAGCTAGGGGTTAACGTCACCAGCGTGAGCTAGAGGGAAAACTGATATAGGAACAGTTTTTATGTGTAGAGGTGCGTACTTTACAGTGGGCACACAATCTACGTTTATTGTCTCTCCCACGCTGGCTGGGGGGGAGAGTTAACACAGTGTTGGCAGTGTTTGTGTGTAGGGGTGCATGTTGTACAGCAGGCACACGCGCTACTTTTTTTTGAACAAAGTCTTTTTATTGTTTTTTTTTTACTTTCACATTCAACAAAGAGCCCCCCTCCCCCCACCCCACCCCATACTGGATCAATAAGAGATGTAAACAGTAGTCAGGCCTCTAGATAACATCATACAATTCTTAACACAGGTTTGTGTAAACAGTTATACAAAATTGTCAGCTGACACACTTTCAAAATAAGACATAAATGGCATCCACATGTTATAAAACTTCTCAACCGACCCTTTTACACTATATCTAATCTTTTCCAAATGTATATGACACATGACCTCTCTAATCCAGTGACCATATGTCGGTGGGTATGAATCCTTCCACCTACACAGAATAAGTCTTCTAGCTAGCAAAGAGCAAAAAGCGATCATGTTCACCTGGTACTTGTTAAAAGAAGCATCCACCTTGATCACCCCAAATAATGCAGTCAAGGGGCATGGGTGCACAGTTTTTCCACATATTTTGGAAAATGCATCAAAGATAGATAACCAATATCCATGAAGTTTTGAACAAGTCCAAAACATGTGAAGAAGTGTAGCAGGGGTTTGTTTGCAACGATCACATGCAGGATCCAAGTCCAACTTTATCTTGGACAGTTTGTCTTTGGACCAATGCAGATGGTGTACCACTTTAAACTGAATAACAGCATGTCTTAGACACACTGAAGACGAGTGAATGTTCTGTATGACCTTTTGCCAGACCGCGTCCGATATGTCTTCATCCAAGTCAGATTCCCACTTGTGTTTTAGAATGTCCAGACTGGTCTCATGGTATGAACTGAGCAGTGTGTAAATCCTGCTCAAGACCTGTTTAGTGGCTGTCCTACAGTCAAATATCTTATCCACAAGGGACTTAGCGGGACACTGAGGAAAACAATCAGAATTAGCCATAACAAAGTTTCTCAATTGCAAATATCTAAAAAACTGTGATTTTTTAATATTAAATTTCTCTACCAGTTGTTCAAATGAGGCAAACTTATTATCAATGTACAGACTATAAAGTGAATGTAGTCCATTCAAAGCCCAGCTATTAAAAGCCTCATCAGTTACCGAAGGGATAAACATGTGGTTATTTGACACAGGGGCAGCGAACAATAACCCGGTAAAACCAAAAGACCGTCTACATTGATTCCAAATCTCAACTGTGTGGACAACAACTGGGTTCGAAAAGTATGTTGAAATTGATTGTTTAAAGGGTAACCGAGAGCAGAGCAATGCTGTAGGAGAGCTGGATGTAATTGAAGCCCTCTCCAAAGTCACTCAGCTTGGCACAGAAGTGTCCCTTCTCAACCAATACAACCACGCTCTAATATTAGCTGCCCAGTAATAGTAGGTCATGTAGAGAGCTGGAGAGGGCTCTGCGTGACGTGCGAATGGGGCGCGAGGGCGGGGTAGCTTTCTTGAACGTAAAGAGAGCTAGCCACGGGGCACTGCACATTGCTTGTGACTGTCCGCTCTGACATCCTTTGTGCGTGCCGCAGTTTTGCGTGGCTCAAGCAAAGGGAGAGAGAGCGGGAAGCGGGGTCATCATCAGCAAAATCAGTCAGTCGAGCCCGCAGGGTAGGGAAATCCATCTCGCCCTTAGCGAGTGCAGCTTCCACGTGGTAACGGCCCAGACAAGAAGTGCAGAGGATGTGACGGTCTCCGCCGATTCGAGGCATTTGCAACAACGCCTCAAATTTGCTCTTTTAGAAAAAGTGTGACACAACGGCGAACACACTATAGCGTTAAAAGGATATATTGCGCGACGGATGGTACAGCAGAACAGCGGCTAAAGGCGGCGTCCAGTTGAAAAACCAGGAATGCCAGCGCCCTCAGAACTGCAAGGCAGGTGTCTTGTTCCGCTGAAGGCTTTTCGACGGCAGCGAAAAGGCTCCTTATCCGGAGATCAGCGAAGTGGTGATTCGCTGAAGGAGAGTAAATCTGAAGTCCCAGGCGGACAATGGGCTCAATTATAGCCGTTGGCCACGCCCATTCTGCAGGTGATTTTGCTGTAAAAACACGTTTTATTATGTATAGCTATCAGGGGAGCTCCAGTAAGCACACATTTACGTCTTGAAAGTGGATTTACATAAACCATATACATCTTAAAGACGCTCATTTTAAATGTCTATTTACATCTGACAGGAAAATATTCTAAAAGTATTGCAGATGAGCATATCACAACATGAAATAGACATCTGAGTGATGAATGTGTGCTATTATGTAAGAGAATTCACTGTTGTCAACACTGCTTATATTAGATAAATGATCTGTAAGGAAGGTACATAAACAAATCTACGAAGTAAACATAAGTTATATATTTTATTTGTAATGTTGATAAATTGAGGAACATTTATGTTGGATAAAAAGTGAGTGAGTTAACACATCAGCAACAACTACATGTACTACATGTAAATGTAGTATTGAGTTCATAAATCACAGAGGTAACTTGAATCTTGTCTGGATGTTTCAGGGACAGATGAACAGATGTGTGTTTATCCAGTGGGGAGTGGCTCATGAAGCTGAATGCTTCCATCAAAGGCTTTGAGTGAATATACTACAGAAATGAATAACAAAATCTATTTAAATACTAAGTGGTAGTTTATTTTAATTATTGTAATTTCAAACTCTCTCAAAGCTATTACAACACTTTTCTGATACTTTCTGTGCATTTGCTGCAGATCTTTTTGTGGTGGAGCAGAAAAAAAATCTGAGATCTGAAATCTCTGCAGACTGGTGTGAGCACCTAGGATGAGGAGCCCAGAGCTGAATCCTGGAAACGGTGCCATGGATGAGACCCTCCATCACTCCACCTGCCCTTACGAGACCCTCCATCACTCCACCTGCCCTTAAGAGTCCCTCCATCACTCCACCTGCCCTTACGAGACCCTCCATCTCTCCACCTGCCCTTACGAGACCCTCCATCTCTCCACCAGCCCTTACGAGTCCCTCCATCACTCCACCTGCCCTTACGAGTCCCTCCATCACTCCACCTGCCCTTACGAGACCCTCCATCACTCCACCAGCACTTACGAGACCCTCCATCACTCCACCAGCACTTACGAGACCCTCCATCACTCCATCTGCCCTTACGAGACCCTCCATCACTCCACCTGCCCTTACGAGTCCCTCCATCACTCCACCTGCCCTTACGAGACCCTCCATCACTCCACCAGCACTTACGAGACCCTCCATCACTCCACCAGCACTTACGAGACCCTCCATCACTCCACCTGCCCTTACGAGACCCTCCATCACTCCACGTGCCCTTACGAGACCCTCCATCACTCCACCAGCACTTACGAGACCCTCCATCACTCCACGTGCCCTTACGAGACCCTCCATCACTCCACCAGCACTTACGAGACTCTCCATCACTCCACCTGCCCTTACGAGACCCTCCATCACTCCACCAGCACTTACGAGACCCTCCATCACTTCACCAGCACTTACGAGACCCTCCATCACTCCACCTGCCCTTACGAGATCCTCCATCACTCCACCTGCCCTTATGAGATCCTCCATCACTCCACCAGCCCTTACGAGTCCCTCCATCACTCCACCAGCCCTTACGAGTCCCTCCATCACTCCACCCCTCCATCACTCCACCCCTCCATCACTCCACCAGCACTTACGAGACCCTCCATCACTCCACCTGCCCTTACGAGATCCTCCATCACTCCACCAGCACTTACGAGACCCTCCATCACTTCACCAGCACTTACGAGACCCTCCATCACTTCACCAGCACTTACGAGACCCTCCATCACTCCACCTGCCCTTATGAGATCCTCCATCACTCCACTGGCCCTTATTGCCTCAGATTGTGAAGCACAGCACGCAACAGCCTCCGGCACGAAGGCACGGCTCATCTCTGGCGGTCAGCTGCTTCATCAGAATAAATCTGAATCTTTACTAATTTATTAATGTTTCTTATTGTTGTCAGTAAATACAAATATAATTATTTAATTAATGCTTTAATTCATTGCTTGACTGAAAATTTTAATGTTTTCACTGCATTTATCTACAGTGTATTCATGCATAGCTATGTCATATGACAAAACAAATTACATTTTGCCTGTTTTATTAAATTATATAATTTTCAGTAAAACAAAGGTAATATAATTACATAATTATAATTATATAAGTACTGGCCAGCATTTATCCTTATTGTGTGTAAGTTTTGGGGTGGGTTATCAATACAATTTGTTCTGGGGTAATACACATTTTTCGAGTATAAATCAAGTTTTTTCCAAAGGTGAGATCTTCGAGCAGCTGCCCGTCTTCTTTGTGCAGACATTACAAACATTACGAAATATACCATGGTTGTATTTAACAATGAACAATCATAATGCCGCTTGTGGGTGAACAATTGTGGATAAAATAAAGAAATTAACATATTCAAGAGATGACGATTTGGGGTTTTCGTAATAAAAATAAATTGTTAAGGATAAGTTGTTGCGCTTGTGATAATGTTGTAGCACACATGAAAACGTCAACATGGCGGATGATGTGGCTCGCATTCATACTTAACGAGATCTATAAAGTACATACTCTTTTAGCGCTCGTTAAGAAAGTACTTATTGAAATTAAGTACCTACTCAGTGAGTATGCTGTTTCGAACGCAGCCAAAGAGTTAGCAATATTTGGCGCGTTCATCTGGCATCACCGCGCTGACGTCATCACTAGTGTCCTTCCTCGTTCGGCGCGTTTGTTGTGTCTTCTGAGGTGAGTTCTGCAGTTAAGATATTTCGCGCATTTACACACCCATAAAATACACTTTACACAGTTTGTTTCAGCAACATTTACAGGGTTATTTCTGAACTGTTTTCATCGGATAAAGCGCTAAATGTGCGTCTTTTCTGGCGTCTGTAGACTGATTTAGTTCCGCACGAAACGAACATCTGAGGAAAATGTTGAAATCTTTCAAACATCTACGATTTTGTCATGTTTCATTTTGAGAGTGATATTGAATGTATAATCTCAAAGTTTTGATCTGTGAGGAAATGTCATGGGGATAGAAAAATGAATTGCTATCTTGCATGGTCTTTAATGTGGCAATCATTTTAATGATGGACATAATCAGTTATATAATGTCAATGACAGGAATCTGAAAGACCAAACTCTAAAAATGGGTGTTATATTGTTGAAGTTTGTATGTTTGTGTCAGATGTGATATGTGATACTCTAATCTTTTAAATAGAGATGATTTATAATATTTAAGGGTATATTCTGGCTATCTGAATTCAAATATTTTCTTTTTACCACAGAGACCCAAAATTACCACAGAATAACTATAATGCCCCAACGTTTACAGTGCAAATACAAACAATAATGTCAACATATGAATGAAACGCGCTGCCGCTTCCCATGTTTTTTAACGGAATTATTATTTACCAATGCTCACATCAGTTCACAAATAAATGATAGAATATTCCCATACCTCATTTGTGGTATCAATTAATAAAAATGCACTAAAATTATGATTTTTATTTTCATTTCAGGCCTGATGGAGGAAAATGAGGAGTTTGGAGAGGAGAAACATCATGTCAAAACTGAAGAAGAAACTCCCTCACAGATTGAAAGCATTTCTTTAAAAATAAGAGACAAGAAATATTTCATCTGCCATCAGTGTCTGAGTAGTTTCACACGACAAGAAACCCTTCAGGAACACATGAACATCCACACTGGTGAGAAACTGTACGAATGTGATCAATGTGGCAAAACCTTTTTGTGTGCTTCATCCCTAAAGAGCCACCTGAGAGTTCATTCACATGAGAAACCACATTTATGTTCTGTGTGTGGAAAGAGTTTTAAATACAAGAAAAGTCTTGAGATTCACACAAGGGTCCACACTGGAGAGAAACCGTTCACATGTGATCAGTGTGGGAAGAGTTTTACTCAATCATCAAACCTTCATGAACACATGAACATCCACACTGGAGAAAAGCTGCACGAATGTGATCAATGTGGCAGAAGATTTTCGAGGTCTACAGGCCTGAAGAGCCACATGTTCGTTCATTCACAGGAGAGACCACATTCATGTTCTTTGTGTGAAAAAAGATTTTCACGTCTGCCGGATTTAAAAGCACATCATAAAACACACACTGGTGAAAAAGCTCATAAGTGCTTTGAGTGTGGGAAGAGTTTTATTACCGCTATACATTTGAAACTGCACTGGAGGACTCACACTGGAGAGAAACCTTACAAGTGTTCACACTGCGACAAGAGATTCCGTCGGTCAGATCATGTGAAAACACACGAGAGGATCCACACTGGAGAGAAACCGTATCACTGCACTGCATGTGGGAAGAGCTTCACTCAGATATCTTCTCTACTCAGTCACAATAAATACAATCACAGAAAGTAGATCATCTTCAGATCCAGCACTTTCAGGTCTAATGCCGCATCCTCACCGAACGTGACACAATAACACCATCGAGCAATAACATCTCTTCAAAATCTGTCCTAACCAGCCACAACGAGCGACAGGACAAAAACATCATCTAAATTTGTCACAGTGAATAAAGTTAATCTTCAAGACCAGCAGTTTCTACTGTGAGATTCAGATCAAAGAACATCATCTAGACGTTTCATTCTTGTATATAATTTTGCTTCATGGTATAAATAAATATCCATCCATCCATCTTCTTCTACCGCTTATCCGGGGCCGGGTCGCGGGGGCAGCAGTCTAAGCAGAGATCCCCAGACTTCCCTCTCCCTAGACACTTCCTCCAGCTCTTCCGGGGGGACACCGAGGCATTCCCAGGCCAGCCGGGAGACATAGTCTCTCCAGCGTGTCCTAGGTCTTCCCCGGGGTCTCCTCCCGGTGAGACATGCCCGGAACGCCTTCCCGGGAAGGCGTCCAGGAGGCATCCGGAAAAGATGCCCGAGCCACCTCAACTGACCCCTCTCGATGTGGAGGAGCAGCGGCTCTACTCTGAGCTCCTCCCAAGTGACTGAGCTTCTCACCCTATCTCTAAGGGATCGCCCAGCCACCCTGCGGAGAAAGCTCATTTCGGCCGCTTGTATCCGGGATCTTGTCCTTTCGGTCATGACTAAATAAATATCATTATACTTTATTATGAGTTTGTCCATTTTTTATGATGCATTTTTATCGTAGTTTGTTTATACTTTTATGAAGGAAAATATGCGTTTTTTTTTTTTTTACAGATTCAAACTGTTCTTGTTATTTTACTTGTTTTTTTTCGTAGAGAGATCTCTCACATTTGTTTACACTTTGTATTTTACAAACTAACTTTCAGTGTTCATTTTTTCTGTCGACTTATTCTTCTTGCATCAAGAATAAATCATTTCATAATTTTAGTTACATTTAAGCCATTAAAATATGGTGATTGCTTTGGGCTTCAAATTTCTCGATAAAGCTTTTAAATGTCTAATATATTTCATGACTGAGATTGAACGGACTGTTGTCTGTCTACGCCTGTAACTGTTTTTTATTTTTGTTTGATAATGTTATATTGATGTCTTGCTGTTTTAATACAGTATTTGGCGAGTTTTTGATAATCTAACGTTGATTTCGACTCGCGGTGATGACGACATCACCAGCGCGCGCTCCTTCAGTCAGTCAGTGTCGAGTCTTCTGAGGGGAACAGTTTGCGCGCTTTCGTGTTACGCAGTTTAAAGGGGAACTGAAACGAACAAAATATAATTCGATAACGTGGTTATAAAAATTGTAAACAAATTAATTCAAAAATAATATTAAAAACAAAACATGTATGAAGTTTTTCCCAATACTGAAATTTACATTTGTTGTTATCAGAGCGCAGCCGTGTTCGATGACGTCACTGGCATGGCACCACTGTAGGCTACTAACGTTATGTCAGGCTACTCTGACTGAACTGACTGATTTTGACAGTATGGTAATACAGATTAACTGTACAAGTTAACACTAAAAACAGCATTTTAGAAATTGAATCCTCAAATGAAATAATAAAACTGCATATTTTTCACTGTATGAATGAAACCTATACTGATTCTTATATTGGATAGCATCCTGGCATCGGATTAATTTAGCAAGGTGATCTGTGGTGAAGGTGAACATCACGATAACAACTAAGGGGTGAGTGGAACTTGTTTATGTGTTATATTCGCTTGTTGGACAGATCACAATGCATTAAGACCCCCCTCTCGATCTGTTATGCTCTTGATATGCCATTTTGCTGGAGCTGTCAAGGTAGCCTATCATGCCAGTGACATCACGGACCGTTGAAGCTCAAAATGGCGGCGCCCTAGTAACAAAACTACAAACTAACATCACTGTTTTCTATGGAAGCTTGTTTCCGCCACTGAATAATAAATAAATAATAATAATTGCGACTTTTTATCTCACAATTCTGACTTTTTTTCTCACAATTGCGATCCATCAAGTCAGAATTGTGACTTTTTTTTCTCAGAATTGCGAGATATGAAGTCAGAATTGTGAGAAATAAAGTCGCAATTCTGAGAAATATAGTCGCAATTGCGAGATATAAAGTCGCAATTCTGAGAGAAATAAAGTCACAGTTGGGAGATATAAAGTCATAATTGCATGATATAAAGTCGCAATTGCGTGTTATAATGTCAGAATTGTGAGATATAAACTATTCTGAGGTAAAAAAAAAAAAAAGAAAAAGTCTGGACTTTATATCTCACAATTGTGAGTTTATATCTCACAATTCTGAGAAAATATGTCAGAATTGCGAGATATAAACTCGCAATTATGTGTTATAAAGTCAGAATTGTGTGATATAAAGTCGCAATTGCGAGAAAAAAGTCAGAATTCTGACTTTATAACGCGCAATTGCAACTTTATTTCACGCAATTCTGACTTTATTTTATTTGTTTTGTTGTATTTTGTATGTTTTATCTGTGTCACATAGTGAGAAATAATACTATATTATCAGTGTTCAAGTAAGACCAAAAATCATTTTCAGGACAACAGTTTCAAAATGACTTTAAATTTTACAATGCGTATAGCTCCAAAAGTTGGACCCTTAGAAACTTTTTATTGTCTGTTGATTCTACTTGTGTTAAGAAATGATCAATTCATAATTTTAGGTAACTCTGAAAGCCATTAACTATTATGATTGCTATTGGTCTTTCCATGTTTTAAATGTTATGATAATTAAAACCTTTAAATAATTCTTTGAACTGTCTAATAAATTAGTTTTCAACCTACACATGACTGACATTGAATTACTGTTTACATGAACTTTAAGCGTTATTTTAGTGTATGTTATGAATGTTATTTTGTATAAATAGTTGTAAGAATATTTGGCGCGTTTATTTGGCATCACCGCGCTGACGTCATCACTAGTGTCCTTCCACGTTCGGCGCGTTTGTTGTGTCTTCTGAGGTGAGTTCTGCAGTTCAGATATTTCGCGTATTTACACACCCTTAAAATACTTTACACAGTTTGTTTCAGCAACATTTACAGGGTTATTTCTGAACTGTTTTCATCGGATAAAGCGCTAAATGTGCGTCTTTTCTGGCGTCTGTAGACTGATTTAGTTCAGCACGAAACGAACATCTGAGGAAAATGTTGAAATCATTCAAACATGAACGACGATCTTGTCATATGTTTCATTTTGAGAGTGATAATGTAGTGTTATTTAATGTATAATCTCAAACTTTTGTAAGTTTTGATCTGTGAGGAAATTTCATGGGGATAGAAACATTATCTTGGTCTTTAATGCGGCAATAATTTTAATGATGGACATAATCAGTTATGTAATGTTAATGACAGGAATTTGAAAGACCAAACTCTAAAAATGGGTGTTATATTGTTGTAGTTTGTATGTTTGTGTCAGACAGTGGTGTAGTCTAGTTTTTTGTAGTGAGTATACTGTAATATACCGCCTCCCCGCCTCATACTCACCCATCCCAGACCGTCACCCCACCACACTCACTAATGCATACAGTATGCATCGACATGTAATTGAGAGCATTATGAAATATTAGGTGTTATCAACATGTCAATTTATTATAAGCAACATAAGACTTTAACAGCCAATGACATTTACTGGACTGATTTTCTACTGTTTAGTGTTAATAACCATCTAACTCAGCCAGTTAAGAGCTACATTTAGCCTTAGATGTTATATGAATATGGCCCCTGAAGCACAGGTTTTATCAGCTGACAATTAAAAAAATAAATAAATAAATAAACATTATAGGCACAAATACAAATTTACTTTTAGAAATGGTGTTTTTGAGAAAAAAAATGGTGTTATTGTTTTGGCAAGTTTACTCTTTAAATTAAAACATGTATGAAAACTTCTGTGATATTCCCTTAAAATAACGTTTTAATAGATTTTATTATTATTATTATTATTATTCATTTTACTGTGCAATTTCTTTCTAGTTTCTTTGAGTTAGACCAAACTTTTATTTTGGTGTGTTGTAGACATTTGAGTTTCTGTGTGTTTAAATAAACTATTATTATTATTATTATTATTAGGCCTACTTGAAGTATACTCTACTGTGCAATAGTAATATATTTCTGTTATAATTTCTTCAAGTTATACCGAACTTTTATTTTGACAGGTTGTCGTAAAGACATAACAGTTTCTATGTGTTTGTATATGAAACGAATGAATGACTTTTATCAAATGAAATGGTGAAATTCTCGTGAAGTGACTCTCATAGCAGCTCTGCGATGAAGTGCACATGTAGTAGCTCATGTCTCAATACAGTGAAACGTTGAAAACACCACGAGCGTGATCACGCGTGCTTCAGTGTGTGTGTGTGTGTGTAGTGGAGCACACACTGAGCGCTCATTCATCCCAGAGACGCGGAGAACAATTGCAGTCTCTTTTAACTTTAATATTCACAGACACTAGTCCATATCGAGATTTGATTCATTGTACAGCCCTACTTTTGATTTATTCATTCAAAAATAGCCAAATTCGGTGACGTTCGCTTAGAAAGCTCCATTTGTGACTGGATTCCGCGATTCGGTGTCGCTTCGCAAACACAGACGGGGTGAATTTATGAATGAAAGTGAAAGTTCTGACACAAAACGAAGTTGTTACGTATCCTCACGATTTTTTAAGTGGGTATACGGAAATCCTTGGCCTTTTCTAGTGGGTATACGGCGTATACCTGCGTATCACGTAGACTACACCACTGGTGTCAGATGTGATATGTATAATCTTTTAAATAGAGATGATTATAATATTTAAAGGTAGATATTCTGGCTGTCTGAACTCAAACGTTTTCTTTTTACAACAGAGACCCAGAATTACTACAGAATAACTATAATTAAGGATGGCTGACGCGAAACTGAAGTTCCGAAGCTTTTCGAGATCCCGAAGCACAGATGTTTCGAAACACTGATCCGAAGCGTGATTCAAAACACTCGTGACTACGGCTAAATGAAGCATGGTCCGCCGAATCAGCGTTTGATTGACAGGGTCGGGAACAGAACACACAATCTCACATCTGTATAAAAGTGAAGAAGTCAACGCATCTTGACCTCGTGGGTTTGATTTTGAGATAGCAGATTTTTGGTGATATAGTGACATTTATAGTGCGATTTGTTTAGTTACATTTAGGCTTACATTTAAATTTACACATTGACTGATAGGCTAGAGACAGACAGAGTATACATATAGTGACACATTAATAGATGCAAAGATAGAAATATATAGACAGATAGATTAATAGATAGATACATAGATAGATAAATAAAAATGGAGGCTCTACGGAAGAAATGCTGTACATCTGTGGTGTGGGAGCATTTCCATTTGGAAACCCCAAATGAAGTGAGATGTATGTATTGTGATCGGCAGCTAGCCTACTGCAACAATACATCATCCATGATGCGCCATTTGAGGAGCACTCATCCTGCCATTTTGCAGGGTGCAGAGGATGGTAGCATTTCCCCTGTACCTAGGCCTGCTACTGACACTGCTGGGCCATCTAAGCAAGGTATGCATTGATTGAAATATAATTATTTGTATGTAAAAAATATCTTTGCATGCCAGCAACAAGTGTCCCTTGTGAAAGGATTTTTTCAAAGGCTGGAGAAATTATCTGTAAAAAAAGAAGTAGGCTAAGTCCTTCCACAGCAGAGAAATTAATATTTTTTAACAAAATGTATTTTATTAATATTCATTTTTCATGACCAAAAAACATTATGCACAGTGAGGAGCCTACAGGTTACAAGCTTCACATATTAGAAAAATACAAACAAAAACAAAAAACAAAAAAATATTTGGCTGGTTGTCAAGGTTGTTTCAGATCAACACCTGCAAGTGACCACTAGGTGTCACCGTTTAGACGGGTGTCGGATTGTTTCGAAGCCTCGATCTGCACACCACTAACTATAATGCCCAACGTTTACAGTGCAAATACAAACAATAAGGCAAGGCAAGGCAAGTTTATTTATATAGCACATTTCATACACAATGGCAATTCAAAGTGCTTTACATAGAAGAAATTAAAATAATAAAAAGAAATAAGAATAATTAAAACAGTTTAGAAAAATAAAAAATAAAATACAGTACAGTACAGATAGTCGGACGAGCATTGGCACAGTGCTCATTCATTAAATGCATAGCTAAACAGAAGTGTTTTGAGTCTGGATTTGAATGTGACTATTGTAGGAGCACGTCTGATCTCCTCTGGAAGCTGGTTCTAGCTGCGGCTGGCATAATAGCTAAAAGCGGACTCGCCATGCTTAGAGTGAACCCTTGGTATTTCTAGCTGATATGATCCTAGTGATCTGAGTGATCTGCTGGGTTTATATTCAGTGAGCATATCTGCAATGTATTGAGGTCCTAGGCCATTGAATGATTTATATACCAGTAATAATACTTTAAAATCAATCCTAAATTTAACTGGGAGCCAGTGTAAAGACCTGAGGACTGGCGTGATATGTTCATATTTTCTGGTTCTGCTCAGAATCCTGGCGGCAGCGTTCTGTATGAGCTGCAACTGTCTTATGGTCTTTTTGGGAAGGCCAGTGAGGAGTCCATTACAATAATCCACCCTGCTGGTGATGAAAGCATGCACAAGTTTCTCTAAGTCTTGTCTGGAAACAAAGCATCTAATTCTTGCAATATTTTTCAGATGATAGTATGCTGATTTAGTTATTGCTTTGACATGACTACTGAAACTAAGGTCTGACTCTAGTGACACACCGAGATTCCTGACTTGATGTTTAGTTGTTTGACCCCTAGAGTGAAGGTATGCGTTCACCTTGAGAACTTCATCTTTGTTTCCAAACGCAATGACTTCAGTTTTGTCTTTGTTTAATTGAAGAAAGTTTAGACACATCCAACTGTTGACATCGTCAATGCATTGGCACAGGGAGTCAATGGGGCTGTAATCGTTAGGCGATAGGGCTAAGTAAATCTGTGTGTCGTCTGCATAGCTGTGGTAAGCAATTTGGTTCTTTCTCATTATTTGGCTCATTGGGAGCATATACAGGTTGAACAGGAGTGGCGCAAGAATTGAGCCTTGAGGGACTCCGCATGTCATGGATGTCCACTCAGACTTATGGTCTCCTATACTCACATAATAACCTCTCCCATCTAAGTATGACCTGAACCATTTTAGGACTATCCCAGAAAGCCCCACCCAGTTTTCCAGCCTGTCAAGAAGTATGTTATGATCGACAGTGTCAAATGCAGCACTGAGGTCGAGTAGTACCAGCACTGATATTTTGCCTGAATCAGTATTTAAGCGAATATCGTTTATTATCTTTATGAGCGCTGTCTCTGTGCTGTGGTGCGGTCGGAAACCAGATTGAAAATTGTCAAAGTATCCATTCGAGCTTAAGAATTTGTTCAGCTGATTGAAGACAACTTTTTCAATGATCTTGCCTATGAAAGGAAGATTTGAGATCGGTCTATAGTTGCTTAATATGGTCTTATCCAGATTGCTCTTTTTCAGGAGGGGCTTGACAACTGCAGTTTTCAGGGAGTTTGGAAAACTCCCAGAGAGAAGTGAGGCATTTACCACTTCTAGAAGATCTGCTTCTAAACTGTTTAACACACTTTTGAAAAATGATGTGGGAAGTGTGTCAAGAGCGCAGGTTGATGTTTTAAGGTGCTGTACGGTTTCTTCCAAAATTTTGCCATCAATTTCTTTGAAATCAGACATAGTAACTACTTTCTCAGGCGGTTTGACCTGTCTGACCCCAGGGCAACTCAAGGATGTGCTGATCACCTTTCTGATATTATTGATTTTCTCAGAGAAGAAAGAAGCAAACTCACTGCACTTGTTGTCTGAGAGCATTTCACTGGGAATCTGGCTTGGGGGGGTTGTCAGTCTCTCTACAGTAGCAAAAAGAGTGCGTGTGTTGTTTAAATTGCTGTTTATAATATTTGAGAAGAAAGTCTGTCTAGCTTTGCCTAGTTCCATATTGAAAGCATGAAGGCTGTCTTTGTAGATGTTATAATGGACTACAAGTTTTGTCTTCCGCCACATGCGCTCTGCTTTTCTGCATTGTCTTTTCATATTTTGCACTGCTGTTGAGTTTCTCCAAGGTGCTTTTTGTCTGCCATTCTTCTTCCTGGCTTTCACAGGAGCAATATCATCAATTACACTTTTAACTTTTGAGTTAAAAGAATCAAGGAGAAAATCAACAGAGTCTGCAGATATACTTGGTGTTAAGGATATAGCCTTCATAAATAGTACACTAGTGTTCTCATTTAAGCATCTCTTCTTGACAGACACAGATCTAGCTTCAGTGGCAGGAGAGATCAATATATCAAAGAAAATACAGAAATGATCAGACAGTGCTACATCCTTAATAACAATCGATGAAATGTTTAGACCCTTACTGATAAGTAAATCTAGAGTGTGCCCACGATTGTGTGTGGGTCCATGTACATGCTGAGTCAGATCAAAAGTTTTTAAAACAGTATTGATTTCTTTTGCCATGTTGTTTTCTATGTGGATGTTAAAATCTCCAGCAATGGCAAAGCAGTCAAACTTTGATGTAATTGTTGATAATAGTTCTGTAAAGTCCTCAGCAAAGGCTGAAGAGTATTATGGAGGTCTGTAAATAATGATAAGTAAAATGCGTGGAGCACCTTTTAACACAATACTCAGATATTCGAAAGACAAGTAATTCCCAAATGATATCCCAAATAATGTCAACATATGAATGAAACGCGCTGTCGCTTCCCTCATTTTTTAACAGAATTATTATTTTCTTATTGCTCACATCAGTTCACAAATAAATGATATAATATTCCCATAAGCCTTTAATATACCTCATTTATGTTTTTTGTTTTTTTTATAATGAATAAAAATGCATTAAAATTACAAATTTATTTTCATTTCAGGCCTGATGGAGGAAAATGAGGAGATTGGAGAGGAGAAACATCATGTCAAAACTGAAGAAGAAACTCCCTCACAGACTGAAAGTATTTCTTTGAAAATAAGAGACAAGAAATATTTCATCTGCCATCAGTGTCTGAGTAGTTTCACACGACAAGAAGCCCTTCAGGAACACATGAACATCCACACTGGTGAGAAACTGTACGAATGTGATCAATGTGGCAAAACCTTTTTGTGTGCTTCATCCCTAAAGAGCCACTTGAGAGTTCATTCACAGGAGAAACCACATTTATGTTCTTTGTGTGGAAAGAGTTTTAAATACAAACAATGTCTTGAGATTCACACAAGGGTCCACACTGGAGAGAAACCGTACACATGTGATCAGTGTGGGAAGAGTTTTACTCAATCATCAAACCTTCAGGAACACATGAACATCCACACTGGAGAGAAACCGTACGAATGTGATCAATGTGGCAGAAGATTTTCGAGGTCTACAGGCCTGAAGAGCCACATGTTAGTTCATTCACAGGAGAGACCACATTCCTGTTCTTTGTGTGAAAAAAGATTTTCACGTCTGCAGAATTTAAGACTTCATCTGAAAACACATACTGGTGAAAAAGATCATAAGTGCTTTGAGTGTGGGAAGAGTTTTATTACCGCTATACGTTTGAAACAACACTGGAGGACTCACACTGGAGAGAAACCTTACAAGTGTTCACACTGCGACAAGAGATTCCGTCGGTCAGAACATGTGAAAACACACGAGAGGATCCACACTGGAGAGAAACCGTATCACTGCACTGCATGTGGGAAGAGCTTCACTCAGATATCTTCTCTACTCAGTCACAATAAATACAATCACAGAAAGTAGATCATCTTCAGATCCAACACCAGTCTAATGCCGCATCCTCACCGAACGTGACACAATAACACCATCGAGCAATAACATCTCTTCAAAATCTGTAAAGTTCATCTTCAAGACCAGCAGTTTCTACTGAGATTCAGATCAAAGAACATCATCTAGACGTTTCATTCTTGTATATAATTTTGCTTCATGGTATAAATAAATATCATTATACTTTATTATGAGTTAAATGTTATGTCCATTTTTTATGATGCATTTTTATCGTAGTTTGTTAATACTTTTATGAAGGAAAAAATAAGTTTTTTTTTTTACATTTTCATGCTATTCTTGTTTTTTTTTTTCGTAGATAGATGTCACATTTGTTTACACTTTGTATTTTACAAGCTAACTTTCACTGTTAATTTTTCTGTCTTCTTGTTCTTCTTGCATCAAGAATAAAAAAATCATAATTTTAGTTACATTTAAGCCTTTAAAATATCGTGATTGCTTTGGGCTTCAAATTTCTCTATAAAGCTTTTAAATGTCTAATATATTTCATGACTGAGATCTGCTGTCTATCTACGCCTTTAACCGTTTTTTATTTTTGTTTGATAATGTTTTATTGATGTCTTGCTGTTTTATACAGTATTTGGCGAGTTTTTGATAATCTAACGTTGATTTCGACTCGCGGTGATGACGACATCACCAGCGCGCGCTCCTTCAGTCAGTCAGTGATGTCGAGTCTTCTGAGGTGAACAGTTAGCGCGCTTTCGCAGTTTAAAGAATTACGCGGTCATTTCTGAACGGTTCCCATCATGTTCGGCGCTATTCTACACCAAAGAAAGAAGAAATCAGTTTCACATAAAAAACGGTAAGATGTTAGCGAACTGCCTTGTTGCCATGAATGGGGTTATTAGGAAATATATCTAAATGTTTGATAAAGATGGGTGCCATAGTGTATGACTTTATATAACTGCTTTTATTCTGTATCATTTGAGAAATAATAGTAATCACTGTTTCTTGAGGTAAGGGACGAAACATATTTTAGAAGTTAGTTTTTAATATTTAATAATATATTAATTATAAACTGATATATTTGTAGACAAGGGTCTCAACTAATGAGCCATGTTTTTATGAAAATATATTAAAATATATTTCTAAAAATGTGCATTTATTCACTTCTTAACTTGATCTGTGTCAACTCGGTCAGATAAAAAGCATGATATTTTAATTTGATCCATCCATCCAACAACAGTATACAGTCTTCAGTTATGTACTACTGGTGTTTAGTAAAGGAGCTGAGTAAAAAAATACTTACACTTTACTGTGTTAGGGTTATTAAGAACAATCTAGTTCCTAAATTGCTTAAATGTCTTCCCTTCCCTCTGTTTTATTATTAAACAAATATAACCAATGTTCTTAGGCAAATCAGATGGACTTTTTATATTTAAACACATTAAAGGTACAATATGTAATTTTTTTTGCTTTAAAAATAGCAAAACTCACTATATCTATGTTATATATATATTTTTAGTTGTGTACATTATCCCGACTGTTTCCAACAACTTTCAAACCAGGAGAAATTTGTCATTTCATTCGAAGGCACGTACCGTTTCTTTATTTCCGTTTTGTCGCCGTCAATGGCGTCATATCTGTGTTCTCCCTGGTTTCCGCTCGTACTGCCATTGTAACCAGAGCCCTCTGACAGTAACCAAGGTGACAGACGTGGACAACTGTGTAGTTCGCAATGTCTATCTGCACGCTGTTGTTGCTTCGTTCAAACATTATGGACCATGGCAAGCAGACTTTGGATAAAAAGGAGAACTAAAACGAGAATCAATATCAATAATTTATTTATGATTTAACTTCTATTAACTAATTCAAATCAATATATGGTGTAACAACCCTTTGCGTTTAAAACGGCTTTTGTCCAGGTACATGTGCGCATAGTTTTTCAGGTAGCTTTGCAGGAAGGTTTCTTTAAACATCTCGGAGATGTTCCCGCAGTTCTTCTGGATTTAGTCTGTCTCAGTTTCTTCTGTTTCTTCATGTAATCACAGACGGACTCGATGATGGTGAGATCAGATCATATCGGCTGTTGTCAGATTCCTTGTGCATACTAGGGGTGTAAAGCGGACAGTTCATCACAATATGATACGATATCGATTCTCTCAGCCAGCGATACGATATTTGCCGATACCTCAAAAAATTCTGCGATACGATTCGATTCAGGGCTATATCAATCGATTAATCGATATGTAGATATGTTTCTATTAACTCACAAATGCAACCAAAATATATAATATGAACGTTTAATTCAACTCTTTGAAAATTGCACACCCTCTCCCAATTGGGACATTTACAACAGAAGAGGTAATTTGCAAGGACTCCATTCTTGTTCATTTTCATAAATCATGTTTTTTGTTATTATTGTGCATTCCAAGTAATATCAATCAAACTGCAGCTGGGTTGTTTTGATTAATAATAATAATAACTTAAAAAATACAGGTAAATTACAAAATTAAAGTTAATTGAAAGTATGCTTTAATATGTTAAAAGTAGTGCTGTCAAAGTCATATTAACGGCACAAATTTTTTTAACACGCGATTAACGTAGCGCATATTTTCTGTTTGACCCGTGGCCCAACCCCTAGTTGGAGAAATGGAGATACACAGTGTTGCCAACTTAGCGACATTGCAGACCCCTTTAGCGATTTTTTTTCCCTTCAAAAAAGCGCCCAAACCTTATTTAGTTTCTGAGAATCTACCGGTAACGCGTCCGCCGGTACTGCTCTGTGCTCTCTCAGCACGCGTGCGCGCACCTCTCTCTCTCTCTCTCTCTCTCTCTCTCTCTCTCTCTGCGTCTCGCGCTGCAGAGAGGAACAGTGCTTTAATTCAGTTAAACACAGATATTATGTTGCTTCTCTAATTTTACATGCAAGTATAGCCGAAATCACAGCACATATATTGTCTTTGTCTTATGTGTATTTGATTTCACCAGACGACGGCTCGATTATCAGGATTTTTTTTGCAGATTAACGTCTTGGAAGGGAGAGCTGGTTATGTCTTAATGGGTCGCGTTTCAGTCACCATTTCATATTCATTCCGTTGTTTGACAACAGAAACAGTAAAATATACCAATGAAAACAGTTTTATTGAGAATTTAGCTTCATCAAAATGGGCACAGAGAGAGACAAACTAATGTAATAAATGTAATAATAAATAATAAATGTACATTTAGCTTTTTTTAGAAGAGCTGCCCTGTCATGCAAAAATCTAAACATGTTTGTGTTAGTAAATTGCTCAGTGCAAAGAAAGAGAAGTAATGGGAACCTGGTATTTCTTTGTTCTTTCTACATGTCTAATAGACATGAACAAGTTCTTTGAAAAACATCTATGACCTTTGAAACATGTCTCATCTTCATGCTCTATGTTGACTATGGTTTCAAAAATAAACATACATTTGCATAAAGCATCCATATTTATCCATGCCCACGTTGATTAGAGTATTACAAACTTGAAAAGTATTCAAGGTACATTTAGAACAAATAAAAAATGTGCGATTAAATGCGATTAATCGCGAGTTAACTCATGACAATCATGCGATTAATCGTGATTAAATTTTTTAACCGATTGACAGCCCTAGTTAAAAGTTTTTTTGTTTTTTTTTAGCAGAGCAGATACATTCACATTTCATATTTCTGAGTCAAACAAAACCAAGTAATTGCTATGATAAATAATACAACACTCGGTTAATCTTTGTAATGTTAATTTCCTCAGCTGACATAGACGCCTGACAAACTTTGTTGTTGTGATAACATACTCAATACATTGAGCTTTTATTTTCCTTTTACGCCTCGAAGAAGATATCACGGGTTCATCAAGTTCATTGAAATTATCCATCCTCGATCACTTTTAGTCAGCTTTGACGAAACTCCTCTTAGCCAGCGCGTCTTTTCAAAGTGACATCTGACCTGAATACTGCGCGCTAAAACTAAAACGGACAGTCGCTAAAACGGACTTATCTTGTTGTGTTCACCAACAAGGGTGCGACGTAAAAATGCGCCATTCTCAATATTGTTTAATTTTGGTGTTTTTAAAGTTTTTTTAAAGTCTTAATTTATAGTTTCTGATAAACTTTTTTTTTTTTTTTTTTTTTTTACTTAATTAAAAAAATGGGTAATTGGGTTAATGTAATGCAGTCAACATTACACTGGATTGAGATTATTTTCATGTAGCCATTGTCTACATTGCACTTTTTAAGGATTTATTAAAATGTAACTTTCTTACTTTAATTTCAGACGTGATGCTGGAGAATGAGGATAGTGAAGAGGAGGAGAATCATCATCAGGTCAAAACTGGAGCTAAAACTCGCTCACAGACTGAAAGTATTTCTTTACTGAAAAGAAGAGACAACAAATGTTTCACTTGCCAAGGCTGCATTTAGCCAAGGCTGCAATGCCGACTCCGTGTTACAAATCTGTTAGACCTATCACTTCTGCCACTAAAGATTGCTTTATCAATAATCTTCCTGATCAGTTTCATCATCTCAGCATCCCAGATAGCTTAGAAGAACTAGATATTGCGACAGAAATTCTTAATTCTCTCTTTTCCAGCACTTTAGACACAGTTGCTCCTTTGCGCTTAAGGAAGATTAAAGAAAATAGTCCAACGCCGTGGTACAATGAGCACACTCGGGCCCTTAAGAGAGCAGCCAGAAAAATGGAGCGAAACTGGAAGAAAACAAAACTAGAGGTATTTCGCATTTCATAGAAAGAAAGTTCGATTGCATACAGAAAGGCCTTAAAAGCTGCTAGATCTGCTTATTTTTCAAACCTATTAGAAGAAAATAAACAAAACCATAGGTATTTATTTGAAATTGTGGCTAATTTAATGAAAAATAAATCTTCAACCCCAGAAGTTTCCAAGCAGCACAGCAGTAATGACTTTAAGAACTTTACTAACAAGATTGATAATATCAGGGAGAAAATTATAACTATGCAACCGTCCACTACAGTATCGCATCAGGCAGTGCATTGTAGTCTCATTGAAGAAAAATTGTATTCATTCGTTGTTATAGGAGAGGAAGAATTCGCTAAACTCGTTAAATCATCTAAACCGACAACATGTATGTTAGACCCTATACCGACTAAGCTACTGAAAGAGATGCTTCCAGAGGTCATAGATCCTCTTCTTAATATCATTAATTCATCTTTGTCAATAGGATATGTACCAAAAACTTTTAAGCTGGCTATGATTAAACCGCTTGTTAAAAAAACGCAACTTGATCCTACAGAATTAGTCAATTACAGGCCGATCTCAAATCTACCTTTTCTGTCAAAGATACTAGAAAAGGCGGTATCCTCACAACTGTGTTCCTTTCTTGAAAGAAATGATATCTGCGAGGATTTCCAGTCCGGATTTAGACCGTACCATAGTACCGAGGCGGCTCTCATTAGAGTCACAAATGATTTGCTCTTATCATCCGATCGTGTTTGTATCTCTCTATTAGTGTTACTTGATCTAAGTGCTGCATTTGACACTATCGACCATAACATTCTTTTAAATACTCGAAAATCATGTTGGCATTAGTGGAATTTAGAGCTGAAACAACTAATCGATTTAATCGATTAAAATCGATTATTAAAATAGTTGTCAACTAATTTAGTCATCGATTAGTTGCTAAATAACTTTTATTTGCCGTAAGCGGCTCATTTTATTTGCCGTAAGCGGCTCATTTCGTGCATATTTTAAATCTGCGGTGACCAAAGTGTGGCAGTAATGAGCCACCGGAGGTTTTACTCAGCCAGTACAGCAGGAGAAGTAGCGAATAGCCAATAGCTGGCCTTGTTTTATGTCACATGCTTCCCGCACAGCGTCTGTGCAGCATTCAGCGAGATGGCGAAGGCAGACGGCAGTGGAGCACGAGAAAGAAAAAGAAAAAAGCGGAAGATAAAACTAATCGAACGAAGCAGCATTCGGCAGTTTAGGATATCGCACAAGATTTGTCAACAAAGAAAACATTTCATCACTGGAGAGTTTTTTTTATCGACACCATCGTATCAATTGATTTTGATTAATATGCGCGAGGGAGAGAGAAGCAAGACAGCGCTCGGGTGAGTGCGCGCGCGCGCGGCCGGGGCTCTCTCTCTGCTCGTTCTTATATATGCCCTGTCAAGCTGACAGGACTTAAAAACACATGCAAATGATACACTTTGTTTCACTCTATGGTGGTTAAACTCTGCAATTAATTGTTTTTTCTCGGAACTAATGTTTTTGTTGGAACGAAAGTTTACATCGTATGTTTCTCCGGAATCAGCCAGCGCGAAGGACGTCTATATTCCGATTGGTTGCTGGCGTTTGCCGCTGAACCGCGTCATAGCTTATTACCATAAAGTTGAGCTACTTTCAACTTTCTAATTGATTTCACAGCATAAGCTATAAAGCTGTTTCCCAGGTATAAGCTGTGTGTTTACAGGAAATAAATAAATAAATAAAATGCAATTTGCTGCAACTGTATTCTGTTTTATTCTTATTCTTCGTGAAAATATGTTCTGCAAGATTCATTAATAAGCTTTGTTCGGGATGTTAAACTACTTTAGGAGCCCAAAGGACTGCCATGGTGAAAACATTATTTGAAATCTCCTTGTGAAATTTGCTAGAGTACGTATGGGTCAGTGTTTTGATTGCAGAAGAGTTCGACAAAGGCTTACTAACACATAATAAAACAACTCCAGGTATGTTTTTGATGAGGATATGACAATGCAAAATGGTTAAAATCTCTAAAAAGTATGTTGAATGATAAAGACCCTTTGTTAATAATTTACTTGGGGGAAAAATGGGCAAAACTAAAATATAAGTACATAAACCGATTAATCGATTAATCGTAAAAATAATCGTCCGATTAATCGATTATCAAAATAATCGTTAGTTGCAGCCCTAGTGGAATTGCACTAGCATGGTTTAAATCATACTTATCTGACCGTTATCAGTTTGTAGCAGTAAATGAAGAGATGTCTTATCAATCACAAGTTCAGTATGGCGTACCACAAGGCTCAGTACTAGGACCGTTGCTGTTCACTCTGTTCATGCTACCCTTTGAAGTTACCATTAGGAAGCATGGCATTAGTTTTCACTGTTATGCTGATGATACTCAGCTCTATATTTCTTCACACCCCTACGAAACTTACCAATTCACAAAATTTACGGAATGCATAGCTAATACAAAAAACTGGTAACTAGTAATTTCCTACTACTTAATTCTGAAAAAACAGAGATTCTAATTATTGGACAAAAAACTTCCTCACGTAATAACCCAGAATACTGTCTAACACTTGATGGCTGCTCTGTTAAGTCTTCGTCGTCGGTTAGGAACCTGGGTGTGTGTGTGTGTGTGTGTGTGTGCTCTTTGATACCAATCTTTCATTTGAAAGTCATGTGTCTAGTATCTCTTAAAAATATATCTAAATTACGCCATATGCTCTCAATGACAAATGCGGAACAATTAGTTCATGCGTTCATGACCTCAAGGCTAGATTATTGTAATGATCTACTGGGTGGTTGCCCTGCACGCTTAATAAACAAACTACAGCTGGTCCAAAACGCAACAGCTCGAGTTCTTACCAGAACCAGGAAGTATGACAATATTAGCCCAGTTCTGTCAACACTGCACTGGCTGCCTATTAAACATTGCATAATTTTTTTAATATTGCTGATTACAGTTTATCCACAAATAAACTGATGTGGATTTTAAATTATTTTATCAACTTGAAATACAGGCATTTTGTAGATGTGTTCCTAAAAATATGCATATATTTTTATGTTTGCATGTGTTTTAAACCCGTGTTTAGACCCGTGTTTCCCCCGTGTCCAGGTGCTGCCCCTCAAGGCTGTGTACTCAGTCCCCTGCTCTTTACCTTGCTGACTCATGACTGCACACCAACCTACAGCACAAATCACATGGTAAAGTTTGCGGATGACACAACACTGGTGGGACTCATCACCAAAGATGATGAGACCCACTACAGGAAGGAGGTTAGTATTTTGACCACGTGGTGCAGAGACAACAACCTGCTGCTGAATGTCAGCAAGACCAAGGAAGTTGTGGTTGATTTCCGGAGAGGCCACACTCAGCCCCTACCACTGACCATCAACGGGGCTGCTGTAGAGAGAGTGAGTAGCACAAAATTCTTGGGGGTGCACATCAGTGAAGACCTCTCTTGGAATACTAACACTGTATCACTGGTGAAGAAGTCCCAGCAGTGCCTCTACTTTCTCCGCAAGCTTAAACGAGCGAGAGCCCCCTCGCCCATCATGTGCACATTCTACCGAGGCACCATTGAGAGTATCATAACCAGTTGTATTGCTGTGTGGGGCGGAAGCTGCAATAACTACAACAGGAACTCACTGCAGCGCATAATAAACACAGCTGAAAGGATAATTGGTGCCTCCCTTCCCTCCCTGCAGGACATGTACAATCCCCGCCTTACCCGCAAAGCAAGATATCGGAGCCTCCGTGCTCGTTCCACCAGACTCATGAACAGTTTTATTCACCAGGCTGTTAGGCGGCTGAACTCTCTTCCCTCTCTTTTACACCCGCCCCCATAATCTCTATTTATCTACACTTTATATTATAGGTCATTCTACATTTTGCATCTCATATATAATTTTAAAACCTGGGTTGCTGCTAATTCTTGTATATAGAAATATTTTACTATCTTTCTAGAGAATAGGAAGTCTTTCTCTCTGCTGTATTGTTTTTTTAAGTATTTTGCTTTTCTTAAAAATTGTGTGTATTGTATTTATTTTTATTTTACCGTGGGTTGAATAGTGAGAAACGCAATTTCGATTTCTTTGTATGTCTGGTATATGTGAAGAAATTGACAATAAAGTTGACCTTGACCTTGGTACGTTGTTATGTTGAACAGCCGGTGGTGGTTTGGGGCGAAGAGCGGGTTGGCAACGCTACCTGGTGTCAGTGTGGCTGTTGTACTGCGATGCCCACCGTGTCAGAGTCCATCTGCTGTATATAACGTTAGACGTTGTTAGTTGTTTGCGGTCAAAACTCCTTGGTGTAGACAGTTTGATGTCGGGATATTCCTACTTTCAGCCAGGTTTATTAAAGCCAACCAACCCCGTGACGTCACATGTTAGAATACTGCACAATGGTGGCGCCCTGGCTGCGAAATATATAACGTTTTTTCTTTTTTCTTTTATATGTTAACAGTTGTCATGTTTCTTATATAATTGTTGATCATAGAGGAAATCCATCTTGTAAATCATGTAAACTTGATTGACTGCTTCATTTCCCCTTTAAAGTCTGTGTAGAGAGAATGGTGTCATCTTAGCGGCCCCTAATTTAATAACAAATGATTGTAAAATCTAACTTTAGCTGGAAAATAACTTTATTAAAGAACCACTATAAAGACAAAACAATCTCTATTACCTTAAATTATACGTTTGTCTCTGTAAAGCTGCTTTGAAACAATCTACATTGTTAAAAGCGCTATACAAATGAGGATGACTTGACTTGACTTGCCATCAGTGTGGAAAGAGTTTCACACACAAACCGAATCTCAAGGTTCACATGAGGGTCCACACTGGAGAGAAACCGTTCACGTGATCAGTGTGGGAAGAGTTTTTCACATAAAGGACACCTTCAGGAACACATGATCATCCACACTGGAGAGAAACTGCACGAATGTGATCAATGTGGTAAAACATTTTTGAGGGCTTCAGGCCTGAAGAGACACATGACAGTTCATTCACAGGAGAAACCACATTCATGTTCTTTGTGTGGAAAGAGTTTTTCACATCTGCAGAGTTTAAAAGTTCATCAGAATAAATGTTTACATGATAATTAAGCTCATTATTTTTATACTACAAAAATAATATTTGTATTTTCATAATGACTCTTAATTTTACAATGCTTATAGCTCCACAAGTTGGACACTCAGAAATGTTTTATTGTCTGTTGATTCTACTTGTGTTAAGAATTGATCAATTCATAATTTTGTCTAACTCTGAAAGCCATTAACTATTATGATTGCTATTGGTCTTTCCATGTTTTAAATGTAATGATAAATAAAACCTTTAAATAAATCCTTGAACTGTATAATAAATTATTTTTCAACCTACACATGACTGGGATTAAATTATTGTTTACATGAAATTTAAGCGTTATTTTAGTGTAAGTTATAAATGTTATTTTGTATAAATAGTTTGCAATATTTAGCGCGTTTATTTGGCATCACCGCGCTGACGTCATCACTAGTGTCCTTCCTCGTTCGGCGCGTTTGTTGTGTCTTCTGAGGTGAGTTCTGCAGTTCAGATATTTCGCGTATTTACACGCCCATAAATTACACTTTACACAGTTTGTTTCAGCAACATTTACAGGGTTATTTCTGAACTGTTTTCATCGGATAAAGCGCTAAATGTGCGTCTTTTCTGGCGTCTGTAGACTGATTTAGTTCAGCACGAAACGAACATCTGAGGAAAATGTTGAAATCATTCAAACATGAACGATTTCGTAATAGGTTTAATTTTGAGAGTGATAATGTAGTGTTATTGAATGTATATTCTCAAACTTTTGTAAGTTTTGATCTGTGAGGAAATTTCATGGGGATAGAAACATTTCCCTGCAAACACATTTACGTTGTGGCACGTTGCATTTCTTCTGTGGCAACGTCGCTGTGTACGTGCTCCCAACATTATAACAATAGAATTGTAAGACGCGACAGGGCTGTTAGCAACGTGGTTGCGCGACATAATTATATAGTTTAAAAAAATATATATATTGTGTATCCTTATTATTTATGGGGCTTTCAGTAAATTAGCCTAATTATAATCAACACCTGCAAGTGTACACTTCTAAGAGTAAAAATTACGGAAGGTTACATTAATTTTATTAAAACCTAACTGCATATATGGTAATCAAATTGCACTTCCACAAGTCATACATTTGTGAAAAAAGGAAAAAAAAAATGTATTTTAAGTATAATAAATAAAACATAAAAAGCAAAGATCAGAACACTTAATGAACAAAACTGGTTCTGTACATGGCAGACAGTAGTCGAAAGCCGGACGATAATGTTTGTTCGGTAAACGGAATCAGTCCAGGAAACATCCACAAATCCAGAGGGGCAAAGAAATGAATGAGACTAAGCAGACAAATGAAATGAAAAACTAAACAGTGCAAGCGAGGCTACATTAGTCACATTATAAAATTAAGTTGTAGGTTGTGTTTGAATAATTACGTATCTTATTTAGCTGAGGTAAATAAAACGCAATCCTCACGTATCCTTGCTTGATGAAGAACGAGACAACACCATGAGCCCAACGGGCGGTTGAAATGTAAAAGTCCGATTTTCGCGCTTCAGGGCAGTGACGAGTACATATGTAGTCCAGTGGTTGTCAAGACACCATTAGCACAACCTTAAGCCATGGGCCTGAACGGTGGTTTAATGTCAACATTGTGACAACGCTGTAATACGTATTTTTGGCAACCTTTTGGCCATGTTGATAAAACATTGTTAGAAGGTTGGGTACGTTGTGCCACTGTTCTGTGTTTGCTGGGTTTTTGCTATCTTGGTCTTTAATGTGGCAATAATTTTAATGATGGACATAATCAGTTATGTAATGTTAATGAAAGGAATCTGAAAGACCAAACTCTAAAAATGGGTGTTATATTGTTGTAGTTTGTATGTTTTTGTCAGATGTGATATGTAATATTATAATCTTTTAAATAGAGATGATTTATAATATTTAAGGGTATATTCTGGCTGTCTGAACTTAAACGTTTTCTTTTTACTACAGAGACCTAAAATTACCACAGAATAACTATAATGCCCAAAGTTTACAGTGCAAATACAAACAATAATGTCAACATATGAATGAAACGCGCAGCCGCTTCCCACATTTTTTAATGGAATTATTATTTTCCTAATGCTCACATCAGTTCACAAATAAATTATAGAATATTCCCATAAGCCTTCAATATACCTCATTTGTGGTATCAATTAATAAAAATGCATTAAAATTATGATTTTTATTTTCATTTCAGGCCTGATGGAGGAAAATGAGGAGATTGGAGAGAAGAAACATCATGTCAAAACTGAAGAAGAAACTCCCTCACAGACTGAAAGTATTTGTTTGAAAATAAGAGACAGGAAATATTTCATCTGCCATGAGTGTCTGAGTAGTTTCACACGACAAGAAACCCTTCAGGAACACATGAACATCCACACTGGAGAGAAACCGTTCATATGTGATCAGTGCGGGAAGAGTTTCACACAACAAGTAAGCCTTAATAAACACATGAACATCCACACTGGTGAGAAACTGCATGAATGTGATCAATGTGGCAAAACATTTTTGTGTGCTTCATCCCTGAAGAGCCACCTGAGAGTTCATTCACATGAAAAACCATATTTATGTTCTGTGTGTGGAAAGAGTTTTAAATACAAACTAAGTCTTGAGATTCACACAAGGGTCCACACTGGAGAGAAACCGTACGAATGTGATCAGTGTGGGAAGAGTTTTAGACAATCATCAAACCTTCATGAACACATGAACATCCACACTGGAGAGAAACCGTACGAATGTGATCAATGTAGGAGAAGATTTTCGAGGGCTACAGGCCTGAATAACCACATGTTAGTTCATTCACAGGAGAGACCACATCCCTGTTCTTTGTGTGGAAAAAGATTTTCACGTCTGCAGAATTTAAGACTTCATCTGAAAACACATACTGGTGAAAAAGCTCATAAGTGCTTTGAGTGTGGGAAGAGTTTTTTTAGAGCTGAAGATTTAAAACGGCACCAGATGATCCACACTGGAGAGAAACCTTACAAGTGTTCACACTGCGACAAGAGATTCCGTCGGTCAGGAGTTCTGAAAACGCACGAGAGGATCCACACTGGAGAGAAACCGTATCACTGCACTCCATGTGGGAAGAGCTTCACTCAGATATCTAATCTACTCAGCCACAATAAATACAATCACAGCAAGTAGATCATCTTCAGATCCAGCACTTTCAGGTCTAATGCCGCATCCTCACCGAACGTGACACAATAATACCGTCAAGCAATAACATCTCTTCAAAATCTGTCCTAACCAGCCACAACGAGCGACAGGATAAAAACATCATCTAAATTTGTCACAGTGAATAAAGTTAATCTTCAAGACCAGCAGTTTCTACTGTGAGATTCAGATCAAAGAACATCATCTAGACGTTTCATTCTTGTATATAATTTTGCTTCATGGTATAAATAAATATTGTACTTTATTATGAGTTAAATGTTATGTCAATTTTTTATGATGCATTTTTATTGTAATTTGTTTATACTTATAAAAATATAAGTTTCAAACTGTTCTTGTTTTTTTTTTTGTAGATATGTCACATTTGTTTACACGTTGTATTTTACAAGCTAACTTTCATTGTTATTTTTTCTGTCTATTCTTCTGGCATCAAGAATAATAATAAAAAAAATTTAGTTACATTTAAGCCATTAAAATATCGTGATTGCTTTGGGCTTTAAATTTCTCGATAAAGCTTTAAATGTCTGATATATTTCATGACTGAGATTGAACGGACTGCTGTCTGTCTACGTCTGTAACCGTTTTTTATTTTTGTTAATATGTTTTATTGATGTCTTGCTGTTTTATACAGTATTTGGCGAGTTTTTGATAATCTAACGTTGATTTCGACTCGCGGTGATGACGACATCACCAGCGCGCGCTCCTTCAGTCAGTCAGTGGTGTCGAGTCTTCTGAGGTGAACAGTTCGCGCGCTTTCGCAGTTTAAAGTTTCCATCGTGTTCGTCGCTATTCGTGTACACTAAAGAAAGAAGAAATCTGTTTAACATACAAAACGGTAAGATGTTAGCGAACTGCCTTGTTGCCATGAACGGGGTTATTAGGAAATATAACTAAATGTTTGATGAAGATGGGTGTCATTAGTGTATGACTGACTTTATATAACTGCTATTTTTCTGTATCATTTGAGAAATAATAGTAATCACTGTTTCTTGAGGTAAGGGACAAAACATATTTTAGAAGTTAGTTTTTAATATTTAATAATATATTAATTATAAACTGATATATTTGTAATGGTCTCAGCTAATGAGCCATGTAAGGGAACAGGTTTTTCTGAATATATTATTTTTCTTTCTTTCTAAAAATGTACATTTATTCACTTATTAACTTAATCTGTCAACTCTGCCAGATACATTAAAAAGCATTTTAATTTGATCCATCCATCCAACAACAGTATACAGTCTTCAATTATGTAATGGTGTTCAGTAAAGGAGCTGAGTAAAAAAATACTTGGCCAACTTCCCTGTGTTAGGTAGTGTTGTCACAGTACCAAAATTTCAGTATTCGGTACCGATACCAGTGAAAATCCACGGTTCTCGGTACCAATTTCGGTACCAAAGCTTAATTTAGATTAAATTTACATAATTATATTAAAGTGTATATCACAGTTACAAAGATGGAAACTGTAGTATTAAAAACACTTTACAATAAGATTCCATTTGTTAGATAACATTAGATAAAATGACCTAACAAAAAAACAATAGTTATATACTGTCGCAATTATTCTCCTTTAGGGGTTAATTTAAAAATACATTTTTAAAATCAAAAGTTAACATTATTTCTGTTAACATTATTTAATGCACAATGAATGAAGTGAACAAACATGACCAATCAAGTGTTTGTATTAAATAACATTCACAAACATTAATTAATGTTGTAAAAATATATTGTTCACTCAATGTGTTATGTTAGATAACGCATTAAGTGATGTTAATGAATGGTATCTTATTGTAGCATTACCAAGTGATGTTAATGAATGGTATCTTATTGTAGCATTACCAAACTATACGGGAGATATATTTGACTTGACTATACTTTTATTTAATCCAAAACTGTATTCATATTTAACTTTAAAAGGGCTTTTTAAACCTGCTAAGAGTTATCCAGCCAAGAATAAGACTAGAACTGCTTTTCTGACGGACTGATATTAATGACGGCTTTTTATTTCTCATCTCCATAAATATATCTAGTAGTAAAGCTAATGCAAGGGCTAGAAATCAATTAATAGGCCTATGTCACACTTCCTCGTCGTCATGGAGAGCGCAGTTCGCACAAGCGTTTGTACTCCCGTGGCGTCTGTCGTTGCTATGCATCCATGAACGCGCATGGAAAAGCGAGCGCGCCGCTTCTATTATGAGCGCGCTTGCCGCGCGCCATTTGAAATAACGTATCTGCACGCGCAAAAACATCAGCACCACATCAGCAGCAGCACCGCCGATCGCCATCAGCGCTTTTATGAAGAGGACGCAACTGCACGCGCTTCGGGCATGCACGCGCATCAAGTACCGGGTTTGAGAAAACCTGGTACCGTGACGTTTAAAAAAAAATTAGTACCGACTTGGTACCGAAGTACCGGGTCTTTTGACAACACTAGTTGATATATTGATATTGTTGTGGGCCAAAAGTTGAATGGAAAGGATGTATTACTTTATGAATTAAAGTTCAATAACATAGTGGGGCTGTGAATGCATTTGTTAAGTATTGTCCCCTGTCCCATTTATGGATAATGTTAATTAAAGTCAACAAAATATACAACACTGTTTTGGTGGTTTTTGGATATTTTAATAAAAAAATCTTACATATTGTGCCTTTAATGAGGCTGAAGAACATTAAAGTTATAAAGCAGTTCATCAGATTTATGGAAACAGAAAAGAAACAGTTTAATCGATAAATAATATTGCGGACGCTCTCTATGTGCAGGGTACAAATTAGGGACTGAAATTCAAATGTCTTTCATTTTCTTGTTTTGATCAAATGGTCAGTGAAACAAGATTTGATAAACATTCATATTAATTGTCAACATCAGGAGAACAAACTGAATATGATCTTAAGGTCTTATATTTTACATATTTATTTTTCATCTATCTATTTATTATTTTAGCAATAAACTTTAAAAACACCAAAATTAAACAATATTGAGAATGGCAGATTTTTAGCATAAATTAATCAAAATCTCATTTATAGTTTCTGATAAACTTTTTTATTATTATTTTTGTTTTAACTTTAGTAATTGGGTTAATGTAATGCAGTCAACATTACATTGGATTGAGATTATTTTCATGTAGCCATTGTCTACATTGCACATTTTAAGGATTTATTAAAATGTAACTTTCTTACTTTAATTTCAGACGTGATGCTGGAGAATGAGGAGAGTGAAGAGGAGGAGAAACATCATCATGTCAAAACTGGAGCTAAAACTCGCTCACAGACTGAAAGTATTTCTTTACTGAAAAGAAGAGACAAGAAATGTTTCACTTGCCATCAGTGTGGAAAGAGTTTCACACGCAAACAGAGTCTCAAGGATCACATGAGGATCCACACTGGAGAGAAACCGTTCACATGTGATCAGTGTGGGAAGAGTTTTACACATAAAGGAAACCTTAAGTCTCACATGATCATCCACACTGGAGAGAAACTGCATGAATGTGATCAATGTGGTAAAACATTTTTGTGGGCTTCAGGCCTGAAGAGCCACATGACAGTTCATTCACAGGAGAAACCACATTCATGTTCTTTGTGTGGAAAGAGTTTTTCACGTCTGTAGGATTTAAAAGTTCATCAGAAAATACACACTGGTGTAAGAAATCATATGTGCTTTGAATGTGAGAAGACTTTTATTAGAGCTGAACATTTAAAACTGCACATGAGGATCCACACTGGAGAGAAACCGCACTCATGTGATCAGTGCGGGAAGAGTTTCACACGCAAACAGTCTCAAGGTTCACATGAAAATCCACTCTGGAAAGAAGCTGAGCAAATGACATCAAAGCGTTTTTATATCTGTATATCAGAAAATACTGGTGTAAGAGATTGTGTTCTTTGATTGTTGGACGCCTGTACATTTGCTATTTTGCTTGATTTTATCAATAAAGTTTTCTCACTTTTAGGTTCAAGAGTCTCTCCATGTTTTATTACAGTTATTATGTTGAGCGCCTCATGGAGGAATACAGACTTCATTAATAGTTTAATCAATAACTAAAACATTTTTTTAAACATCATTTGTAAATGTTTACATTAAGCTCATTATTTTTATACTACAAAAATAATATTTGTATTTTCATAATGACTCTTAATTTTACAATGCCTATAGCTCCAAAAGTTGGACACTCCAACTTTTTTTTTGAATGTTTTATTGTCTGTTGATTCTACTTGTGTTAAGAAATGATCAATTCATTATTGTAAAATAACTGACTGAAAGCCATTAACTATTATGATTGCTATTGGTCTTTTCATGTTTTAAATATAATGATAAAACCTTAAATCCTAGAACTGTCTAATAAGTTATTTTTCAACCTACACATGACTGAGATTAAATTATTGTTTACATGAACTTTAAGCGTTATTTTCGTGTATGTTATACATGTTATTTTGTATAAATAGTTTACAATATTTGGCGCGTTTATTTGGCATCGCCGCGCTGACGTCATAACTAGTGTCCTTCCACGTTCGGCGCGTTTGTTGTGTCTTCTGAGGTGAGTTCTGCAGTTCAGATATTTCGCGTATCTACACACCCATAAAATACACTTTACACAGTTTGTTTCAGCAACATTTACAGGGTTATTTCTGAACTGTTTTCATTGGATAAAGCGCTAAATGTGCGTCTTTTCTGGCGTCTGTAGACTGATTTAGGTCAGCACGAAACGAACATCTGAGGAAAATGTTGAAATCATTACGATTTTGTCCTATGTTTCATTTGGAGAGTGATAATGTAGTGTTATTGAATGTATAATCTTAAACTTTTGTAAGTTGTGATCTGTGAGGACATTTCATGGGGATAGAAACCATGGCCATGTTGATAAAACGTTGTTAGAAGGTTGGGTACGTTGTGCCAACGTTCTGTGTTTGCTGGGTTATTGCTATCTTGGTCTTTAATGTGCTAATAATTGTAATGATGAACATAATCAGTTATGTAATGTTAATGAATCTGAAAGACCAAACTCTAAAAATGGGTGTTATATTGTTGTAGTTTGTGTCAGATGTGATATGTAATATCATAATCTTTTAAATAGAGATGATTTATCATATTTAAGGGTATATTCTGGCTGTCTGAACTCAAACGTTTTCTTTTTTTACCACCGAAACCCAAAATTACCACAGAATAACTGTAATTCCCAAAGTTTACAGTGCAAATACAAACAATAATGTCAACATATGAATGAAACGCGCTGCCGCTTCCCATGTTTTTTAATGGAATTATTATTTTCCTAATGCTCACATCAGTTCACAAATAAATGATAGAATATTCCCATAAGCCTTCAATATACCTCATTTGTGGTATCAATTAATAAAAATGCTCTAAAATTATGATTTTTATTTTCATTTCAGGCCTGATGGAGGAAAATGAGGAGATTGGAGAGAAACAACATGTCAAAACTGAAGAAGAAACTCCCTCACAGACTGAAATTATTTCTTTAAAAATAAGAGACAAGAAATATTTCATCTGCCATCAGTGTCTGAGTAGTTTCACACGACAAGAAACCCTTCAGGAACACATGAACATCCACACTGGTGAGAAACTGTACGAATGTGATCAATGTGGCAAAACATTTTTGTGTGCTTCATCCCTAAAGAGCCACCTGAGAGTTCATTCACAGGAGAAACCACATTTATGTTCTGTGTGTGGAAAGAGTTTTAAATACAAACAAAGTCTTGAGATTCACACAAGGGTCCACACTGGAGAGAAACCGTTCATATGTGATCAGTGTGGGAAGGGTTTTAGACAATCATCAGACCTTCAGGAACACATGAACATCCACACTGGAGAGAAACCGTACGAATGTGATCAATGTGGCAGAAGATTTTCGAGGGCTACAGGCCTGAATAACCACATGTTCGTTCATTCACAGGAGAGACCACATCCCTGTTCTTTGTGTGGAAAAAGATTTTCACGTGTGCAGAATTTAAGACTTCATCAGAAAACACATACTGGTGAAAAAGATCATAAGTGCTTTGAGTGTGGGAAGAGTTTTTTTAGAGCTGAAGATTTAAAAAGGCACCAGATGATCCACACTGGAGAGAAACCTTACAAGTGTTCACACTGCGACAAGAGATTCCGTCGGTCAGGAGTTCTGAAAACACACGAGAGGATCCACACTGGAGAGAAACCGTATCACTGCACTCCATGTGGGAAGAGCTTCACTCAGATATCTTCTCTACTCAGCCACAATAAATACAATCACAGAAAGTAGATCATCTTCAGATCCAGCACTTTCAGGTCTAATGCCGCATCCTCACCAAACGTGACACAATAACACCATCAAGCAATAACATCTCTTCAAAATCTGTTCTAACCAGCCACAACGAGCGACAAGGACAAAAACATCATCTAAATTTGTCACAGTGAATAAAGTTAATCTTCAAGACCAGCAGTTTCTACTGTGAGATTCAGATCAAAAAACATCATCTAGACGTTTCATTCTTGTATATAATTTTGCTTCGTGGTATAAATAAATATCATTATACTTTATTATGAGTTAAATGTTATGTCCATTTTTTATGATGCATTTTTATCGTAGTTTGTTAATACTTTTATGAAGGAAAAAATACAGTTTTTTTTTACAGTTTCAAACTGGTCTTTTTTTTTTGTAGAGAGATCTGTCACATTTGTTTACACTTTGTATTTTACAAGCTAACTTTCATCGTTAATTTTTCTGTCTACTTATTTTTCTTGCATCAAAAATAAAAAATTTCATAAGTTTAGTTACATTTAAGCCATTAAAATTTTGTGATTGCTTTTTGGGCTTTAAATTTCTCTTTAAAGCTTTTAAATGTCTAATATATTTCATGACTGAGATTGAACGGACTGCTGTCTGTCTACGCCTGTAAACGTTTTTTATTTTTGTTTGATAATGTTTTATTGATGTCTTGCTGTTTTACACAGTATTTGGCGAGTTTTTGATAATCTAACGTTGATTTCGACTCGCGGTGAGTCAGTGGTGTCGAGTCTTCTGAGGTGAACAGTTTGCGCGCTTTCGCAGTTTAAAGGGGTCATGACATGAGAAACCAAATTTGCCTTGATCTTTTGGTATATAAGAGGTCTTTGTACCATTAAAACGTCCTGCAAGTTTCATAGCTTAAGACGTCCTCCCCATTATAAACGAACCATTTATTTAATCAAGCTCTAAATACAGCTCGTTCTGGATCCATGGTAAGAAGTGACGTCACGGTGCGAAGTGACGTACCAGCCGTTTGCGCATGATTTTTTCCCCCAAACCGGTTAAGCGCAAACCACGCCCCTTAACGGAAAACCACGCCCCGCAGCGATGACTCGCGTCTATGGCTTGATTTCATTGGTCAACTCTATCAAAGCGCTGATTGGCCTCACATCGCTGAAATCCAAAATACAAAAGGGAAGTGTGTATGCGAAATAAGTTACACAAAATGTACAATATATATATAACATATATAACATTAACATTATATAACGTTATATAATGTATATTATATATATTATATAAAAATTTTATTTTACATAATATTATACATAATTTATTTTTTTAAACAAAAAAAAAAGAGCTTAACAATGAGAAAAGTGTATATACATAATATTTTTATTACACATATGCTTGCCTTTTATGGGTACATAAAAAGCAACATTACATACAATTCACAATAGCTAAAAAAAGTAAACTTTAGAAGGATGCAAGAAATTAGTTTTATGTGCAGTTGCTATTGTTAACAAGAATTCATGGCACAGCATTGATAAATACTAAATAATACTTTTAACTTATATACTAATTAACATTTTGAAACACTATTAATTACACTGTACCTGTATTGCACCCTCGGTCTGTGGTGTGTATGTCAAATAAAATCAGTCATAATCAATACATGTTATTTCTTATGTTTTTTTGTATCATTACTTATTTATTTATCCTTATTAATTAGTTTCAAATACAGTTTCGGAATGTTAGTTACATATAAAAGCACTTGCTATTCATTATTACGTGTCATATTTAATGGAAACGTATTCAGGATAACTCCAATTGTGTTCAGCTGAAAGAAGACAGCTACATCTAGGATTGAATTATGGGAGCATTTTCATTTTTGGTTGAACTGTTCCTCTTCTAAGCTTCATGAACTCGCCTCCCTCTGAGTTACTGTGCATACAGGGTTGATTGGAGTTTGAGGTCTCTAGAGTAGATGAGCTGGGGGAAGACCGGTCCAGCTGATGTATGTCTACTGTTCATTACATATACATACAAAATTAATATAAATATTGCAAGAGATATTCTGTTCATTATGTCACCATTAGAAACAAGAAAAAAAGAATACATTGAAAAACAAAAAAGCACCAACCCTCCCTTTATACTGACCATCATCTTGAGCAATGAAATTGTACTGATATGGAAGTAAAATAATGTCAAATGTTTTTGAAATAAAAAGCCTGTTGAATTGCACTACTTGGAAAAAAAATAGGCATTGCATTAACCATGCTTGCATTTTAATGCATTGTATTTTTAAGGCTTGCATTTTTATGGGCTGAAATTCAACATGGTTGAATATTTAAGCTGTGAATATTTCAATTAAAAACATTTCAAACACCTTTTCATTATTAAAAATTCAATAATCCATATTCACCTTTCATATTTCACTTCCAAAATATTCAAACTGTTTAAAAATACAACCAATAATATTCAACAGGCAATTTTCGGGCCATTTTATTTCGCTTTGCAAAATTCGCTTCCACAAATTCAGTGGTTCAAATTCGACAGTAAATTCAACATTCACGTCCAGGAACTGCAGGAAAAGCAATAGATTACCGAGCATACTCTCCATCTGCTGTTAGTCAACCTCACCATCAGATGGTGCAAAAGCGCTTGTTGTTGACGAAGACATTCATTCATAAAATGGAAATGATTATCTGTGTCAGTATGTGCGGAAAAGATGATAAACACACAAAAGCTGTGTGTTTATGTTTCATTCAATAACCTCATTGTTACTTTCCCTGTGTATTCTACATGTCATCAGCTTTCTCTACCATGAACAGGATTATAATCGGTTTCCCTCAATACCTCATACTCAAGGATTCCCCTTCAGTTGGGACAAAACGCTTAACGTAGCTTAATGTACTAATACAGTGATATGAAAGATCAATCTTGCACCTTATTGGGGAAGTAGGCTGTAGGCTACTATATAGGCTACAGGCAAGCATGGACTCAGAATATGAACTTGACGCGCAAAGTTTCATGCTGAGCGTTTCGTGATATACTGGCGATATACATATAAGCCTACTGGTGATATACATATACTGATATACTATAGTATGCCTACGTGTATTGCATTAGCTTAAACTGTCATAGCACTTGCATATTGTTGTCCTATTGTTAATTTAACTGTAAATCGCTTTGGATAAAAGCGTCTGCTAAATGACTAGCCTAAATGTAAAATTGGCTTGACATTGGACATTCGCACATTTAGGGACCGTCTCTAAAGTTGCATACAACATCTGCATACATGTTTCTAACTTCAATAGCAAACTTAAATTTATTTGAATAAATATCAAAAATCCAAAGGGTGCGCATTATGCCTGACACTACATGAACACTTTACAGTTGGTTTTATGACTGTAAGTCGTTCTATTCAAATGCTATCGGAGTTAGAAACGTGTATACCAAAGTCGTATACACTTTAGAGACGGTCCCTAAATGTGCGAATGTCCAACATCAAGCCAGCTTTATGCCAGTCTATCACTGGGAAACGCTCAGCTTTGCGCGTTATTCTGAGTCCATCTGCTTGCCTGCGAGTTTGGTCTTTTACATCACTGTAGTCCATTAATCTACGTTAAGCGTTGTATGTCCAGCAGGGGAATCCTGAAGTATTGAGGGAAACCCTAATAGCCTGCATGCAGCACATCGCCACAATATAAAGTTAAGGCAACTAAACAACCAAGAGAAATATATGTCAACCTCAAAAATGTAACATTGGATCTGGATCCGCATTGGGGAATAACATTATAATCTCGTTCACGGTAGAGAAAGATGCATGTAGGCTACACAGGAAAAGTAACCGTGAAGGCACTGAATTTAACATAAAACAGCCGTCATAATAATCACAAATACACTTACATTGCTGTAAATGAGTTTTATGAATGAATGACTTGCTCTAATTTTGCTGGTCTTCGTCTACAACACGCGCTTTTGCACCATCTGATGGTGAGGTCGACTAACAGCAGATGGAGAGTATGCTCGGTAATCTATTGCTTTTCCTGCAGTTCCTGGACGTCAATGTTGAATTTACTGTCGAATTTGAACCACTGAATTTGTGGAAGCGAATTTGCAAAGCGAAATAAAATGGACCGAAAATTGCCTGTTGAATATTATTGGTTGTATTTTTAAACAGTTTGAATATTTTGGAAGTGAAATATGAAAGGTGAATATGGATTATTGAATTTTTAATAATGAAAAGGTGTTTGAAATGTTTTTAATTGAAATATTCAAAGCTTAAATATTCAACCATGCTGAATTTCAGCCCATAAAAATGCAAGCCCTAAAAATACAATGCATTAAAATGCAAGCATGGTTAATGCAATGCCTATTTTTTTCAAGTAGTGCAATTCAACAGGCTTTTTATTTCAAAAACATTTGACATTATTTTACTTCCATATACTGACCATCAGTATTGCAGGTTTCTTGTCTTGGAGGCATGCCTATAAAAAGTGTATACTAATGTCAAACTGCTGACTAGTTGTTTTGTTTAGAATTAAGCATGTATAATGATGGTTCTATGTCCCACTTGCCTTAAGCTTTCTTACCTGGTGTTAATGTGCTTGGCTTGGACATATCTTGCCTAAAGGGCTCAGGAAGTCAAGAGAAACTGAGTCTGTGAAGAAGATGAACCGGACATTGTCTTTAAATACCTTCTTTAGATATTTGAATACAAGTGTCAGCCCATGTGTGACAAGTGATTCTGCAAAGAAATAATTACCTTTTGTTATTTTCAGCAGCTCAGCCTTCATTTCAGCTGTTGTGGGAAGAAAGTTGATGGAGGTGATGCTGTAATTTTGCACCACTGCTGCCTGGTGTTTGCATGGTGCCCCACTATGGCCAACTGGACATGTGCATAGTTCCAACTCCATGTCCACGGTGTAGGTGTCTCCTGATGTGGAGGATTTCACCTCAAACTCTCTCCAACCTAACAGTGACATGAAGACATGACATACAGACATATTTACAAAAAGATCTGACAATTTTATAATGATTCCTATTTTAAAATTATGAGAAATATCAGACCCTTTAATGTTACTTGCTGTAGTAAGGAATCTTGACCGCTGGAAAGCCTCCCAATGGCCAAGTGCAACGTCTGTCACACGTGCCTCATAGTACATCTCTAGTCGGGTGATGAAAAGGTTGAATAATTGAGGGAGGTTGAATGCTTTTGTTCTTTGGAGTATTTTGTCTTTCAAAACACGCATTGCAGCCTCCACATAGTTGTTTGTTTGGTTGCCACGTGTAGTCAAGTCTCTCCTATAGCTGAGAGCCCAACTCTTACGTCGATTGTAAAGAACCCGTAGATAGGTCAGGAACTTCTTGTATCTGTAGCGAGTTAAGACAAATAATAAAAATCAAAACAATAAAAACAGGCGTCTGGAGGGTGAACATATCAAGTACCTCTACCTGTTGGTCAAAGGGCTGTCCAGGGCTTGCTGGTACAGCAATTCAACTGTACTCATCTCCCTGGCATAAAGCATGTCTTTTACTGTGCTGAACAGTGTCTGCCTGTCCTTCATCTCAATGTTGTGTTCTTTGTTCCACAACCACCTCCACACAGCTTGCAGAAGATGAACTATGCAGAGCAGCTGTGTGGCTTCAGGAAAGAGCTTTAGAGCTCCCGTTTCTGCCTTTGAGTCATCTGTAAGAAACACACAAGGGCCTGCCTCACCTCGTCCTCCAAAGGCATCCTTTGTCAGTAAGGACTTCAGCAGCTCCAGTCCCTCACTAACTGACTGGGTTATCACTATCCCAAGAGGAAGACCACCAGCACAAGTGTGTGTGAGAAGCAGGAACACCCTGCAGTTCTCCCGGTCCATGTTACCAGATGAATCCATAAAACACATTTCTCCACTATTGGAAAGGCTGTGTGTTCGTTTCATTAATGGGGAACAAATGGCTACAAGTGGTGTTCTTGCTGAGGACATTTCAAGCTTGGCACAGCTGTCATTACACGCTGCATTGTAGGATTCTACCTGCCTCTCCAAAGCTGATAGCATTCCCTCCCCACTTTGCTCTCCAAACTCCTGCTTATTCACCTTGTGATACAGTCTGCACATTAAATTGATTGTTTTACTACATAAGTCTGTCAAAAATACTGATTTGAAGACCAAGTACATTTTCACATACCTGTAGCAAAACTGAAGGTCTGGGCAAAGGGCACGGTTAGCTGAGGCATATACATATGTGTTGCCATGCTCAGCCAACAGGTCACTTTTCAGAGCTGCCAGAGCTGATGTAGGGCTGTGCCCAATCTCAAACAACTGAGTTAGGATTTCAATTGCCTTGACCCCCACATCTCTGTGCCTCAGTGCCTCCGCAATAAAGATGTTATGATTATGTACATTGTACAAGCGCACAGAAGCTGGGTAGGTGGGTATATGGGGATCATTTCTCCTGAAAAATAAAAACAAATCTTACAAAGCAGCTGACAAAAGAAAAAACATTTATTTTATGTTATTTTCACATTGCTAACCCACCTACTAGATCCTCCTCTTTTGTCTACAGTCTTTACCAGAGTGCAAACCATTTTAGCCTCACAGCATGTATTTTTTGAGAGCCGTCTATGATCAGCTGTGCCTGATCGGGCACAAACATTGTGTTGGCACCTATAATGAGCCTATGGATAGATATAGATAGAATATGAATGTTTAAATATACAGAACTATGCAAAAGTCTTAAGCATGTTAGATTTTCATTTAGAAATGTATATAATTTGCATTAGTGTGCCAATAGGAAATATTAGTTTACATTTCCAAATTTTAATTTTGCCCTTAACTGCCCTTAAAAATTCTGTATGCACAAGGAGTCCTAATAAAAACCTTATAGTAAAGTGTTATTTTTATGTTATTTTTTAGTATTGTTTTAGATTGTATTATTTAGATTTGCAGGTAGATTTCTCATTGAAGACATATGCGATATGGACTCCATGATGGTAAGATCAGATCAATGTGTGGACCATACTGTTTTAGACTACCTGTGCATACGAAAATCCATCCATCCACCCACCCATCCATCAATCCATTATTTCTTACTGGCAAACAAAAGCAAAATATATAAATAATTGAATTACCTTAAAAAGCACATGTTGTCCCTTGTTTGGTTTTGTCACTGCAACTCTCCAGCTCACTCCTGATGACTCCCCAAGCTTTTTCACCCATTCCTTCACTTCCCAAACTTCTGTCAGAGCAATTCTGAACGACGTCTCAAAGCTTGTGTGGTCCAGGTGTGATTGGCCTTTTGGAGTGCAGAAATTATAGGTGCAGAAATGATAATTGTACCCGGGAGGTAACAATTTCTGTAAATTAAAAAGAAATGTTAGCCACTGCTATTTAAAGCTGGCAGAGATTTCTTCAATAATCATAGATGGCCCCAACCTTTCGACACATGACATAACAGTAAACAAAGTTTATTAAAAGTTTATTAAAACAAATAATATTACAAGCGTCATAAGTTAACAATAATCAGAAAGGTGTAAATTAAATTCAAATTCGTAACCTTTAGATCTGAAGCTTGGTCTTCATAGCAGCCAGAACAAGAATTCTCCACTGAGGAAGATAGAAATTACTTTATAAGTCAAGTCAAGTCACCTTTATTTATAGCACTTTTTACAATACAGATTGTCAAAGCTAGTCATATCAAAGCAGCCTCACAGTGATAACATGAAAATAATACAGCAAACTTTGATTCAATAAGTTATACTGAAAACAACCAGGCATATCTTACCGTTTGTCAGCATCGGATCCATTTAGCTGATGTCTTAACTTTTTACCTCAGAGTTGACCGATGAAATGAGCAATAGACGCGACTTTTTACCTCAGATGTGACAGACAGAGTTGACCGATGAAATGAGCAATATACGCGACTTTTTACCTGTCAGATGTGACTGATAGAGTTGACCAATGAAATCAAGCCATAGACGCGAGTCATCGCTGCGGGGCGTGGTTTTCGGTCAAGGGGCGTGGTTTGCACTTAACTGGTTTGGGGGGGAAAATCACGCCCTGTTTGCATATGACCGCCTCCAGCACAAGACTACGCTTCAAGCGCAAGACAACTACGCACATTTCGTATCGTTGTCGCGCCGCGCGCCTCACAAGTGTTCAGTCGACGGACAGCGAGTGGGTCTGTGTACAGGAAAATTACGATGCCACGCAGATGTGCTGTTCCTGGCTGTGGACAAACAACATCTTTGAATACGCTGCCGAAAGATCCAGATGTCAGGGAAAAATGGATGCACTTTATTTTTTGCGGACGTCCCAGTCACGGCAGTGTTAATTTAAGCGTTTGTTCTATACATTTTAAGGATGACTGTTTTGAGAACAAATCCCAATATGATGCTGGCTTTGCCAGAAAACTGTTGCTCAAAGATAAGGCCGTGCCGACTATTCTGGGCTCAACAACGACGACGCAAACTGTAAGTAATGTATTTAAAACTTTAAACTACTTTTTAAAACGCAATTTCATTCATTATGAATAATCACAGTGTTTTTACTTAGTTTACTTATACACGGGTTTCTTGTATACAAACAATACAGATGCGCGCGCATCCAGGAGGCAGAAAACCGCTATCTGTTATGCCGAGTTCTGTAAAAGAACATTGTAATTAACGTAGATTTCGCATTGTTTGTAATTTCTTGTTGACTCAATAATAAACTGCAATTTCAGAGTTGGATCTGTTTGTTTGTTTGTGTTTCATATTAATATAACATTATGTAAAACGTCCAACTGTTTACGAATCAAAATCCGGACATGCATGTATGAATTATCATGTTAGACTATAGCATAATGTAGGCTAATAGCCAATGTTAGAGCTTTGCTTTTATATAAGTTAACCTTGTTTAACGTTACTTTACGACCTGCAACATGTCATGACTGCACACATATAACGTTACTTTACTGTAAATCAAAGATTTGACGATGGATTATGTGGGAAGCCTTCGACCGTGGCGATTAGGCTATATTAAAAAAAAAACTTACTCTCAGCAATGGTGAGATCTTGCCGGATCCCTACGCAATACATGCCGATCTTTGGATTGTGGATGACAAGTGGCCAGCAATTGTATGGCCTGATATATATAATTATCTTATTCAGACACCAAGTGTGTATACAAGAGAAATGATTAGAGCATACAAATCCCTTGATGCATACAACTACGTGCTATGTGGTCATCATGTGCAGCTCGTCAAGTACTTTGATGCTGCACCGGATTTTTGCTTGTTGAGGATGTGCTCCCTAGTCAAAGGCAAGGCATTAAAGCCAAGCCTTATGATTTTAAGGCATTTTTTTTTTTTGGCAAAACCATGCTTCCCCCTAGGAATGTTGAACATCAGAAACCCAGCACTGGCTACAACTCCTTGGCATTTTGACTTGGCGACAACACCACCACTATGCTACTAGCCTAAAACCTTTACTCCGGTACGAAGACCGCGGGTCTTTTGCCTCTTGGTTGCGTGCGCAAGCAGTGATGACGTCGCCGAGAAATCCATGTATTGTTTTCAGAGACCGCCATGTTCAGGCCCCATATCAAAAGATGTTGGCTGTCAAACTGACCAACCCACTCATACATCTGTGGGCACACAGCTGTCGTTTCGAACCATGAGACCCAAGTGTCGTAGCAAAGGTATTATTTATATAATCCTAACTTGTGTCATCATAATTCTATTTATAAGAAGCTTAAAAGCTTTATTGCCTAAAAGGAAGTATTTATAGTCCATATTTTTATAATACTGCAATTACAATTGATAGAATAAAACTTTACATTGTATTTTCTAACGTTATAGAAACACAAACAGAGCAGTCCTTAAATCTTTCAAGTGGTGATGTCGCCATACCCTGGACTACTTCACAGCCTTTTACTTCAACTCCTTTAAAAGATGAAAGGCCTGCCAAAAGGCGTCGCTTTGAATTGGAGGGTGAAGAAAGTGTGTCTTTTGAAGAAGTCTGTGACACTACATATGACCCTGCTCAGTCTGTCACCAGTGTGACTGAACCATCAAAGCATTCGTAAGTTTTTGTCTTTATCATGTTAAGTTTAGCATACATTTATGTGAACTGTATGTTTTACTGACTCGTAAAACTGATTATGTTGAAAAAAAATACACTACATTAATTTTTTGTTATTAATTTTCTCTTGTGATAGCATGTACACATCCATCCATCCATCTTCTTGAACTGTTTGAGACCTGTCCAGTATGTTCAAGAGCCTGCAATATTCAGCCTCGTAGCAATGGGACTTTTTTGGCCATTGATCAACTTTGCCCGCATTGTGAGTACTTCAGACAGTGGAAGAGCCAACCCTGTGTTGGCAGTACCCCTGTTGGTAACCTCCAGCTGTCTGCTTCCCTGTACTTCTCTGGAGCTTCATTCTTCCAGATGAAAAAGGTTTGTGGGGTGTATTTTGTTTTTCCTGTTTAAAATAGTTTAAACGTATAATGCATAATAATTTTTTTTTTTCTTTTGAAGGTATTTGAGTCAATGCATTTGAAGATGTTCAAATACAGAACCTTCAAAAGGCATGCCAGCATGTACCTGGAACCACTAATAATACATAAGTGGAAGAAGGAACAGGTGGATTTAGTGAAGGATCTCTGTGAGGCGGACAAGGTGATAATTGGTGGCGATGTGAGAGCTGATTCGCCAGGTAAAGAGTCATGCTTGGTGATGCAAGGTCTTCTGCAGTCTTAATAATAATTTGTTCCTGTGTAAACTATTTTATAAAATATTATTTGTATTGTGACATTTTAGGCCATTCAGCAAAGTATGGGAGCTACACCACAATGGATCTTCAAAAGAACCTCATAATAGACATCCAGCTAGTGCAAGTGAGAAAATGCATAGATCACATCATGTCAATGCACACAAAATTACCAGAAAACAGTGGCAACAGAGTATGCCTTGCCTGTTTCAAAACACTGTTAATTTCGTCATTATTTTCGTCAAACGACTTTTTTTCACAGACGAAAACGTGACAATAACTAAATAAAAACTAGTTTTGAATGACAAAAACTATGACGAAAATCTATTGATATTTTCGTCAACGAATAAAAACTAAACGAAAATGTTAGATAGTGAAGATTTGGGAAGCGATCCAGTCAGAACTGATGTCCTGCGTTTGTGGTAGATGCGCACATGCGCTGCATGTCTCATAAAATGTTAAAACATGTAAACGTCTGGAAGAATGAGTAGAGCAGACATGTAGATCTGAATAAGAGTGACGACGCAAAAAAGAGCTATATTCGGTATGGTTTTCTGTGCGCACACACCCAACCTGAAGCATAGACGCCGATACCGAGCACCCACGGAAAATACCGAGCACCCATGTGTGCCAGACTGCCAGTAGGCGCTCTGGCTACATTCATTTAAAATTAATCATTGCAGTTGGTGCTATGTGAAGCGTCTGTCACACTGTGATTGGTTATGTCGCTGTCAGTCGAGTAGTATCGCCCATAGATATCTATGGTATCGCCTGCTCCATATCCTATCCACCAATCACAGCGTTTCTCGGATGAAAACGCCTCTTTAGTGACCCTGCTCTGTACAGCTGCAGAGCAGTTCTTTTAATTCTGTTCCTTCTGAAGAATTAACCGCAATGGTGAGTCAACAAATCTAATTTTTACTGTGTGGACTTGTGTGACTGCGCGGGTTCGGGTAGCCTACCCGCAAATTTTGCTCAAACGGGTGCGGGTCGGGTCGGACACGGGGGAAACACGGGTTTAAAACAATCACGTGCAAACGTAAAAATATATGCACATTTTTAGGAACACATCTACAAAAATATACCGGTATTTCAATCCACATCAGTTTATTTGTGCCCACGCCCTCCCAGGAGTCTATACCTAGTCTAGTCTATACCTATTTTTTACAGTCTATGGTCTATACCTGCTTTCACTTTTAAAAAGTCATCATAACCGCGCGCGCGCGCGATCTGCTTGCAGTCGTCGAGATGGATGCTGAGGAGATGAAGAAAAGAATAGCTAGTGGAGATGGTAAAGTTGTCGACAAAACTGAAGAAAACAATGTTGTGAAAGGCTTTGCTGCATGCATTTTCGTGTTAGATAGCCGCAAATGTGGAAGTTTATCGCCGAGGAAGCACGCAGATAACTGTTACTGTGGTAACAAACCAAGCAGTTCTATCGAACAGTATTTTTCAAATTTAACACTGTTAAGTGTCGGCCGCGGTCCATTTCCTAAGGTTCTGAAATGCACAATTTTTTGACTATTTTTAATTTTATTTTTTTTAAAGGGCGTGCGTCCATGAGCACCCACGAAGGAAAACATAAATCGGCGCCTATGACCTGAAGCGTGCAGCCATTCACATAGACACCTATACAGCGCGCGAGTACAGAATTGAGCTCTTTCATGTTTGAATGGACAAATACACACAACATTATGTCTAAATGTTCGTTTTGGAGAGTATTCATGTAAATTATGTCGGTTATGTCTTAAACAGTTGTGAGTGTATCGTATGTGCATCGGTGCAATTGGATCCGCATGTCATTGGACATGATCCGATGTCTTAAAGTGACAGTGGGTAATAAACCTAATCCGGTCTGTGTCCTTAAAGGGATAGTTCACCCAAAAATGAAAATTCTGTCATCGTTTACTCACCCTCAAGTTGTTCCAAACCTGTATGAGTTTCTTTGTTCTGCTGAACACAAAGGAAGATAATTGGAAGAATGTTTGTAATCAAACAGATCTCAGTCCCCATTGACTACCATAGTAGGAAAAAAATATACTGTGGTAGTCAATGGGGACCGAGATCTGTTTGATTACAAACATTCTTCCAATTATCTTCCTTTGTGTTCAGCAGAACAAAGAAACTCATACAGGTTTGGAACAACTTGAGGGTGAGTAAATGATGACAGAATTTTCATTTTTGGGTGAACTATCCCTTTAATATTGATCAAGCAACAAAAGAAAAAGAGAAAAGGATTCACTGCTCGTTAATAGCTTTAATAAGGATGAATTATATTTAGTTCATACAAATAAATATGTCTGCTTGAAAGAATAGAGAATGATGTATGCAAGTAGTTATAAAGAATTCATATATCATTCATTGAAAAAAAGACTGTTCTACTTTAGGAAAAGTGGTTTTATTTAATTTTAAGATATTTTTTTAAGTTACAGTAGTTAAATCTGTATTGCACGTTCAAACTTTAAAATCATTCATATTAGCAGGTTAATATATGTTTTCTCCAGGAGTATATGGGTTTGGAAATTTTAGAGAAATTCTGAAATTTTAGAGAAAACCCATTATATTTTAGTCGACTAAAATCTTATTGTATTCCGTCGACTAAAACTAGACTAAAACTAAAACAATTCAGATGACTAAAATATGACTAAAACTAAATGGCATTTTAGTCAAAAGACTATGACTAAAACTAAATCAAAATTTGTTGGCAAAATTAACACTGTTTCAAATTAAACAATTTTAAATTATAATTGTATTATAAATTACAATTGCTATTTATAATAAACCTTTTATACTTCAAAGATGTAGTCGGATATGATTACTGTTTGAAAGGAATGAAATAACTGACTTTCACTGTCCTGATAACTATTTTTTCACAGAGTAATGAGGTCGGTGGTAGCTACCACATGGAGAAAGAAGGGTTAAAGCGAAGCCTGGAATGGCTGGAGGAATGTGGTGTAAGGCTAGACTGCATTGTGACAGACCGACATCCCCAGATTCAAAAGTTTCTGAAAGAACGAAACGTCACACAGTACTATGATGTCTGGCATTTGGAGAAAGGTACGTTTGAGCTTTCTTGTCTTGTGGTTATAACTGTACTTAGTACAGATTCTGAAAAAAACATTTCATGTTAATAAATGGACAGTTTGTTTTTACATTACATATAACAATATTTCTTTTTGGTATTACAATTGATTAGGGTTGTCAAAGAAGTTAGAGCAAATTGCCAGAGACAAGGACTGTTCAATAGTGAAAAAGTGGCAGCGCAGCATAAGAAACCATCTCTACTGGACTGCAGCATCCTCTACTTCAGGACCAGAGAAGGTAGCCAAGTGGAAGTCCCTCATCAATCACATTCAGGATGTTCACATCCATGATGATCCATTATACCCACAATGTGAACATTCACATCGAGTGTTTAAGGGCAGCAGTAAACGCTTCAAACCTGGTGAGTGCATAATATTTCATACGGAGCCCGGGAAGTCACCTGTGGGAAAAAACAAACAATCCGTGGCGACGGTTTTGCAATCCGTCCGCTCAGTTTATAAACCGTACTCACGAATTCTCAAACTGTTCCCTCGGTTTAACAAATCGTGCCCACGGATTAATAAACTGTACCCACGAGTTTCTAATCCGCGCTCTCAGATTTGTAAACCGTGCCTTCAGTTTTTGTAATCTGCACCCACAAATTCATAAACCGTGCCCACGCTTTCACAATCCGTTCCCACGGGTTTGTAATCTGTACTCACGGATTTGTGACTCACTCTCATTTTAGAAGAACACGTTGTTAACGAATCCTATTGTATATTGTTTTATTGAATATTAAGTGGAATACATCAAATTGACATACGTCTGAATGCTTAAAGTGATTCTCAATTGTAGCGGGTATGGGTGGAATATACGATTTAATATGAATGACGTGCATCAAAATATTTTGTTCATTTGTGATAATCTTAGCACTTTATTATTATTTTCTAACCTGTATTATGACTGATATTTGACGAATTGCTTTGTTCATTTTTTTGTAAGTTTTGGACAAAAGCGTCTTTTAAATATATATCCTAAAATGTAATAATAATAATAATAATTATTATTATTTTTATTATTTGAGTTATAAATGAACTATAAACGAGTTAGTAATACAGTAATATGTTTGTCATCAAATAATTTATCAATGCTTTATTATTATAGGCTACCTAACCTTTTACAGTTTTGGATAAAATAGGCCTAAATTTTTTGCATAATTTTTGCTTAAAAATAAAGCATTCATAAACTATTTTATGATAAACATATTACTGTATTAAGTGAATTATATTATTCATATTAAATCGTATATTCCACCCATACCCGCTACAATTGAGAATCACTTTAAGCATGCAGACGTATGTCAATTTGATGTATTCCACTTAATATTCAATAAAACAATATACAATACGATTCGTTAACAACGTGTTCTTCTAAAATGAGGGCGAGTCACAAATCTGTGAGTACAGATTACAAACCCGTGGGAACGGATTGTGAAAGCGTGGGCACGGTTTATGAATTCGTGGGTGCAGATTACAAAAACTGAAGGCACGGTTTACAAATCTGAGAGCGCGGATTAGAAACTCGTGGGTACAGTTTATTAATCCGTGGGCACGATTTGTTAAACCGAGGGAACAGTTTGAGAATTCGTGAGTACGGTTTATAAACTGAGCGGACGGATTGCAAAACCGTCGCCACGGATTTTTTTCTTTTTTCTCCCACAGGTGACTTCCCGGGCTCCGAAATTTCATATTATTACCATTACCAATCAAAGTGGCTGACTGTTGTTCATCTGTGTGTCCCACAGTGCTAATACTGTTTCCATTATCCTTCACACAAATTCATACATACCACTATTCCAGGTTCAAAACCACTTTACAGAGTCGAAAAGGTGCTGACTAACAACAGAGTCCTCAAAGATGTAGCAAAGCTCAGCCCTCACTTCCAGACCTCATCCTTGGCCTTTCACAGTGTTATTTCACGCTTTGCCCCCAAAAGTGTGGTATTTCCTTTTATTGGAAAGCTGTGCAGGTATGCAATGTAAAGTTGTATAGAAGCATCTTATTGACATTTAATGAACCATAAAGTCCCACACTGCAAAAAATGCTTTCTTAATTAGTATTTTTGTTTTGTTTCCAGTCCAAATATCTAAAAATTCTTAAATCAAGAAGCATTTACTAGAGAAGTAAAATGACATAAGAAATTCTATTTTGTTTTAAGATAAAAAGAAAGTAATTTAAGTAATTTTTGCTTAAAACAAGCAAAATTATCTGCCAATGGGGTAAGAAAAATGATCTTGGTTTCCATTCGAATTCAGATTTTTTTTCTTACCCCATTGTTTTAAGCAAAAATTACTTAAATTACTTTCTTTTTTATCTTAAAACAAAATAGAATTTCTTATGTCATTTTACTTCTCTAGTAAATGCTTCTTGATTTAAGAATTTTTAGATATTTGGACTGGAAACAAAACAAAAATACTAAGTAAGAAACGCATTTTTTGCAGTGCATTATTTCATAATTGTATGTAATACAGGAAGCCTAGCATAAGCTATAAAGTCATTTGAAAAGCAGTTATAACATTTCGAATGCTTTGTCATTTCTTATTATTTAAAATTTATCTTGAAAAAATAATAACACTGTGTCACTCCTACTTTTTAGTAACTACATGTATTTTTTCTTTTCCTGCTGTTTTAGGTTGTATTTGGCTGGCATGCATTTCAATGAAAATTCAAACCGTCCAAAGGCTACAACATCATCCGGAAAGCCAATGTACAGACTTTTGTTTCCCAAGGCTAAAAAAGGATTGTACGCCACAAAACCAGTGACATCCAACCCAACGTACTGTAAGTTTGAATAGATGTTTTAGTTAGTAATTTACAACAAAAAAAATAAACTAAATACAATACACACAAAGTGCATAGAACTTAATTTACAGTATTGCAAAAAAAATTCCAGGCTACATCTACAATCTGATGACACTGCTTTTTGAAAAGGTTCTGCCAGATCCTTTTCCCTACATGGAGGAGCTGCATAAAACTACAGTGCCTGACAGTCTACGCACACAGTATGACAGACCTTCATTGGAGGAGGCCATTGCTGAGCATGTGTCAAGGTTTAGTCAAGGGGCAGTTTGAATCCGACACAGCTGCCTTTTTGCCGTATACACAGGACAACACATGATGGTATTACAGCCCTGATCTTTCTGCCTAGATGGCCCCAGCACCAACTGACAAAGCTTCTGTAAGCCAAATGCCTGTAGCGCTTGATGGAAACAGAGAAAAGACATTTAAAATTATACATTCGAAAGGTGTTTTGGAAAGTGTTGCGTGTGTGTGTGTGTGTATATATGTCAAAACTATTGTTATTTGAATATACATTTTGTTACATTAAATATTTATAATCCATATTAACATAAAACAATTGTGTATGTCAGTTTTCTTGCTGGTGTAACCATAGATATCATATATAAACGCTAGATGTCTTATGGCGCAGTCACTTCCGGCATCACCGTTCGGCCATCTTGTCACAGGCAGGCTTAATGTAAGGTTAATGATCAGCATGCACACAAATCCTCTTATCTCGCTGAAATCTTGACGGATTTACAAACGGTTTTGTTTCTTACAAACGTTATTAACGTGGCTATAATTCCGAATGCTTGAACATGTATGTTATAATTATTCATATGTATGCAGTGTCATAACTACATCTCTGACGTTTATAACAAACCAAACCGTTTGAAAATCAGTAGAAAATTGAGCAAGTTATGGTTATTTAAAAGTACATGCACCATTAAACGAGTGAGCGAGCTGCCTGTGGCAAGATGGCCGCCACGTGCGAACGTCGACCTCCATTGGCCAGCAGCGAGCACGAGACATCTAGCCTTTAATATATGATATCTATGGGTGTAACCCTCTGAGTCTCAAAGGACCATAGTCTGCCCTGTAAATGTTATGTGCATTCTGTAACGAATACAGATTTAGGCAAACAGGTTCAAGTCCCGGGTGATGAATCATACAGGTAGGTGGTACTGGTGCCTGGTTAATTCTTCTGACAACCTATTGAGAAGGCATAGTCCAACATGTATGACATGTAATACTCAAACATGCAGATTAACATAATTATTATTATTTGTCTTTTATTATGTGCACATACTTCAGGCGTCTCCATGCAGCATTTATGTTCTTCCTCAGTGGGCATTGCACCACAGTCGCCACAAGTGCACCTGTGAATGTTTAAAGCAATCATAAATGTATTTGATATGACACCTTTTTATGTAGAATTGTCATTTTAAGGGTATTTACAATATTACTTTTTATCACTGGCTAATACAAACACATTTGTATAAGAGAATCTTGAAAATATGTCGCCTTTCTAGTAGGCCTACATGTGATAGAAAATTAAAAATGTTGCCTTATCAATGCTGCAATGCGGCGGTTTTGCAATCTATTTTGCGGGCAAAAATGGGTTTGGGCGGGTGGATAAAAATTGGGCTGGTTTCGGATCAGTTCGGCGGGTTTTTGTTGCCGAAACACCGGCACTTCAGATCCTTCTTCCTGCGACCCAATGTTCAGCAGGCAGCAGTCTCTCTCTCACACACACACACACACACACACACACACACACACACACTACAACTCTGGCTGACTTGCCCCCTAACCTCACAACAGACACTCCCTCCCACTACCTTTAAGTGACGCACGCCGGCACCGCCCGCCCCTCAAACAACATACTAGATTGCGGGGTTTTCAAACTTAGGTAGCTGTCACTGCGGTTTCATGACACTCTCTCTGGGTCAGCGGCAGCGCCAACACAGATTTGAATGTTGCGATATGATTTTGTCAAAGGTTTAATAGACAAACGAAACGGAATAAGATCGCGTGGGTGTTTGAATCGAGATCACAGACTTTTAAAGATGAATCGTGCAGCTCTGTAACGACACATTTCATCCTCTATTGAATCGAAAGTGGCTAACTTCTGTCAACCTCATCTATAAGCAAGGGCAAAAATAAAGCAATTTAATTTGAATTAATATCTGTAATATTCTGTAATAAAAAAAATCGCTTTTAAAATCATAAAAAAAAAAAAAAAACGCGATATCTAGGTGAATCGATTTTTTCTCCCAGCCCTAATATGTTTCATGTTGCCATTTGAAATAACTGAAATGTTAAAGTGGGTTATTTTTTATGTCCATATATGATATATCCACACAATGTTTTTGTTCCAAGCGACTTTTAGTGACAGTAAACAGACTCATTGATAGCCTAAGTTGATCGCATTATTTTCCGTAACATAAGCTTATAGTTTAATAGTAGAATAGTCTGACTGAAGTCAGTGTAGCCTACTTTTGCGTTCATTTAATTGAATATTGTTTCTAAAATCGGATAGGCTAAGTCGAAAAATGGGTCATTTTAAAGCTTGTTAATGATTTCAATGTGTTTAAACGAGAAACAAGCCACAAAAAAAAATGGGCGGTTTTTTGTGCATTCTCGCGGTTTTTGACGAGGTTTTGGGCTGGAAAACCTTGCTGGCACCTGGCAACCCTGGCTGCATCTTCAAATATGGCCTGTGCATGCATTTTTGTCCGTGGTACACCCTATCATTTCATTGAAATTAGTTAAATAATGTTAAACTGTTAGCAAATTAAGCTATAGCATAATTATGCAACAATAATCCGTTTTCAAGTGTCTCGGGTTACAATTTTTTTATTAATTCAAAATAGTTTCACTTTCCATGTGGACACGGGCTGATCCAGTCTTCGTTGTTGTGGTGATGGTTCATTTTCCTCTTGATTCCTCATCTGATTCCGGCTCAAACATATAAGGTTTTATCATTGCAAGAGCCATCGCTTCGCATGCATCACCCGCTACTAAACAGTTACGCTGAATCCGCAAATGTTCTGGCTGGGGGCGTTAATAATTGATGCATAGGCACTGACGTTAGCCAATCATAACAGTGGGCGTTAACACTGAACTCTTAAAGGGGAAATACACCCAAAACAGACTGTTTGAATCAGAGGATGAGAAACAGGGTGGGAAAAGGTCATAAATCACTACATTTTAAACGTTTTTTGTTAAAAAAACCTATAGTAATACCAGTGGTGTAGTCTAGTTTTTTGTAGTGAGTATACTGTAATATACTTTTATTTTGGTGGGTTGTAGACATTTGAGTTTGTGTGTGTTTTAATAAACTATTATTATTATTATTAGGCCTACTTGAAGTATACTCTACTGTGAAATAGTAATATATTTCTGTTATAATTTCTTAAAGTTATACCGAACTTTTATTTTGACAGGTTGTCGTAAAGACATTACAGTTTCTATGTGTTTGTATATGAAACGAATGAATGACTTTTATCAAATGAAATGGTGAAATTCTCGTGAAGTGACTCTCATAGCAGCTCTGCGATGAAGTGCACATGTAGTAGCTCATGTCTCAATACAGTGAAACGCTGAAAACACCACGAGCGTGATCACGCGTGCTTCAGTGTGTGTGTGTAGTGGAGCACACATTGAGCGCTCATTCATTCCCAGAGAAGCGTAGAACAATTGCAGTCTCTTTTAACTTTAATATTCACAGACACTAGTCCATATCGAGATTTGATTCATTGTACAGCCCTACTTTTGATTTATTCATTCAAAAATAGCCAAATTCGGTGACGTTCTGCTTCGCAAGCTCCATTTGTGACTGGATTACGCGATTCGGTGTCGCTTCGCAAACACAGACGGGGTGAATTTATGAATGAAAGTGAAAGTTCTGACACAAAACGAAGTTGTTACGCATCCTCACGATTTTTTAAGTGGGTATACGGAAATCCTTGGCCTTTTCTAGTGGGTATACGGCGTATACCTGCGTATCACGTAGACTACACCACTGAGTAATACTATAATTGCACCTAGGGGACCATAATAATAAAATAAAAAAACCCATGTCATGACCCCTTTAAAGGGATACTCCACCGTTTTTTCATATAAAACTATGTTATTCCCTTAACTAAGACGAGTTGATACGTACCTCTCTCATCTCAGTGCGTGCACTTAATCGCTCTAGCGCGCGGTGACACTTTGAAAGCACTTAGCTTACCCCAGTATATTCAATGGTATCTAACAGCAATGAATTTAGAAGTGACCAAACACATCAACGTTTTCCCTATTTAAAAACAGTTACACGAGTAGTTATACGACCAAGTATGGTGACACAAAATAAAACGTGGCGCTTTTCTAAGTGGGTTAAAAAGGATAACTATAATGTATGGCGGAATAGCACTTTTGGAAGTACTTCGACTGGCACAGTAAAAAGTCACGCCTGATCCTCTTTCCACTATTGACAGAAGTGAGAGGAAGAGGATCCGGCGTGACTTTTTACTGCGCCAGTCGAAGTACTCCTTAAAGTGTAGATTTACATATCAGATTTGCTTTCGAGGGACAGGCGTACCAATACACTGTTCTACCGTTCGGCCTATCGTTGGCCCCCCGTACGTTCACAAAATGTATGGATGCAGCACTTTCCCCCCTGAGACAGCGGGGAGTGTGAATACTGAACCTCGACGATTGGCTGGTTATAGCACAATCAGAGGCACAGTTAATAACACACAGATCTTGGATCTTCAGCCATCTAGAATGCTCCACTCTTCGGAGCGCGCGCTCTCTGTTCGACGCCTAGCACGAAAATCTTTCGCCAAAACAAACTGAATATGATCTTAAGGTCTTATATTTTACATATTTATTTATTTTTACATATTATTTTATCAATAAACTATAAAAACACCCAAATTAAACAATATTGAGAGTGGCAGATTTTTAGCATAAATCTCATTTATAGTTTCTGATAAACTTTTCTTTTAACTTTAGTAATTGGGTTAATGTAATGCAGTCAACATTACACTGGATTGAGATTATTTTCATGTAGCCATTGTCTACATTGCACTTTTTAAGGATTTATTAAAATGTAACTTTCTTACTTTAATTTCAGACGTGATGCTGGAGAATGAGGAGAGTGAAGAGGAGGAGAATCATCATCATGTCAAAACTGGAGCTAAAACTCGCTCACAGACTGAAAGTATTTCTTTACTGAAAAGAAGAGACAAGAAATGTTTCACTTGCCGTCAGTGTGGAAAGAGTTTCACACACACACACACACACAGACACACAGAGTCTCAAGGTTCACATGAAAATCCACTCTGGAAAGAAGCTGAGCAAATGACATCAAAGCGTTTTTATATCTGTATATCAGAAAATACTGGTGTAAGAGATTGTGTTCTTTGATTGTTGGACGCCTGTACATTTGCTATTTTGCTTGATTTTATCAATAAAGTTTTCTCACTTTTAGGTTCAAGAGTCTCTCCATGTTTTATTACAGTTATTATATTGAGCGCCTCCTGGAGGAATACAGACTTCATTAATAGTTTAATCAATTACTAAAAACATTTTTTTAAACATCATTTGTAAATGTTTACATAATAATTAAGCTCATTATTTTTATACTACAAAAATAATATTTGTATTTTCATAATGACTCTTAATTTTACAATGCGTATAGCTCCAAAAGTTGGACACAGAAATGTTTTATTGTCTGATTCTACTTGTGTTAAGAAATGATCAATTCATAATTTTGGGTTACTCTGAAAGCCATTAACTATTATGATTGCTATTGGTCTTTCCGTGTTTTAAATGTAATGATAATTAAAACCTTTAAATAAATCCTTGAACTGTCTAATAAGTTATTTTTAAACCCTACACATGACTGAGGTTAAATTATTGTTTACAGGAACTTCAAGCGTTTTTTTAGTGTATGTTATACATGTTATATTTAGTTATATCATTTGTATAAATAGTTTGCAATATTTGGCGCGTTTATTTGGCATCACCGCGCTGACGTCATCACTAGTTTCCTTCCTCGGTCGGCGCGTTTGTTGTGTCTTCTGAGGTGAGTTCTGCAGTTCAGATATTTCGCGTATTTACACACCCATAAAATACACTTTACACAGTTTGTTTCAGCAACATTTACAGGGTTATTTCTGAACTGTTTTCATCGGATAAAGCGCTAAATGTGCGTCTTTTCTAGCGTCTGTAGACTGATTTATTTCAGCACGAAACCAACATCTGAGGAAAATGTTGAAATCATTCATACATGGACAACTTGTCATACGTTTCATTTTGAGAGTGATGTAGTGTTATTGAATGTATAATCTCAAACTTTTGTAAGTTTTGATCTGTGAGGAAATTTCGTGGGGATAGAAACAATTGCTATCTTGGTCTTTAATGTGGCAATAATTGTAATGATTGTAATGATAATCACAGGGTTCGTACGGGTGCTTAAGTGCTTGAATTTTGATGTTGTGTTTTCAAGGTTTGAAAAGTGCTTGCATTTTGGATAAAATGCTTGAATTTGTAACGGTATTTCTTTCACAAGAAATATCTTTCTGACGAAATAGTTCTTTATTAAATGGAGAAAAATGTTACCCTTCAGAATCAGATACAGATTGATTTGCGTTACGCTGGCCAGAGCAAAAGTAGGCGGAGTTTTCATTTTGATTTCCGCGGTTGTTTGGATGCACCTTTTTTATTGGCCACGCAGCGGCAACAGTTGAACTATTTTTAACTTTGACCGCGGCGTGCGCGCGAGCGCGCTGAGCTCCGCTTTGGTCCGAGTCGCGCGGCGCAAGCCATTGAAATATATCGGTTTCATTTCATAGCGCAGCGCGGTCCGCGTCCTATCTGAAAGGCCCATTAGTGACTGAGAGTACTTGGTGTGATAATGTAATGTAAGTATTGCATGTCCGTTATGTCACGTTCATTTGTGGAATATGCAGTGAACATTGCCAAAATTACAGAACTGTAACGTGCAAATTAACCTGCAAACGTTAGCCCAGTGCATAACAACAGTCGCTGATTGCTGAACTGAAATCAGTCAGTGTCATAAGTGTTATACTGTTACTGTAAGGTTTAGGATGGCCCTATGCAATATTTACACTGCTCTATTCCAGTAAATGTATTAGCTAACGTTATGTCTTGGCCCAAGACATCTTGGCAATGAAATGCATTTATCAGGCAGGTGCCTGTGCACTCAGATATTGTTCAAACCTTGTCTATATCAAGAATGTGTCCCAAAACGGGAAGCCCTGTCAAATATTTCTGTTCAAATATTAAGTCTTCATATTTGAAATTAATTCAGTTTTACAGCCTATAAATCACATTATCTGATAAGCAATATTTGGTCATTAATATAATGAAAAGTATATTATTCATATGCTTTAGGCTATATACTTAGTGATACATTTTGAAGAATAAAACTTGTGATTGGCTTAAATATTAGGGCTGCACAATATATCGAAATATTGCAAATGTATATATTACAATATGCATAATTGCATATCGCAACGGCTTACAATAACTGGGGTCATGAACAAAAGACAAAGAAAATCACTCACTACTTTTGGCTGAATAGGCTAACTTTTGTAGCTTTAATAAGCATCAGTATATTTAATTCATGCAGTGAAAACTAAGCAGTGTTTATTTTTACATTTGATTAATCAGTTTCTGTTGTTAAATAAACCTAATGTAGGATAACCTGAACCCCTAAACCCCAGTGATGTTAAAATAACACTTCTTATGCTATAGTAAAAACACTGATGTTCACTGTCAGAAGTTGTAGGGATATTTTCTTATCACAAAAAGAATGTGAAACACGTATGTGTAGGTTATATCATTTTAATAGATAATTTAAGTTAATTTGACACACTTTAAGCATTATCGTATCGCATATTGAATATCGCATTATTTAATGAGTTATCGCATATCTCATTTTTCTTCAATATCGTGCAGCCCTCTGCTATTATGAAACATTTGGCTGTTTATCTCTTTTGATGTGATAAAAAACACTAAATAATAATTTTAACTATGTATTGGTATGTAATTTACGGTAGTGTAAGGTGCTGGGAAAAGCTTTAAAATGGACCTGGAAAGTGCTTGAAAAGTGCTTGAATTTGACCTTGGAAAAAGTGTACGAACCCTGTAATCAGTTATGTAATGTTAATGAAAGGAATCTGAAAGACCAAACTCTAAAATGGGTGTTATATTGTTGTAGTTTGTATGTTTGTGTCAGATGTGATATGTGATACTATAATCTTTTAAATAGAGATGATTTATAATATTTAAGGGTATATTCTGGCTGTCTGAACTTAAACGTTTTCTTTTTACCACAGAGACCCAAAATTACCACAGAATAACTATAATGCCCAAAGTTTACAGTGCAAATACAAACAATAATATCAACATATGAATGAGACGTGCTGCCGCTTCCCATGTTTTTAATGGAGTTATTATTTTCCTAATGCTCACATCAGTTCACAAATAAATTATAGAATATTCCCATAAGCCCCAGATATAATCATATACCTCATTTGTGGTATCAATTAATACAAATGCACTAAAATTAGGATTTTTATTTTCATTTTAGGCCTGATGGAGGAAAATGAGGAGATTGGAGAGAAGAAACATCATGTCAAAACTGAAGAAGAAACTCCCTCACAGACTGAAAGCATTTCTTTAAAAATGAGAGACAAGAAATATTTCATCTGCCATCAGTGTCTGAGTAGTTTCACACAACAAGAAACCCTTCAGGAACACATGATCATCCACACTGTTGAGAAACTGTATGAATGTGATCAATGTGGCAAAACATTTTTGAGGGTTTCAGCCCTAAAGAGCCACCTGAGAGTTCATTCACATGAGAAACCACATTCATGTTCTTTGTGTGGAAAGAGTTTTAAATACAAAAAAAGTCTTGAGATTCACACAAGGATCCACACTGGAGAGAAACCGTTCATATGTGATCAGTGTGGGAAGAGTTTTAATCAATCATCAAACCTTCAGGAACACATGAACATCCACACTGGAGAGAAACCGTACGAATGTGATCAATGTGGCAGAAGGTTTTCGAGGGCTACAGGCCTGAAGAACCACATGCTCGTTCATTCACAGGAGAAACCACATTCATGTTCTTTGTGTGTAAAGAGTTTTTCACATATGCACAATTTAAGACTTCATCAGAAAATACACACTGGTGAAAAAGCTCATAAGTGCTTTGAGTGTGGGAAGAGTTTTATTACCGCTAGACATTTGAAACTGCACTGGAGGACTCACACTGGAGAGAAACCTTACAAGTGTTCACACTGCGACAAGAGATTCCGTCGGTCAGATCATGTGAAAACACACGAGAGGATCCACACTGGAGAGAAACCGTATCACTGCACTGCATGTGGGAAGAGCTTCACTCAGATATCTTCTCTACTCAGCCACAATAAATACAATCACAGAAAGTAGATCATCTTCAGATCCAGCACTTTCAGGTCTAATGCCGCATCCTCACCAAACGTGACACAATAACACCATCAAGCAATAACATCTCTTCAAAATCTGTCCTAACCAGCCACAACGAGCGACAGGACAAAAACATCATCTAAATTTGTCACAGTGAATAAAGTTAATCTTCAAGACCAGCAGTTTCTACTGTGAGATTCAAAGAACATCTAGACGTTTCATTCTTGTATATAATTTTGCTTCATGGTATAAATAAATATCATTATACTTTAATATGAGTTAAATGTTATGTCAATTTTTTGTTGCATTTTTATCATAGTTTGTTTATACTTTTATGAAGGAAAAAATACGTTTTTTTTACAGTTTCAAACTGTTCTTGTTATTTTTCTTTTCTTTTTTTGGCAGAGAGATATGTCACATTTGTTTAAACTTTTTATTTTACAAGCTAACTTTAATCGTTAATTCTTCTTGCATCAAGAATAAATAATTTCATAATTTAAGTTACATTTAAGCCATTAAAATATTGTGATTGCTTTGGGCTTTAAATTTCTCGACTGTTCGGTTTTTATTTAAGGGGCTACTGGAGGAGTTTTGAGGTCTGTAGTCAAAAAAGACTTGACCCTCCCTTCGCCATCAATACATTTTTCTATGACCCTCCAAAATGATTGTGAAAAAAGGTATGACCCTCCCCGATAATTTATTGATTACTTCTGTAGGCCTGGTTTGCGCTTGGCAAAGATGTTCAGATAGCCATTTTAATTTTTTTACAACCATGACAAATGACTAAACTCCTGCTTTCTCATCTTACTAGGGCTGTAATGATAGACCAAACCTACGATTCGGTTCGTATCACGATTTTTAATTTTAGATTGAAAAAAAAAAAATCATGTTTTCGGTGCGGTGGTGTGTGAACGCCGGCGCCTCCGTGTCCTGATTATCTATTTTCTACTAGGCTATATTATCTTATTTATTAAATCCAGGCAATTGGTTGATGAAACATTGATTAAAATTAAAATACAATTAATATAAAACGAAATTCACTTTAAAGAAAGGCTTTGTGCTTTCTTAGAGCGGTCATGTCCGTAACGGAGAACCAGTGTTAATTTCGTTGACGAAGACTATGACGAAAAATATTCGTCAACTAACCTTTTTCACGGACGAAAACTAAATAAAAAGTCAGATATGATGACGAAGAATGTGACGAAATATAACTGACACTTTAGTCAACGAATAAAAATGAGACGAAAATATATGGGAGGGACGAATGGAGAAGAGACCCAATCATTACTACTCTTTTTGTGGGACATGTTGGGAAGAAATCCAATCAGAGCGAATCTTTGAGGGTAGGTTGATCTATGCAGAAGCAGCAGAGCCATTTTAAAAACCCGTGGCAAATGCAAGCGCAACAGCTAAACAAACGCAGTAGCAGTTACACAGAAAAGAGAACAAAGATGAGTTTGCAGAAATTTGCACAGTTTCGAGGACGTTTTCACAACAGTTAAGTTGTTTACATTATATTTAGTTGTGGTTGCACAGTTTTAGTTACACAGCTTTGGGTGATTTCGGTTGACTTTGTTCGTTAGCAACACGCTAACATTAACGTTTTGCCGTGCACCTGGTCCGAGGGCAATGACAGAACAGAAATGTCAGAGCTAACGTTAGGTCTAGGACGAAAACGAAGAATTGACATTGGTCACATTTCACATATGACAACAAGGACAACAAGACCGCCTGTAAACCGTGTGGAGCAAAAATCGCTGGGAAAAACACCACCAACTTGAAGCGACATTTACAGACGACTCATCCAGAAATACATGCTAAGGTAAGCATACACGCTAAGGTTATTTTATCAGATAAACCACCGTGTTTCCGCTAGCTGCTAAACTTGGAATAAAATAGAAGCTAAAGAAAACCACTCCTGAACTGTATTGATTAGACGATTGTCTCACTGAATTAATATGAGTATAATATTCAATGTCCTCAAATTGATTCAAATGTGTACTAGTATAACGTTAGTAGATGTTGTGGTGTTGTATATGACTGGACTGTGTGTGTGTGTGTGTGCGAGAGAGACAGAGAGAGAGATCTGATGAGATCAGGGCAAGAAAGAAAATAAATCACAACTTGATTCCCCCTTTATTCACCCTCACAGATACAGAAGACGTATGATGACAAAGATGACCATGGGCCAAGTGGAAATAAAGCTAGTGCTGCTAGTGCAACCCAGCAGCAGGCCATCTCTACAGCTTTCCTATGTTCTTCAAAGTACAAAATTGAATCGAAGGAACAACAGACCAAGGAGCAGGCCATAGCTAGATCGATTGGACGCACAGGTTTACCACTCACAACAATTGAAGATGAGGACTTTGTGCTAATGATGGAGATAGTGGATAGGAGACTAACAGTTCCAAAGAAAACTAAAATGAGCAATTTGATTGAAGCACAGTATGAACATGAAAGACTAAAATTCAAAGAGAGACTGCATAATGCATTTAATTATATACTACTATTTTTCACAGTCATCTTTTTACTTTTAGAAGACCGGGGTAAAGCAACTACAATTTTCTTTCAACAAGGCGACATTATTAACAACACTCGTCTCATTCGTTTAAATGTAAATGCAAAAGAAAAGGCATGAGAGTCGGCTGTTTTTGTCAATTTACAGTTAAATATTTGACCACTTGCTTGAGCAATTTAATATAAGTAATGCATGGAATAATAGCCCTACGTTGTTTAAATTGTGTTTAAACGTGCATGCGTCCATTAATTAAAGAGTGTATATGTGTACAAAGAGAATCGCAATGCTGACAACTTTTTTTTAAATAAAAGTTGCAGCATAACTTCTGGATTTTAAATAAAAATAGTAAGTAACGTTAAGTGTTTGTGGTACAGCCGTGAATCAGTTATTCACTGCAAACGCATCATATGTGAAGCACTATAGCGCGTGCTGCTCCTGCACCGCACACACACTGCACACGGAGTATGTGTGAAACGGCCGTTATATCCACCTACAATTCTTAGAAACTTAGATGTGTCACGCACATTATAACTCTTTGTTTCGTACAACAGCAGCACTCATCTTGTTTGTTTGTAAGCGGATGCCGATGAAGACAGTCGTAAACCGGAAACTGATATGCCGACTTCTGACAATAGCGGAAGTTCGTCACGACGCTTGTGCACGTAGCCTATTCACTTGTCTTGAGTTGAGCTCATTGATATTAGCTCATTGATACTTCTTTTAATTAAAGAGAATTAACAGAAGAATATTTTGTGCAATGACATTACAACCAATGCATATTTTCTTTTACATACATTTTGTTTTTCTTTTCAAATCTCTTTGATTTTGCACACAATGCACAGAGTAATAGATGATGAAGAAGATGCTTGAATGATGATGCTTACAGAGTTGTGTGCTTTTTAGTTTAATTTGATATTTACCTGTATTTTCAATGCTGAGAGAGCAGGGTTTTTTTAATTTACCTGAACATTAAGGAGTGTTTCTTTGGTAGTGTGTGTAATGGCATTACAGCCAATACATCTTTTATTCTACATTTGAGAATTGCACTAATCTGTTCTGTTCAAATCTTGTTGATTTTGCACAGAGTAGCAAGGCATTCTAAAGCATTGTAGCCTAGCAGTTATTTAACTTCTCTTGAGGTATGTGAACAGTAACAGTAGTGAATTTTCTGATACCTTGTGCAATGGCATTACTTTTTATTATTTTTGAGAATTGCACTTTAATTTTCTTAATGTTTTTGCACAGACAGTAGAAGATAGTAAGTTCAGAGTTAGGTGGTTGTCTATTTCAATAATACTGTACTTCATCTTGAAAGAATGTCATATGCATTGCATATCATTCAGAGAGAATGCATATCTTTTTCAGGGAGCATGTATATTTTTCATGGAGAGCAGGCCTTATGTTTATTTTATGTGAGATTATCTTTTGTGAAGAAGTTATGGTCAGTGTTTTTGACATTAAGAATAAAATAAAATACATGTTTTGTATTACAGCCATTAAATCTGTGTATGTATTGCATATTCAAACCTTAATACCATTCCATAACAGACTGATGGAAACATTTAGTCAAGTCAACTAAGTCGACTGTAGATTTAGTCGACTAAAATCTGCTAATATTTGTTCTACTAAAAAAAAACTAGACTAAGACTAAAAGACTTAAGACTAGACTAAGACTAAAACTCTTATGATATTTAGTCGACTAAAACTAGACTTAGACTAAAAGATTTCAGATGACTAAAATGTGACTAAAACTAAATGGTGTGTTATTCAAAAGACTAAGACTAAGACTAAATCAGAATTTGCTGTCAAAATTAACACTGCGGAGAACTGACGTCCGTAACATTGTTTTTTCCTCATAAATGCGAACACGAAAAATAAAATAAAAAGAAGATTTTATGTTCTGTGGAGGCCGATCCTTCTTCATCCGGTGGGTATATTACTTTTGGTTTGCGCAGTGTAATTCATAGAATTACTAAAAAATATTTTGCCACCTAAAAGTTAAAGATTTTTTGTGTCACGTCATGTGTATTTCCCTCATTTTAAATATAAAGCGACTGTAGACTGATATTTTTCAAATGTCTGGACTCCTTTATTAAGGGAGTAGGCCTATGGATATATAAACAGACGTTTCAATATATTGGTATTAAATGCATTTTCTGATCATTTATATTTAAATTTTTGACTGCAAATGTCACGTCCATAACGCTGGAACTGCCCAATTTTAAGGAATTTATCCTAAACTATTTTTTTGGTGTAGGTCGTCTACGTATTTTATGTTAACTTCAAATAATACTAATAGTAGGCTACTGTAATTTAAAGATGTGGTAGCCCTACATCTTACACATCACACTTCACTGTTATTGTGGCAATTTCAGTAGATTTATTCACTTACATTGTTGTGGAAACACAATAAGAATGGAAAGTAAAATATGGTAGTATCGTGCTACAGCGCACATTCTATCAGCTGCAGTATCAGCTCAGTCCCAATACTGTAAAACTCGACGTACATTCACATCACATATTAATGCAGCGGAAGAGTTACACTCACAGGACACTGCACTTATTCGCAATCACAAAAGATCATTATTTGCTCGTGCTTTAAAGTCCGCGTGAACTGGAAGTTGCAAACGACTTTTCTCCAGTGTTGTGACGTATTTCCCAGTGAAACGGAATATTGAACAGAGGGCAGGGTTTTACTCTAGCGCTCCTCCTCTCCATCTCTGCTCATAGCAGACTAACGGTTTGAGGGGAGTGGTTAAGCGTTTCCCAACCTAAGCCGTCAAACCTACATCATCAGAGAAGGAACGCCATTCCAGACCGGAAGTAACTTTTCAGAATTTGATTAAAGATTACGACGGCAAACAATTTTTTTCTGTGTATTAACTTGCACGGATTAAATGTTCACCACTAGACTAGTAATATGGGCTAACAAAGTAAATAGGATCAATTTTGATTTCAGTTGGGCTTTAAAGCTTTGCCAGGTAAACATTTAATTGGCGTTCTGTTCTGACATTATGCACTTTTTCTGAGCACGTACTAAAGTGCGCGCGCATTGTCAAAACTGGATTTTTGTTGGGTCAGACCCATCTGATGGTGATGGGGGCCAAAACCGCAAGAGCTACATGGAAAAAATATGCACCAAACAAGCCACTTTGAAATGTAGCTGTTTTCATGTATACAACAGTTAGGTGACCCTCTCCCTAGATTAAAAAAGTTGGATGACCCTCCCCTCAACAAAGAATAAAAAGACATGACCCTCCCCTATTTTCCTCCGGTGGTTCATTCCATAAATACCGAACGATCCCTAAATTAATAGAAACCTTCATCTGACTGTGTTTAATAATGACAGAGTTGACAAAAACAGATGGAGTTGACAACGGTCCAACTGAAGATTACAATAACTGATTGACAAAATGTCTTGGTTACTAATGTAACCTCGGTTCCCTGAGAAGAGGGAATGACTATTATGTAGCTTACGTTATGGGAAAACTCCTTTTCTCTAGAATATGAAGCCAAATTTTTCAAAACGCAGTGTAGCTGCACAGCATACACAGATTGAGCGGCTAGCGAGGTCAGTAGAAGCCTCAAATTTAGTGATCTTAAAGAGCGCGATGGATTGTAGGGCGATTGAAGATCCGTTAAATACCCAGGAGCTAAAGCATTTAGGGCTTTATAGGTCAGTAGCAATACTTTGTAATTGATACGGAACTTAATAGGTAGCCAGTGTAGAGATGATAGAATTGGTGTTATATGATCATATTTCCTAGACCTAGTAAGAACTCTAGCAGCTGCATTTTGGACTAACTGTAGCTTGTTTATTAAGGATGCAGGACAACCAGCTAATAAAGCATTACAGTAATCTAGTCTCGAGGTCATGAATGCCTGAACTAACTTTTCTGCATCAGAAACAGATAGCATGTTACGTAGATTAGCAGTGTTTCTAAGGTGGAAAAAGGCTGTTCTTGTAACATGAAATATGATTTTCGAAAGACAAGTTGCGGTCTAGTATAACACCCAGGTCTTTTACCGTAGTGGATAAAGTAACAGGACATCCTTCTAAATTAAAGTTGTATTGTAAGAGGTTTTGTGGGCAGTTTTTTGGGCCAATAAGTAATACCTCCGTTTTATTTGAATTTAATAGCAGAAAATTACACGTCATCCAGTATTTTATATCTTTAACACACAATTTAGTGTTTTCATCTGGTCATGATGAAATATATAATTGAGTGTCATCAGCATAACAGTGGAAATTAATTCCATGTTTTCTTATAATATTACCAAGTGGCAGCATATATATTGAGAATAACAGAGGGCCTAACACAGATCCTTGCGGCACTCCAAAGTTTACTGACGTTATCTTCCCCATTTAAACAGACAAAATGGTAGCGGTCTGATAAGTATGATCTAAACCAGCTTAATGCCTGTCCATGAACACCAGTGTAGTTTTGTAGTCGATCTAGGAGTATTTTGTGATCTGTAGTGTCGAACGCAGCGCTAAGATCGAGTAAAACTAGTATTGAGATACAGTCTTGGTCAGAAGCTAGAAGTAAATTTTAATTTTAACGAGCGCAGTTTCTGTGCTATGATGCGGCCTGAATCCTGACTGAAATTTTTAATAGATATAATTTTCTTGCAAGAAAGAGCACAATTGAGCGGACACAACTTTTTCTAGTATTTTAGACATAAATGGAAGATTTGAAATGGGTCTGTAATTTGCTAGATTATTATGATCTAATTGTGGTTTCTTAATGAGAGGTTTTATAACTGCCAACTTGAATATTCTTGGAACATGACCTAAAGATAAAGACGAGTTAATAATATGGAGAAGAGGCTCTTCCACTACAGGTAACACTTCTTTCAGTAGTTTAGTGGGTATTGGATCTAATAAACATGTTGTTGGTTTAGATGCAATGATAAGTTTATTTAGCTCTTCCTGTCCTATAGTTGTAAAGCGGGGTAGTTGTTCCTGAGGGGCGATAATTGAGGCTGAATCATAAGACACCATTAAAGATTGTACATTTACAATTGTGGTTCTGATGTTTTCTATTTTCTCAGTGAAGAAATTCATAAAATGCTCAGCCCTGGCTGCTTTTAGGGCCTTTTTATAACGTGACATACTGCCTTTCCACGCGATTCTAAAGACCTCTAAATTAGTTTGTTTCCATTTACGCTCTAAATTACGAGTTTCTCTCTTGATAACATGCGTAGCACTGTTGTACCATGGTGCTTTAGTTTTCTCTCTAACCTTTTTTAATCTAATTGGTGCAACAATGTCTAATGTATTAGAGAAAATGGTGCTCATAGTGCTAGTCATTTCCTCTAGTTCATCTGTTTGTTTGGGTTCACTGAGCAGCTGAGATAGATCAGGTAAGCAATTTGAGAATCTATCTATAGTGGTTGGAAGGATTGTTCTGCCTGGTCGATAGCGTGGCGCAACATGACAAATTTCAGCAGTCCGTAGTATGCAAGTTACCATGTAATGATCAATGACATCATCACTTTGTGGTATAATATCTATATCGGTTGGATTGGTTCCATGTGATATAATTAAATCTAGTGTATGATTAAGACGATAAATAGTCGAAAGACTATTTCTTGGTATTTGCTTATCGAAATTGCTAGCCAATTTTCATAATACATTTCACACAATTCTACATTTATATCTTTATTATATTATTACTTATTATGTTTTTATATTATTATTAGTAATAATTATTAAAATCATTTAAAAAAATATTATTATTAGTAGTATTATTATTATACTTTATTATATTATTATTTATACCTTTATTATATTATTACATTTATACAATTATACCTAACTCTGCTGGCCATTGAGAGGACACTGGTCAAGTCACTGGAAAAGATGCCTAGTTGGTACGACAGGGTCACAGAGCATTTTCTTAAAAAGGAATGTAGGGCAGAATCTACGTATAAATAAATGGACAATTTTTATGATGTAGGTCGAAAATGAGTTTCCCCTCTTTGAAAGACCAGCAGCCGTCACTGATGCATGTAAGTATGTATTTGTTATATATGCGTCACATGACTAAAGTATTCTCTGTAGGATCACAGCCTTATAAGGCACAAGCTGATATGTAATTTTTTAATATACAAATAAATGTGAGAACTGTGCATTTGTACTAGAAGGCACTAATTTTGCGATCAATTGTAAAGTACAAACAAAAATGGATCATATTTGATCGCATAAAACGACTAATTTTACATTCTGGCATTAATGAGACACTTGTTGCACAGTGCTATAAGCTAGATCGATATTAGAGTATCATATTAATAAAAGCTGGATGACTTGTGTTGCTAAATGTCACAATACGTCCTCTTTTTGGAGCTTAGAAAATGCTTCCGGCCGGGATTTCTAGATCGCCCAAAATGTCCGGGATTCGGCTTTTGCTCTCTACAGTCGCCATCTTTGCATTGCTCTAGGTCCCGCCTTCTCGCACGCCATCATTGGTCATGTGATTAACGCAAACATTGGTCAAACTGCATCTCAATCTTTCCCCTCAGCACCACGAGAGCACCAGAGACAGAGCGGTGCTTGCTTGTCAACAGTGGCACATGGCACATGAAAAGCGTAAAAAAAAGCCCAAATGTAAATTCACAGATGATTTACAGTGAAAATTCCTGTTTTCGTCTCGGTCGGGATCCGTGTAAAGCAGAATGCATGACCTGAAAAGCTGTGGCATTTATGTGTCAGTGTCAAATAAAGGTGTAGCGATCTAGGAGACCACATAAGGAAAGTACACAGGAGAACATCAGGAGGACTGAAATTATTTTTTACTGAAATAGTTTTTTTTTAATGGCAACTGATTTTTATTTTAACCTGTGGCCATGAAAGAAACAGTATCATGTAAAAGGTGTTAAAAGCTAAAAAAAATTTTTATTTGGTTGTTGTTATTTTATTGTTGTGGGCCAAAAGTTGAATGGAAAGGATGTATTACTTTATGTATTAAAGTTCAATAACATAGTGGGGCTGCAGTGGTGAACAGTAACGAAGTAAATGTAATTCGTTACTGTACTTAAGTAGCTTTTTTGCGTATCTGTACTTTACTGAAGTATTTAAATTTGGGAAGACTTTTACTTTAACTCCACTACATTTCAAAGTCAAATATCTTACTTTTTACTCTACTACATTTTCAAAATCAGTCGTTCCTTTTTATTTATGAGTGGATAAAAACTTAACTGGTCAAATGAGCCACCAATCACAGTAGCCTACAACATGCGCGCTTTGTTTTGAACTTGCCTTGGTGGTGTCTACTAAGCGCGAACCAGAGCCGTTAAATATGAGAGTTGCGACCATAGACAGTATATAAGAGGTTGCGACACACACGGCTTGTTCGACTTGAACCGGCGCTGCACAGACCGATCAGTTTATGACATCAAAGTATAGAGCGAAATCACGAGAGCGATTGAAAAGCATACAGAGCCGTCTACTCTCTAATCGCTCTTTTAATTTAATGTCATTCACCGATTGGTCTGTGCAGTGTGCCGTTTCAAGTCGAACAAGCCTACTGTGATCTCGCCGCCGCGCGGTCACGTGATTCGTGTAGCTCTCAATAGTTCCAAACAATTTGTGTTGCCAATAATTTTAAGCGGGGCAGAGAGCAGCAGCTATTATTGCAGCAATTATCGGTAAATACTGACGCATAATGAACATTGCTTATTACGTTGACACTAAAATTACTTGCATATAATAGCATATAATTTTTTCTGAGTAGCAGAAACACTGCATTAATACGTTTTGGTGTTTAATTTTGTAGGGAAATTGGCTGCTCCCATAATGTAGTGTGTATATATATATTCAATGGCATTGTGCAGGTTTATGTGAATGTATCATAACATTAGGATGTTTATAATTATGACCATAGACGATCGTGAAAAATATGTACAGTAAATACTGTAAATGTATTATACCTTATGGGATCAGTCCCCTTATGTCATTTTATTAATAGATTGATGTGCCAAGAGTGACATTAGAGTCTTCATGTAGACTGAGTTAAGCAAGAGTCTTGTGACAAAAATTATAATAAGACATTATAGCCATAAAAAAATCATAGTACTTGGATACTTAAGTACATTTGAAGGCAAATACTTTTGTACTTTTACTCAAGTGAATGTTTAAAGGCAGCACTTCTACTTTTACTTGAGTAATATTTTACCTTGAGTATCTTTACTTTAACTCAAGTACATGGTACGTGTACTTCGTCCACCACTGTGGGGCTGTGAATGCATTTGTTAAGTATTGTCCCCTGTCCCATTTATGGATAATGTTAATTAAAGTCAACAAAATATAAAACACTGTTTTGGTGGTTTTTGGATATTTTAAACAAAAAATCTTACATATTGCGCCTTTAATGAGGCTGAAGAACATTAAAGTTATAAAGCAGTTCATCAGATTTATGGAAACAGAAAAGAAACAGCTTAATCGATAAATAATATTGCGGACGCTCTCTATGTGCAGGGTACAAATTAGGGCCTGAAATTCAAATGTCTTTGATTTTCTTGTTTTGATCAAATGGTCAGTGAAACAAGATTTGATAAACATTCATATTAATTGTCAACATCAGGAGAACAAACTGAATATGATCTTAAGGTCTTATATTTTACATATTTATTTTTCATCTATCTATTTATTATTTTAGCAATACACTTTAAAAACACAAAATTAAACAATATTGAGAATGGCAGATTTTTAGCATAAATCAATCAAAATCTCATTTATAGTTTCTGATAAACTTTTTTATTATTATTTTTCTTTTAACTTTAGTAATTGGGTTAATGTAATGCAGTCAACATTACACTGGATTGAGATTATTTTCATGTAGCCATTGTCTACATTGCACATTTTAAGGATTTATTAAAATGTAACTTTCTTACTTTAATTTCAGACGTGATGCTGGAGAATGAGGAGAGTGAAGAGGAGGAGAATCATCATCATGTCAAAACTGGAGCTAAAACTCGCTCACAGACTGAAAGTATTTCTTTACTGAAAAGAAGAGACAAGAAATGTTTCACTTGCCGTCAGTGCGGAAAGAGTTTCTCACACACACACACACACACACACACACACACACACACACACACACACACACAGAGTCTCAAGGTTCACATGATAATCCACACTAGAGAGAAACTGCACGAATGTGATCAATGTGGTAAAACATTTTTGAGGGCTTCAAACCTGAAGATCCACCTGACAGTTCATTCACAGGAGAAACCACATTCATGCTCTTTGTGTGGAAAGAGTTTTTCACGTCTGCAGAGTTTAAAAGGTTTAAAAAAAAAAAAAAAAAAAGGTTAGGTTTTTTTCTCTTGTTTTATTACAGTTATTATATTGAGCGCCTCCTGGAGGAATACAGACTTCATTAATAGTTTAATCAATTACTAAAACATTTTTTTTTTAATCATTTGTAAATGTTTACATTATAATTAAGCTCATTATTTTTATACTACAAAAATAATATTTGTAATTTCATAATGACTCTTAATTTTACAATGCATATAGCTCCAAAAGTTGGACACTCAGAAATGTTTTATTGTCTGATTCTACTTGTGTTAAGAAATTATCAATTCATAATTTTGTGTTACTCTGAAAGCCATTAACTATTATGATTGCTATTGGTCTTTCCATGTTTTAAATGTAATGATAAATAAAACCTTTAAATAAATCCTTGAACTGTCTAATAAATTATTTTTCAACCTACACGTGACTGAGATTGAATTATTGTTTACATGAACTGTAAGCGTTATTTTAGTGTATGTTATTTTGTATAAATAGTTGTTAGCAATATTTGGCGCGTTTATTTGGCATCACCGCGCTGACGTCATCACTAGTTTCCTTCCACGTTCGGCGCGTTTGTTGTGTCTTCTGAGGTGAGTTCTGCAGGTCAGATATTTCGCGTATTTACACACCCATAAAATGCACTTTACACAGTTTGTTTCAGCAACATTTACAGGGTTATTTCTGAACTGTTTTCATCGGATAAAGCGCTAAATGTGCGTCTTTTCTGGCGTCTGTAGACTGATTTAGTTCAGCACGAAACGAACATCTGAGGAAAATGTTGAAATCTTTCAAACATGAACGACGATCTTGTCATATGTCCAGGGTTCTCAAGTCTCACGCATTGGCCGTGAGACACACGCAATTCAACCAGTTCACACGCTCACACGCCACACCATGTATTTCTCACGCTGAAAAGGCCATGCCAACCAAGTTGTCCTGCAAGCTTTATATATAACGTTGTGTACGAGGCGCACGCACACAAAGTGTGCACGCACACGCACCATACGTTCGTTACTAGGTAACCAACAACATCGCGCGAACGCGCTGGGTTTGTGCTGGTGTAATGCATTGGTCAAAAAAAGTCAGCGTTAGTTTTTTTTTTTTCTGACAGACCAGCCCATGAAACACGTAGATCAGCGGCCCATTGGTTCTTTTCTTGATTGACACTGGGCTGGCCCAATCACAACTTTAAACGAGTGAGCGAGCGTGCAGCAGTGTCAGTGTGTATCTGTCAAAATAGTCAGCGAGATGGAGAAGAAACACAAGGAATGTGCAGAGAAATAGCGTGAAAAAATAGAAACAGGCCCTTAAAGCAGACGCTTTATGTGTCAAAATATATGTTTTCTGCCCTTCATCAGCTCCTGTGATGATGATGATAGTGAGGAGGATCAGGAGAGAGATGAGTGAGTGTAGAGTCCGCGGTAAGCAGAACTACTTTCAAAACACTTAGGCTATGTCATGAGTGTAGGAACCCATAACCCAGTTACAGATTATTTCCACATCTGCATAGTTGACGATTACCGCAATTCACTAGAAATCTAATGAGACGCGTTTGTAAACCATGTTTTCCGCCAAAATAAAAGCTTGATGCAGTTTGCGTCAAAATAAAAGATCATGTGCTTATCTCTTTCAAGTGTTGAAATAGGTACAAATCTAATTATGAAAGTTTCCTTTATTTTTTAGTGCATTTGTTTTTACAAAATATGGCTATTACTGTCATTGGATTAATATTATAACATTATTATGTAGTGTAATGTAAATAGACACTGTAACTAAAAGAGGCTTACATTTTTCTTTGTTTAATTGGCACACTGAATATGGTTTGGAGCTTTTAATTTTGAACTCTCAAAGTGCACCAGATTGATGAATTTAACATTAAAATGCACAAAATTTTCTTACTGCCCCCAACCCCCCCTAGAAGGACCAAGGTCCACCCACCGCAATTTTACCAAAAATCCTGTAAGAAACACGGGTATTGCTATGCCAATGCAGCTTATAGCTTGTTTTAGGATTCATCACTGGAGTATAGTTCAACTGTATTAATAAATGTCAAATTTTTACTTATTTTATCTGTTAACTCTCACTCGTTCCTATACTCACTCATTACATGGCATTAGTGGTTTTAAGGAATAGGAGATGGTATGCATATATTTAAGGGCGTGCAAAGATGGGTGGTGTTTATGATCATATAGTGGGCCAGTCTGGGCAAAAATGCCAGGGCTGATTTTTTTTGTCCCAGTCCAGCCCTGCTCTTGTGTACACACACACACACACACACACACACACACAAACACACACCTTAATACTCTAATATGTCATTTGTTCACAATGTCCCACCACACAATAAATCATTATACCATTTCGACTAGACACATTCAAAATGCAAAAAGATTTGTTTTTCCAGTTACTGTTTGGAGCAATTTGTTATATTTTTGTATATTTGTAATTTGAAATATAACATTAAATAGTATATTTGATGTGATGAATTGCTCTGTCATTTATCAGATTTACCAATTGTTATAATTTCAATTTGTGCTGGTTAATTATGAACAATGGGTAAAATGGGGGGGCGGGGGCGGGGACAGGCGGGGGCGGGGCTTCATTAGGGCTCCTCTATGTGAGGAAATTTCATGGGGATAGAAACATTTATTGCTATCTTGGTCTTTAAAGGTCCCGTATTATGCCCCTTTTCACAAGATGTAAAATAAGTCTCTGATGTCCCCAGAGTGTGTATGTGAAGTTTTAGCTCAAAATACCCAACAGATCATTTTTTTACAGCATGTTTAAATTGTCATTTTTTGGGGCACAGAAAAACGTGCTGTTTTAGTGTGTGCCCTTTAAATGCAAATAAGCTGCTGCTGGACGACCCAGGGGGCGGAGCTTCATGAGCTCGCGCTCAGCCTCTCAGGACAATTTCATCTCACGGAATGATGATAATATCAGAAACTCTCAGTAATGGTGTTCATTTCGAGTCGGACAATAATGCCTACAGAGTCAGAGTGCTGTATAGAGATGAAACAGGTATAGTTTAGTAGTTTAATTATGGTTATTATAACGTATTTGTCATCTGCTTGTATGTATCCATTATTTATTAATAGCCTACAAGTCTGCTGTTTCGGACCAGGTCCGAATGATGATCAAACACATACTGATGAGTTTAATAAAGTTTATTGTACATCACACAAAAGATGAAGCGTCAGTTTTACTTCAGAAAATCACCATAAGAGCTGAGTAAACAGTAAGTTATAAGAAGTGCACAAGTACATAAACGAATTTCGGTAGAGTTGAGGGAGCATTCCTGTGGGCGGAGGTTAGTCAAAAAACGGTTCTAGTGACGTCATTAAAGAAGGAAGTAGAGGGATGTAGTCCAAACGGGCCGTTCGATGTAGGCGACTTCTGTTAAATAAAATATCTCGCTTGGCATTGAACTTTGAGCTTTATAATTTTACAGATATTATTTATGCTCTAACAGCAACATTACACACTAACTAAAGTTTGAAACATGGGATCACGAAGAACGGGACCTTTAATGTGGCAATAAATTAATGAATGATATAATTAGTTATGTAATGACTGTCAATGACAGGAATCAGAAAAAACAAACTCTAAAAATGGGTGTTAAAATGTTGTAGTTTGTATGTTTGTGTCAGATGTGAAAAGTAATACTACAGTCTAAGGGTATATATCTGAACTACTGGCTACCACAGAGACCCAAAATTACCACAGAATAACTATAATTCCCAAAGTTTATAGTGCAAATACAAACAATAATGTCTGTCAACATATGAATGAGACGTGCTGCCACTTCCCATGTTTTTTAATGGAATTATTATTTTCCTAATGCTCACATCAGTTCACAAATAAATGATAGAATATTCCCATAAGCCTTCAATATACTTCATTTATGGTGTCAATTAATAAAAATGCATTAAAATTATGAATTTATTTTCATTTCAGGCCTGATGGAGGAAAATGAGGAGATTGGAGAGGAGAAACATCATGTCAAAACTGAAGAAGAAACTCCCTCACAGACTGAAAGTATTTCTTTGAAAATAAGAGACAAGAAATATTTCATCTGCCATCAGTGTCTGAGTAGTTTCACACGACAAGAAGCCCTTCAGGAACACATGATCATCCACACTGGTGAGAAACTGCACGAATGTGATCAATGTGGCAAAACATTTTTGTGTGCTTCATCCCTAAAGAGCCACCTGAGAGTTCATTCACATGAGAAACCACATTTATGTTCTGTGTGTGGAAAGAGTTTTAAATACAAACTAAGTCTTGAGATTCACACAAGGGTCCACACTGGAGAGAAACCGTTCATATGTGATCAGTGTGGGAAGGGTTTTAGACGATCATCAAACCTTCAGGAACACATGAACATCCACACTGGAGAGAAACCGTACGAATGTGATCAATGTGGCAGAAGATTTTCGAGGGCTACAGGCCTGAATACCCACATGTTCGTTCATTCACAGGAGAGACCACATTCCTGTTCTTTGTGTGGAAAAAGATTTTCACGTCTGCATGATTTAAAACTTCATCAGAAAATACACACTGGTGAAAAAGCTCATAAGTGCTTTGAGTGTGGGAAGAGTTTTATTAGAGCTGAAGATTTAAAACTGCACTGGAGGACTCACACTGGAGAGAAACCTTACAAGTGTTCACACTGCGACAAGAGATTCCGTCGGTCAGAACATGTGAAAACACACGAGAGGATCCACACTGGAGAGAAACCGTATCACTGCACTGCATGTGGGAAGAGCTTCACTCAGATATCTTCTCTACTCAGCCACAATAAATACAATCACAGAAAGTAGATCATCTTCAGATCCAGCACTTTCAGGTCTAATGCCGCATCCTCACCGAACGTGACACAATAATACCATCGAGCAATAACATCTCTTCAAAATCTGTCCTAACCAGCCACAACGAGCAACAGGACAAAAACATCATCTAAATTTGTCACAGTGAATAAAGTTAATCTTCAAGACCAGCAGTTTCTACTGTGAGATTCAGATCAAAGAACATCATCTAGACGTTTCATTCTTGTATATAATTTTGCTTCATGGTATAAATAAATATCATTATACTTTATTATGAGTTAAATGTCATGTCAATTTTTTATGATGCATTTTTATCGTAGTTTGTTTATACTTTTATAAAGGAAAATATACAGATTTTTTTACAGTTTCAAACTGTTCTTGTTATTTTTCTTTTTTTTTTTGTAGAGAGATCTGTCACATTTGTTTACACTTTGTATTTTACAAGCTAACTTTCATTGTTCATTTTCTGTCGACTTATTCTTCTTGCATCAATAATAAATAATTTCATAATTTTAGTTACATTTAAGCCATTAAAATATCGTGATTGCTTTGGGCTTTAAATTTCTCGATAAATCTTTTAAATGTCTAATATATTTCATGCCTGAGATTGAACGGACTGCTGTCTGTCTACGTCTGTAACCGTTTTTTATTTTTGTTTGATATGTTTTATTGATCTCTTGCTGTTTTACACAGTATTTGGCGAGTTTTTGATAATCTAACGTTGATTTCGACTCGCGGTGATGACGACCACCAGCGCGCGCTCCTTCAGTCAGTCAGTGGTGTCGAGTCTTCTGAGGTGAACAGTTTGCGCGCTTTCGCAGTTTAAAGGGGAACTAAACCCCTGGTCAGAGCCTGACTCCACCCACTGTCAATATTTGAAAAATGCTAGAAAAGTGGGCAGACCCCAGCGGAGATAGAGGGGACGAACCGTGAGCGGGGGGGCGTGCACCTGAGACCTGCTGTCAGACTCTCTAAAATGGAGAGTGACTCACAGGGTCGCAAGACGACGAAAAGTACATGCATCTGATGAGTTTTATCAGAGCCCGTCATTCTCTGGTTTTATCGAGTTGATGTCAATAGCGCGCGCTCTCTGTAGGCATATTCATATTTTGCCGCTATGTGAAAAAAATCCAGCAAAATGCGCAGACGCGTTTGTCGACCCCAGAGGATTAACTTTAGCCTAACCATAAATTGTGATTAAAATATATATGATCACTCACATCGTCAAGACGCCGCTGCGGTGGTGGAGTCCATGCAGGAGCAGTGTTTGGCACTGCGTCGCTTTTCAGCGCGAACTGTGTGGAGAAGCCCATGTCCACCTCTATTGCGTTGGAGAAGCAATCCCGCGTAAAATGCAGGTTTCACACTCACGGTCTTCCAGGCCAAGTGCATGCAAACACTGGCGCCTAATTTCCAAGTCTGCTGGAAAGCTATGCAGTCCAGCAGTGTTGTTGCAACCAGCAACACTACACCTACGTACCTTCCAGACCACTGTACAATACAGATAAATCTACGCTAGCTCATACCAAGGGTGTGGTGAGCTCGTACCAGGGGCGTGGTGAGCTGGAACCTGCTTACATCACCTGCCACCGCTTACGTCACTTGCCACCGCAACATCCAATAGGAAAATTCAACTGCAGTAGCCACCGTTCAACCTTAAGAGGGCAGCACTCAGACGTTTTTACACCATATATTGTAAAATTAAAACACTTTATACCCAAATGTCAAAAAAGTTACTTGAATCAATGAACAGCACTAATAAAGCCTCATTCTTACAGATCATTAACTAAAAAAAGTTGGTTTAGGGTTTAGTTACACTTTAAAGAATTACGCGGTCATTTCTGAACGGTTTCCATCGTGTTCGGCGCTATTCGTGTACACCAAAGAAAGAAGAAATCAGTTTCACATACAAAACGGTAAGATGTTAGCGAACTGCCTTGTTGCCATGAACGGGGTTATTAGGAAATATAACTAAATGTTTGATAAAGATGGGTGTCATTAGTGTATGACTTTATATAACTGCTTTTTTTCTGTATCATTTGAGAAATAATAGTATGGGAGAGCCGGGACATTTGAAACACTTTTCAGATAAATTAAAACAGGCAGCCAAAAACAATACTAGCGGGTACAAACTACAACGTTTTTTTTTTTTTTTTTTACGTGAATTTTCTGTGAAAATCATTCCAAAAACAATCGCAATTTCTTCCTGCATATCATCCGCCATGCTTATTCTGAAGTCACGTGCTTATTCTTCTGAACATCATTTGTAAATGTTTACATTATAATTAAGCTCATTATTTTTATACTACAAAAATAATATTTGTAATTTCATGACTCTTAATTTTACAATGCGTATAGCTCCAAAAGTTGGACACTCAGAAATGTTTTATTGTCTGTTGATTCTACTTGTGTTAAGAAATGATCAATTCATAATTTTAGGTAACTCTGAAGCCATTGACTATTATGATTGCTATTGGTCTTTCCATGTTTTAAATGTAATAAATAAAACCTTTAAATAAATCCTTGAACTGTCTAATAAATTATTTTCCAACCTACACATGACTGAGAATGAATTATTGTTTACATGAACTTTAAGCGTTATTTTAGTGCATGTTATACATGTTATTTTGTAAATAGTTTACAATATTTGGCGCGTTTATTTGGCATCGCCGCGCTGACGTCATCAGTAGTGTCCTTCCTCGTTCGGCGCGTTTGTTGTGTCTTCTGAGGTGAGTTCTGCAGTTCAGATATTTCGCGTATTTACACACCCATAAAATACACTTTACACAGTTTGTTTCAGCAACATTTACAGGGTTATTTCTGAACTGTTTCTGAAGCGGATAAAGCGCTAAATGTGCGTCTTTTCTGGCGTCTGTAGACTGATTTAGTTCAGCACGAAACGAACATCTGAGGAAAATGTTGAAATCATTCAAACATGAACGACGATCTTGTCATATGTTTCATTTTGAGAGTGATAGTGTAGTGTTATGGAACGTATAATCTCAAAGTTTTCATCTGTGAGGAAATTTCATGGGGATAGAAACATTTATTGCTATCTTGGTCTTTAATGTGGCAATAAATTAATGAATGACATAATTAGCTAATGACTGTTAATGACAGGAATCAGAAAAAACAAACTCTAAAAATGGGTGTTAAATTGTTGTAGTTTGTATGTTTGTGTCAGATGTGAAAAGTAATACTACAATCTTTTAAATAGAGATGATTTATAATATTTAAGGGTATATTCTGGCTATCTGTACTCAAACGTTTTCTTTTTACCACAGAGACCCAAAATTACCACAGAATAACTATAATTCCCAAAGTTTACAGTGCAAATACAAACAATAATGTCAACATATGAATGAAACACGCTGCCGCTTCCCATGTTTTTTAATGGAATTATTTTTATTTTTTATTTTTTTTATTATTATTCCTAATTCTCACATCAGTTCACAAATAAATGATAGAATATTCCCATAAGCCTTCAATATACCTCATTTATGGTATCAATTAATAAAAATGCATTAAAATTATGATTTTTATTTTCATTTTAGGCCTGATGGAGGAAAATGAGGAGATTGGAGAGGAGAAACAACATGTCAAAACTGAAGAAGAAACTCCCTCAAAGACTGAAAGTTTTTCTTTGAAAAGAAGAGCCAAGAAATATTTCATCTGCCATCAGTGTCTGAGTAGTTTCACACGACAAGAAGCCCTTCAGGAACACATGATCATCCACACTGGTGAGAAACTGCACGAATGTGATCAATGTGGCAAAACATTTTTGTGTGCTTCAGCCCTAAAGAGCCACCTGAGAGTTCATTCACATGAGAAACCACATTTATGTTCTGTGTGTGGAAAGAGTTTTAAAGACAAACTAAGTCTTGAGATTCACACAAGGGTCCACACTGGAGAGAAACCGTTCATATGTGATCAGTGTGGGAAGAGTTTTAGACGGTTATCAAACCTTCAGGAACACATGAACATCCACACTGGAGAGAAACCGTACGAATGTGATCAATGTGGCAGAAGATTTTCGAGGGCTTCAAACCTGAATACCCACATGTTCGTTCATTCACAGGAGAGACCACATTCCTGTTCTTTGTGTGGAAAAAGATTTTCACATCTGCACAGTTTAAGAGTTCATCAGAAAATACACACTGGTGAAAAAGCTCATAAGTGCTTTGAGTGTGGGAAGAGTTTTATTAGACCTGAAGATTTGAAACTGCACTGGAGGACTCACACTGGAGAGAAACCTTACAAGTGTTCACACTGCGACAAGAGATTCCGTCGGTCAGATCATGTGAAAACGCACGAGAGGATCCACACTGGAGAGAAACCGTATCACTGCACTGCATGTGGGAAGAGCTTCACTCAGATATCTAATCTACTCAGCCACAATAAATACAATCACAGAAAGTAGATCATCTTCAGATCCAGCACTTTAAGGTCTAATGCCGCATCCTCACCGAACGTGACACAATAATACCATCAAGCAATAACATCTCTTCAAAATCTGTCCTAACCAGCCACAACGAGCAACAGGATGAAAACATCATCTAAATTTGTCACAGTGAATAAAGTTAAAGGAGAACTCTGGTCAATTTTAACATTGAGCTAATTTTTTTGTAAATTTGGAGTGCTGTCAATACAGAGAACAATGACAAAAATTGGTGTTGCCTACACCGTGTTATCCTCTTTTTAAAATTTGCACTCTGTTGACTTCAATGGGGCAAGTTTTAAACCTGCTTTTAGCCTCTTAAAACAGGTAAGACACATAAAATTATCCTAACTGTCCTATCCTATCCTAAATTATCAAACTGTTGGTCAGGCGAAGGTGACTGGTTTTATTCAAAAGAAATTATTTTAGGAAAAATATTATTCTAATTATTGCACTTAAGACTGATAGCACATGCAGCTCAAATAACAAAAAAAAGTGTAATATACACTGGGAGAAACAAACAAGTGACGATCAAGTGCACCTAAGCGAGTAACGTCATTCCTTATGGTACGCAGCATGTATCCATGGCAACGCTCAGCTGTAGTGACAGTTATAACGGTCCTCCTCAGACGCAGCCTTGTGTTTTCTCTTTCGTCTGTCTAAAAGGTATTTTTAATTTTTAAATTAGTATACATTAGTTACCGTAACCACTGTCCATCTTTAAATTATATGAAAATGTTACCTTTTAAAACGTTTGCTTAAGTTGTCTGCCGTGTACCGCTGCTAACCGTTAACGTATGCTAACACTACGAAGCTAACGTTATATGATGAGATGACGACGTTATATTTCACATATATGGATATATTATATAGACTTATACTACAGGGCCGTTGAATGCTTGAATCTGATTGGTTGACAAACGTTCTAAGGTGTGCATTATTTTCAGGGAAACGCACGGCTAAAGTAGTTCCAGGCAGGTCTTGACCGCATTACAGTTCCATATCACTTCGCGTAGTCAACTGTAATAACGGAAAATAGGATACAATTCATAACAAGACAAAACATTTAGCCCCATGCGCCTGATCTGCAATTTTCAATGTCTAGCTTCACAATCAATGGAAACATGCAGTTAAATTTTAATAGATAAAGTATATAGTCCTATATAATCAATAGAAAATTAAACTGAATATAGGCTAAATAAATGGATAGTCCTGCAGCACGGATTATTATTGCAGATAATTTAACAAATAAATAATTTTTGATAGGCCTACTTGTTAAAAGGGCTTGGTGTTTCATTTATTTGGCTAGTCTACTGTCATCTGTCAATAATAGAAAAAAAATGAACGAATTAAAACGAATTGAATTAATAAAAAATAATAATGACGCACATGCTTTTCTGTCTCATTATTGCATCATCTCTCTCTAATAACTGCATTAATATCTGCATTAAGCTGGGGACACACTTTAAAGGTGAACTAAGTAACTTTTTTACCTTAACTGAACAGCTTCGGAGTCATTGGAATGGTTATATTACTTATTTCGGGTTGAATGGTGGTCGTTTCGCACCCCCCTGGTGCCCGTGAGCGGAAAATCCGCACTTGTAAGTTTGAGCCGGCGGGCCGCCGGCCGCCGCGTCAGGAAGTATCGCGTGATATCAGGTCTCGCGATGTAAACAATTGCCTTACGACCAAAAGAAATCTGCTAAAATGCTGTCATTATTGCGCTCCCTCACGCTGTTCGAACCCGAATGAAGAAGACGTTTTAAAGAATGTCCCATCTGCTTTGATGTCGTTGATCTACTAGCCTCTGGTGTCTGAGAATCGCCAACGAGTTTTTACAACAGTGTTGTCAAATATCTATTCCGAAGCTGTGGGGGGAGCTCTAGAGAGAAACCTGCGAGAATACAGCGAAGAAATCCCGAAACTACTGAGCCCTGCTTTAAGGCCGGTTATGAATGTAATTTGATACTTATGACTGATCATGCCCAAACGCGTGTGCAGCGCGTTCAGTCTGTGTCAGAGTCGGTGTTTAAAATCTGCTGCAGTCGATGAAAACAGTCAGAGAATGTGTCAGCTAGTCGTGTGTCCCCAGCATTAGTCTGCTATCAGTGGCTCAAACCTCTTTAATGACAAAAACTTTACAAACGTCTTGAAATACATAATCTGAACAATGTTTCGAGGTGTGGTAACTGTAGTATAAGCGGAATAATTGACTTCAGGCCGTTGAATTATTAGAAAAAGAATGCACACCCGAGGTATAACGGCCACTCCGCTTCGCGTCGTGACCGCATTACCACCTCGGGTGTGCATTATTTTTCTAATAATTCAACGGCCTGTCGTCAATTATTCCTTACATATACAATCATAATACTACTGAATGTGTTCATTTTGTTGTTTTAGGTAGATGCCAAGGGGAAGAATTGCTGGACTAACCCCACAGCTGACGGACAAACACACACACAGCTGCCAGCGCGTTTGAAGACACACACACACTGAAAGAGCACAACACCTTTGTTCAAATAAAATACATTTACTTTGTTCCTTACAACGTGTGTGTTTTCTTTGGTTAGCCAGAAGTAAAATAAAATATAATGATATTCAGGGGACTAAACGCGAAAGTCCCCTAAACGTTCCGAATGGCCGCTGGTGGTCCTGTGAATGTCCTCTTGAACGTACGGAGGACATCTTCGCAAACGTCCGCGGGACATCAAGCGGACTCCACATGGGGACGTTCGGCGGGACGTTCGCACAGGCCATTTAGGGGACGTTCTGGGGACCTTTTTTTGTTAGCTGGGTAGACTGATTTAGTTGAGCACGAAACGAACATCTAAGGAAAATGTTGAAATCATTCAAACATGAACGACGATCTTGTCATATGTTTCATTTTGAGAGTGATAATGTAGCGTTATTGAACGTATAATCACAAACTTTTGATCATCTGTGAGGAAATTTCATGGGGATAGAAACATGTATTGCTATCTTGGTCTTTAATGTGGCAATAAATTAATGAATGATATAATTAGTTATGTAATGACTGTTAATGACAGGAATCAGAAAAAACTAACTCTAAAAATGTGTGTTAAAATGTTGTAGTTTGTATGTTTGTGTCAGATGTGAAAAGTAATAGTCTAAGGGTATATAACAATAATGTCTGTCAACATATGAATGAAACGTGCTGCCGCTCTCCATGTTTTTTAAATGGAATTATTATTTTCCTAATGCTCACATCAGTTCACAAATAAATGATAGAATATTCCCATAAGCCTTCAATATACCTCGTTTTGTGGTATCAATTAATAAAAATGCATTAAAATTAAGATTTTTATTTTCATTTTAGGCCTGATGGAGGAAAATGAGGAGATTGGAGAGGAGAAACATCATGTCAAAACTGAAGAAGAAACTCCCTCACAGACTGAAAGTTTTTCTTTGAAAATAAGAGACAAGAAATATTTCATCTGCCATCAGTGTCTGAGTAGTTTCACACGACAAGAAGCCCTTCAGGAACACATGATCATCCACACTGGTGAGAAACTGCACGAATGTGATCAATGTGGCAAAACATTTTTGTGTGCTTCATCCCTAAAGAGCCACCTGAGAGTTCATTCACATGAGAAACCACATTTATGTTCTGTGTGTGGAAAGAGTTTTAAAGACAAACTAAGTCTTGAGATTCACACAAGGATCCACACTGGAGAGAAACCGTTCACATGTGATCAGTGTGGGAAGAGTTTTAATCAATCATCAAACCTTCAGGAACACATGAACATCCACACTGGAGAGAAATCGTTCATATGTGATCAATGTGGCAGAAGATTTTCGAGGGCTTCAAACCTGAATACCCACATGTTAGTTCATTCACAGGAGAGACCACATTCCTGTTCTTTGTGTGGAAAGAGTTTTTCACATCTGCACAATTTAAGACTTCATCAGAAAACACACACTGGTATAAAAGCTCATGAGTGCTTTGAGTGTGGGAAGAGTTTTATTACAACTGAACGTTTGAAACTGCACTGGAGGACTCACACTGGAGAGAAACCTTGTTCATACTGCGACAAGAGATTCCGTCGGTCAGATCATGTGAAAACACACGAGAGGATCCACACTGGAGAGAAACCGTATCACTGCACTGCATGTGGGAAGAGCTTCACTCAGATATCTTCTCTACTCAGCCACAATAAATACAATCACAGAAAGTAGATCATCTTCAGATCCAGCACTTTCAGGTCTAATGCCGCATCCTCACCGAACATGACACAATAATACCGTCAAGCAATAACATCTCTTCAAAATCTGTCCTAACCAGCCACAACGAGCGACAGGACAAAAACATTCTAAATTTGTCACAGTGAATAAAGTTCATTTTCAAGACCAGCAGTTTCTACTATGAGATTCAGATTTAAAAAAAACATCATCTAGACCAGTGGTTCCCAAACCTGTCCTGAAGGACCCCCAACACTGCACGTTTTCTTTGTCTCCCTAATCAAACACACCTGATTCAACTCATCAGCTCATTATCACATGGGTTAATGAGCTGATGAGTTGAATCAGGTGTGTTTGATTAGGGAGACAAAGAAAACGTGCAGTGTTGGGGGTCCTTCAGGACAGGTTTGGGAACCACTGATCTAGACGTTTCATTCTTGAATATAATTTTGCTTCATGATATATAGTTCGGTGAACAGTTCGCACGCTTTCGCAGTTTAAAGAATTACGCGGTCATTTCTGAACGGTTTCCATCATGTTCGGCGCTATTCGTGTACACCAAAGAAAGAAGAAATCAGTTTCACATACAAAACGGTAAGATGTTAGCGAACTGCCTTGTTGCCATGAATGGGGTTATTAGGAAATATAACTAAATGTTTGATGAAGATGGGTGTCATTAGTGTATGACTTTATATAACTGCTTTTTTTCTGTATCATTTGAGAAATAATAGTATGGGAGAGCCAGGACATTTGAAACACTTTTCAGATAAATTAAAACAGGCAGCCAAAAACAACACTAGCGGGTACAAACTACAACGTTTTTTTTTTTCATGCGAATTTTCTGTGAAAATCATTCCAAAAACAATCACAATTTCTTCCTGCATATCATCTGCAATGCTTTTTCTGAAGTCTCGTGCTTATTCTTCTGAACATCATTTGTAAATGTTTAGATTATAATTAAGCTCATTATTTTTTATACTACAAAAATATTATTTGTAATTTCATAATGACTTTCAATTTTACAATGCGTATAGCTCCAAAAGTTGGACACTCAGAAATGTTTTATTGTCTGTTGATTCTACGTGTTAAGAAATTATCAATTCATAATTTTGGGTAACTCTGAAAGCCATTAACTATTATGATTGCTATTGGTCTTTCCATGTTTTAAATGTAATGATAAATAAAACCTTTAAATAAATCCTTGAACTGTCTAATAAATTATTTTTCAACCTACACATGACTGAGATTGAATTATTGTTTACATGAACTTTAAGCGTTATTTTAGTGCATGTTATACATGTTATTTTGTAAATAGTTTACAATATTTGGCGCGTTTATTTGGCATCGCCGCGCTGACGTCATCACTAGTGTCCTTCCTCGTTCGGCGCGTTTGTTGTGTCTTCTGAGGTGAGTTCTGCAGTTCAGATATTTCGCGTATTTACACACCCATAAAATACACTTTACACAGTTTGTTTCAGCAACATTTACAGGGTTATTTCTGAACTGTTTTCATCGGATAAAGCGCTAAATGTGCGTCTTTTCTGGCGTCTGTAGACTGATTTAGTTCAGCACGAAACGAACATCTGAGGAAAATGTTGAAATCATTCAAACATGAACGACGATCTTGTCATATGTTTCATTTGCAGAATGATAATGTAGCGTTATTGAACGTATAATCTCAAACTTTTGATCAAAACAGAGTTTTGATCTGTGAGGAAATTTCATGGGGATAGAAACATTTATTGCTATCTTGGTCTTTAATGTGGCAATAAATTAATGAATGACATAATTAGTTATGTAATGACTGTTAATGACAGGAATCAGAAAAAACAAACTCTAAAAATCGGTGTTAAAATGTTGTAGTTTGTATGTTTGTGTCAGATGTGAAAAGTAACACTAATCTAAGGGTATATTTTGGCTATCTGAACTAAAACGTTTTCTTTTTACCACAGAGACCCAAAATTACAACAGAATAACTATAATTCCCAAAGTTTACAGTGCAAATACAAACAATAATGTCTGTCAACATATGAATGAAACGCACTGCCGCTTCCCATGTTTTTTAATGGAATTATTATTTTCCTAATGCTCACATCAGTTCACAAATAAATTATAGAATATTCCCATAAGCCTTCAATATACCTCATTTTGTGGTATCAATTAATAAAAATGCATTAAAATTATGATTTTTATTTTCATTTTAGGCCTGATGGAGGAAAATGAGGAGATTGGAGAGGAGAAACATCATGTCAAAACTGAAGAAGAAACTCCCTCACAGACTGAAAGTTTTTCTTTAAAAATAAGAGACAAGAAATATTTCATCTGCCATCAGTGTCTGAGTAGTTTCACACGACAAGAAGCCCTTCAGGAACACATGATCATCCACACTGGTGAGAAACTGTACGAATGTGATCAGTGTGGCAAAACATTTTTGTGTGCTTCATCCCTAAAGAGCCACCTGAGAGTTCATTCACATGAGAAACCACATTCATGTTCTGTGTGTGGAAAGAGTTTTAAAGACAAACTAAGTCTTGAGATTCACACAAGGGTCCACACTGGAGAGAAACCGTTCATATGTGATCAGTGTGGGAAGAGTTTTAATCAATCATCAAACCTTCAGGAACACATGAACATCCACACTGGAGAGAAACCGTTCATATGTGATCAGTGTGGGAAGAGTTTTAGACGATCATCAAACCTTCAGGAACACATGAACATCCACACTGGAGAGAAACCGTACAAATGTGATCAATGTGGCAGAAGATTTTCCAGGGCTTCAGGCCTGAATACCCACATGTTAGTTCATTCACAGGAGAGACCACATCCCTGTTCTTTGTGTGGAAAAAGATTTTCACGTCTGCAGGATTTAAAACTTCATCAGAAAATACACACTGGTGAAAAAGCTCATAAGTGCTTTGAGTGTGGGAAGAGTTTTATTAGAGCTGAAGATTTGAAACTGCACTGGAGGACTCACACTGGAGAGAAACCTTACAAGTGTTCACACTGCGACAAGAGATTCCGTCGGTCAGATCATGTGAAAACACACGAGAGGATCCACACTGGAGAGAAACCGTATCACTGCACTGCATGTGGGAAGAGCTTCACTCAGATATCTTCTCTACTCAGTCACAATAAATACAATCACAGCAAGTAGATCATCTTCAGATCCAGCACTTTCAGGTCTAATGCCGCATCCTCACCGAACGTGACACAATAATACCGTCAAGCAATAACATCTCTTCTAGGCCTGTCGCGATAATTAAATAACCGTCTGATCGCGATTATTTGATCTAACCGCGATTGTTTCAGACAACCGCGATTATTGCGCTCTTTTATAGGCCTACGGCACAAGGGGGAGTCATGGACCAAAATAAATAGACAAGCACTAATTATGTTTTCCAGCAATATATTCAAAGTCATCTGAAGCCATTCCATAGCTTAATGTGAGGGACAGATGATCAATGAACTGTTCAGGGCTCTAGAGTGCGACCAATTTTTGTAAGGGTGCGACTAAAATTTTTCCTAGGTCGCACCGGTGCATCTAACGTCCGGTTAGACAGACCGAGACAAGCAAATTATACTTTCGGTTTCATGTGCGCGTCTAAAAAAGTGTGTCAAAATTACCGGCTTGGAGATTAACTAAAAACAGTTTATGTCTTAAATGGACGTAGTTATGGAAATAGTTGGGAGAATATGGTGCATCAGTCGCCTATTAGATCTGCACTCGGTCTTAAAGGGGCCGCAGTCTAATACAATAATAAACATGCGGACGATTGCGCCATTACTGCCAATCAAACAACAAGAGAAAAATCACTCACAGCTCTTGAAAGAATAACTTCAGCTTTAATAAGCATTAATAGCCTATATTTATGATAAGTTGTACAGTGTTATTTTACATTTTATTACTTTATTAGATGCCTGAACGGTAATGTTAGTAGGCCTTCCTGAAATTAAAGCACTGTGTAGGCCTATATAATGTGTATCTTTGTTTAATGGTTTATCTTTTGTTTATCTATTGTTTATCTTTGTTTATTATATATATAAAACAAAAAGTACCATAAGAATACAGTTAAAGTACCGGATCGATAAGCAGTATTGGTAGGAATAGGAATACCGTTAATAATTATGCTTCAAATAAAAATAAAAAAAGTATTTACCTACACCTTCTTGTTTAAAATCATTTACATAATATATATGAATATGTATAGAGCGTGATAAAAAAGTGACCTTGAAATTGTGGCGTTAAAGGTGATGCGAGCCGAGGAAAAATTTGGGTGCACCCAAATTTTGTGCTGGTGCACCTAAATAAAAAAGTTAGGCACACCAGTGCAACCAAGGCAAAAAGTTAGTATGGAGCCCTGCTGTTGGACTGATATACACTAGGATTTGTGCCCTCGACATTTCTTCGCTTTGTGCCGTGAACTTTTAAATGCGCAATTGTGCAGCGCTGCGCACTGTGACTCCGTGTTGCATTAAGCACATCATTCTGCACCCGCGATGCGCATACGCGCTTTGTTCCGCTGTTTTGAAGCGTATCATATTATCATGGTTTGTGCACATTTGTTTTTATTAACATGTTTAGATTTTATTAAATTACTGTGCAGATGTTTTCAAAAATTACTTTTTGCTGCTGATTTATACACTCACTAAGTTTAATAAACAAATTGTCATAGCTATTGAATATATTTATTTAATATTTAAAGGTGTTAACTGTAATCTTACACTGCAAAATGATAACTTACAAAGGATTTAATTCATCACAATTATTTAATGAATGAAGCACAAAGCCCTAAAACAGACAATTAATCGGCATAATCGCCAAAGCCCTAACACAGACAATTAATCGTCAAAGCCCTAAAACTGACAATTAATCGGCATAACCGCAATTATTTTTTAGACAATTAATCGTCAGCCAAATTTCATAATCGTGACAGGCCTAATCTCTTCAAAATCTGTCCTAACCAGCCACAACGAGTAGTTTCTACTGTGAGATTCAGATCAAAGAACATCTAGACGTTTCATTCTTGAATATAATTTTGCTTCATGATATAAATAAATATAATTATACTTTATTATGAGTATGATGCATTTTTATCGTAGTTTGTTTATACTTTTATAAAGGAAAATCTACAGATTTTTTTACAGTTTCAAACTGTTCTTGTTATTTGTCTTTCTTTTTTTTGTAGAGAGATCTGTCACATTTGTTTACACTTTGTATTTTACAAGCTAACTTTCATTGTTCATTTTTGTCTACTTGTTCTTCTTGCATCAAGAATAAATCATTTCATAATTTTAGTTACATTTAAAGGGATACTCCACCGTTTTTTTCATATTAAACTATGTTATTCCCTTAACTAAGACGAGTTGATACATACCTCTCTCGTCTCAGTGCGTGCACTAAATCGCTTTGTCTTGCGGCGAAACTTTGTTAGCCCAGTTCATTCAATATGTGCCAAGCAGAGAAGCTAGCAAACACCTCCACGTTTTCCCTAATTAAATACAGTTACTCGCGTAGTGTAACTCGACCTAGGACGGTGACACAAAACAAAACATTGCGCTTTTCTAAGCGTGTAAAATGGATAACTATATTGTATGGCGGAATACCATAGCAAGTGCTTGGAAGCACTTCGACTTCGGCGCAGTAATATCTTCACTCGTGAAAAATCCTTTCACCGGCCCCCGCTCCCTCTAGTGAAGATATTACTCCGCCAAGTCGAAGTGCTCATAAGCACTTGCTATGGTATTCCGCCATACAATATAGTTATCCATTTTACACGCTTAGAAAAGCGCAATGTTTTGTTTTGTGTCACCGTCCTAGGTCGAGTTACACTACGCGAGTAACTGTATTTAATTAGGGAAAACGTGGAGGTGTTTGGTAGCTTCTCTGCTTGGCACATATTGAATGAACTGGGCTAACAAAGTTTCGCCGCAAGACAGAGCGATTTAGTGCACGCACTGAGACGAGAGAGGTATGTATCAACTCGTCTTAGTTAAGGGAATAACATAGTTTAATATGAAAAAACGGTGGAGTATCCCTTTAAGCCATTAAAATATTGTGATTGCTTTGGGCTTTAAATTTCTCGATAAAGCTTTTAAATGTCTGATATTTCATGACTGAGATTGAACGGACTGCTGTCTGTCTACGTCTGTAACCGTTTTTTATTTTTGTTAATATGTTTTATTGATGTCTTGCTGTTTTATACAGTATTTGGCGCGTTTTTGATAATCTAACGTTGATTTCGACTCGCGGTGATGACGACATCACCAGCGCGCGCTCCTTCAGTCAGTCAGTGGTGTCGAGTCTTCTGAGGGGAACAGTTCGCGCGCTTTCGCAGACAGTTTAAATAATTACGCGGTCATTTCTGAACGGTTTCCATCGTGTTCGGCGCTATTCGTGTACACTAAAGAAAGAAATCAGTTTCACATACAAAACGGTAAGATGTTAGCGAACTGCCTTGTTGCCATGAATGGGGTTATTAGGAAATATAACTAAATGTTTGATAAAGATGGGTGTCATTAGTGTATGACTTTATATAACTGCTTTTTTTCTGTATCATTTGAGAAATAATAGTATTGGAGAGCCGGGACATTTGAAACACTTTTCAGATAAATTAAAACAGGCAGCCAAAAACAACACTAGCGGGTACAAACTACAACGTTTTTTTTTTTCATGTGAATTTTCTGTGAAAATCATTCCAAAAACAATCGCAATTTCTTCCTGCATATCATAAGCCATGCTTATTCTGAAGTCTCGTGCTTATTCTTCTGAACATCATTTGTAAATGTTTACATTATAATTAAGCTCATTTTTTTTTATACTACAAAAATAATATTTGTAATTTCATAATGACTCTTAATTTGACAATGCGTATAGCTCCAAAAGTTGGACACTCAGAAATGTTTATTGTCTGTTGATTCTACTTGTGTTAAGAAATGATCAATTCATAATTTTGGGTAACTCTGAAAGCCATTAACTATTATGATTGCTATTGGTCTTTCCATGTTTTAAATGTAATGATAAATAAAACCTTTAAATAAATCCTTGAACTGTCTAATAAATTATTTTTCAACCTACACATGACTCAGATTGAATTATTGTTTACATGAACTTTAAGCGTTATTTTAGTGCATGTTATATATGTTATTTTGTAAATAGTTTACAATATTTGGCGCGTTTATTTGTCATCACCGCGCTGACGTCATCACTAGTGTCCTTCCACGTTCGGCGCGTTTGTTGTGTCTTCTGAGGTGAGTTCTGCAGTTCAGATAATTCGCGTATTTACACACCCATAAAATACATTTTACACAGTTTGTTTAAGCAACATTTACAGGGTTATTTCTGAACTGTTTTCATCGGATAAAGCGCTAAATGTGCGTCTTTTCTGGCGTCTGTAGACTGATTTAGTTCAGCACGAAACGAACATCTGAGGAAAATGTTGAAATCTTTCAAACATGAACGACGATCTTGTCATATGTTTCATTTGCAGAGTGATAATGTAGCGTTATTGAACGTATAATCTCAAACTTTTGATCAAAATAAATGTATGATCTATGAGGAAAGTTCATGGGGATAGAAACATTTATTGCTATCTTGGTCTTTATTGTGGCAATAAATTAATGAATGACATAATTAGCTAATGACTGTTAATGACAGGAATCAGAAAAAACAAACTCTAAAAATGGGTGTTAAATTGTTGTAGTTTGTATGTTTGTGTCAGATGTGAAAAGTAACACAATCTTTTAAATAGAGATGATTTATAATATTTAAGGGTATATTCTGGCTGTCTGAACTCAAAACATTTTCTTTTTACCACAGAGACCCAAAATTACCACAGAATAACTATAATTCCCCAAGTTTACAGTGCAAATACAAACAATAATGTCAACATATGAATGAAACGCGCTGCCGCTGCATGTTTTTTAATGGGATTTTTTTATTTTTTTTATTCCTAATTCTCACATCAGTTCACAAATAAATGATAGAATATTCCCATAAGCCTTCAATATACCTCATTTATGGTATCAATTAAAAAAATGCATTAAAATTATGATTTTTATTTTCATTTTAGGCCTGATGGAGGAAAATGAGGAGATTGGAGAGGAGAAACATCATGTCAAAACTGAAGAAGAAACTCCCTCACAGACTGAAAGTATTTCTTTGAAAATAAGAGACAAGAAATATTTCATCTGCCATCAGTGTCTGAGTAGTTTCACACGACAAGAAGCCCTTCAGGAACACATGATCATCCACACTGTTGAGAAACTGCACGAATGTGATCAATGTGGCAAAACATTTTTGTGTGCTTCATCCCTGAAGAGCCACCTGAGAGTTCATTCACATGAGAGACCACATTTATGTTCTTTGTGTGGAAAGAGTTTTAAATACAAACTAAGTCTTGAGATTCACACAAGGGTCCACACTGGAGAGAAACCGTTCACATGTGATCAGTGTGGGAAGAGTTTTAGACAATCATCAAACCTTCAGGAACACATGAACATCCACACTGGAGAGAAACCGTACGAATGTGATCAATGTGGGAGAAGATTTTCGAGGTCTACAGGCCTGAAGAGCCACATGTTAGTTCATTCACAGGAGAGACCACATCCCTGTTCTTTGTGTGGAAAAAGATTTTCGCGTCTGCCGGATTTAAGACTTCATCAGAAAATACACACTGGTGAAAAAGCTCATAAGTGCTTTGAGTGTGGGAAGAGTTTTATTACCGCTATACGTTTGAAACAACACTGGAGGACTCACACTGGAGAGAAACCTTACAAGTGTTCACACTGCGACAAGAGATTCCGTCGGTCAGAACATGTGAAAACACACGAGAGGATCCACACTGGAGAGAAACCGTATCACTGCACTGCATGTGGGAAGAGCTTCACTCAGATATCTTCTCTACTCAGCCACAATAAATACAATCACAGAAAGTAGATCATCTTCAAGACCAGGGGCCTGTACCATGAAGCCGGATTAGGTGGCTAGCCAGCTATGTTTCAGCTTAGTTTCCGCCAACCCTGGGTTTTAGGTACTATGAAAGTAGCTCGGCTTTAATCGGTGTTCGTTGCCATGGAATCTTACGCTGCACGGCTAACCTGCTCCGGGGCAGGTTATGTTCTGGATTCAAGATCTCAGACTGAAGTTTGACCAATCAGCTGAGAGCAAAGAAACATATAGGTGACGTAACTTATTCCAAGTGTCTGTTACAATGACTTCACCTTTTCTTCGAAATCCGGTGGACATCTCAGCACAAATTGTTTGACGAGCACTTCGTAGAGAAAGAGTTTTTAGCCAGACAAAATCCCCTTGCCTTTCCTGATAGTTACTTGTATGAAAGATACAGATTTTCCGCGGAAGGAATTTCTTATCTTTGCGAACTTCTTGAGCCGCACATAAAGAATTTAACACGTCGAATTCATGCACTTACTGTACCGCAAATATTGCGTTGCATTTTTTGTTGTTGTTTTTTTTGCAAGTGGTACATTCTTGCACGGTGGGTGACGCACAGAAGCTAGGGGAAAACATATGTTTGTCGAACCATTCGCAAGATGGTCCTCGCTCTGCAGGAGTACATGAAAAGTTTAACTAATAATGTTCCCTGGACATTTATCGACCATGTCCATAAAAGAGGGCTTTTATAAAATTGCCGGTAAGATATATTGATAGGGTGACATCACATGAACACTTTTTTTTTTTCTCAAAAAGCAAATTTCACAAATGTACTATACAATATAATACATGTTAAGAATTATTTTGAATCTTTTTTATTATTCTTCTGATAATCTTATGATATGATTCCCAAGTCATTGCAACATGTATGCAGTCTATTGCTCCAATCTCCACTGCTCTAGGGGAACATGAGGCAGATTATGTTAATAGGAAGTCCTATCACAGCCTTAATGTTCAGGTAGAGATGATGTGAATATGTGAGATGATTATTTTCTGTGAGATGAAGCTTTAAATTAATAGTAACTTTAACAGATATAACAATGATCTACTAAACATTTCATCTGCAGATGACTTGTGGTCATGAACATATGATCAAGTTTGGATGCCAAATGGCCTGGCTCCAGTGCTTGTCTTACAAATTTTCCATGAGTCTGTGTTGTGTCAGCGCTTTGAGGAAAGCAAGTTAAATTTGGTACAGTACAAAACACTGTTCATTTGAACTGAGATAGAAAAACCTACACAATAACCCCCTATCATGACCCTCAGATAGGGCCACAGCACCGCTTCAATGTGGCCCTCAGTAAAACCAGAGTGAAGATAGAGATGACCTCTGGCATCCTAAAGGCACATTTCAACTGTGTTCGGCGCTTCAGAGTCACCAGAGCGGGCATCACAGATAGTGGCTGTATGTGCCATTCTGCACAATATAGCCACCAGTAGAAAGGAGCGAGAAACACAAAACCAGCTTCTCCCCGATGAAACTGACCCGATCACACTTGACCACCCAGCTGGTGCAGAGATGCAATCACCATACAATATTACACTTAATAAAAGCACATTGAAACTGCAGATAGGTCTCAAACTGTTTTATTGGTTTTGTGGGATGGGAGGGAGAAAGAGAGCAAGAGAAAGTTGCATTAATAAATATTCATACTAAAGTGTTACTTGGTTAAATAAGTTATACTAATATATATATATATACACTATATAACTATATACATACTGAGATCAGTTTTATCCAGCTGTTTGATTTTGTTTGGAGCCTCCTCAGCTCACAGTCAGCTCCTTTAGTGTGCAGTCTAGTTCAAGTCTCCTTTAGTGTGCATTCTAGTTCAAGACTCCTTTAGTGTGCATTCTAGTTCAAGACTCCTTTAGTGTGCATTCTAGTTCAAGACTCCTTTAGTGTGCATTCTAGTTCAAGACTCCTTTAGTGTGCATTCTAGTTCAAGACTCCTTTAGTGTGCATTCTAGTTCAAGACTCATTTTGTACAGGGCCCTGACTGAGTCTGTTTCCACCTGAAACATAATTCCACCACAAACATGATCATTACAAGTTTTCTGGAGGCTCATCAAATCACAAAAAGTTCCTTGACTTCCTACAAACACAGGACTGACTGTAGTTTATGTCAAGGGTTTTAAATCCTTACACATTTCTTCTGAAGCCCATTGAGGTAGAGGCCTCAGTTTCTGGTCAGGTTGTGAAAAATCCTACAAAAGAGATGTGTAAGGGCCAGTCCCTTTTTTATGCCACACATTCAAATATTTGCCATAATAAAAAGCCCAGTGCATTCACATCAGCAACTGTCTGAGAACACACAGACAGAGTGTCTTCATCATTTGCTTCACCCTAATAGTGTGTGTGTGTGTGTGTGTGTGTGTGTGAATGTGTGCTAGCTTCAACAGGGACACTGTATTTCCCTGCAGAACATACTGTCAGCCATATTTAAAACTTAAAAAAAAAGTAGTAATGTATTGCACACGTACCCAGTGTTACTTGCTTAGAGGAGCCAGCACCAGGGTCAGATTGTACAGCACCTGTACTCACATCCATAATCGGCCGTCCCTTATTGCCTACTCAGAGCCAACTCCTCTGCCACAGTGTATTCTGGTTTTCTGAATTTAACTATTTATTTCTGTTTGCTGCAAACAAGTGTGATAAAATGTTCACAAAAGTAATAAAAGGTTGTGGTAAATACTCTTTGATTTAACTCCTTGAAATAACCTTTGAATTATATTTTTATATTTTGTCTTTATCTGCTGCCAAGAACATTTGGAGTTGGGGTTGCATCTAAAAATCTAAAAATCAATGAATATTAATCTTTCTTAGTACATACATGCACATTTTTTATATATTATAAAAATAAGCTATAGGCTATAGTACACATATAGGCATACATATATACATACATAATTTTACATAAATATAGAACGTATTTGTTTAACTTACACATTAACAATCAGCAATCTTTCTCCAACAGTCTTCTCTTGCTTTGGCAGCAGAGAACGTATTGTTTCGAGCTTGAAATACATATTTAAATTCATCGTAATTATGAATGATTATCTCTTGCTCCTCCGCAGAAAAATATATCGCTCTCGCTCTACCCGCGATTGGTTGTTCAGTGTCGACGTCACTCTTTTATGTGCACGCGCGCGTGGAGTAATCATAGCTTGAGGATCAAAGCCTGAGTTGACAAAGAAAGTTGATGAGCTGCATCATGGTACCAATAAAGCCTGATTGCATCGGTTTGGTTTTGTCAACTCAAAACTAATCCTGTAACCCCGAGTTTGTTCAGCTACCTTCATGGTACAGGCCCCAGGGGCCTGTTTCAATAAGGAAGTTCAACCAACTCTGAGTTAAAACTTGAACTCTGAGTTGACTTACCCTGAGATGGGAAACTCTGAGTTTTTGGTTTCAGAACAGCTGAAATGAGTTAGTTCAATCAACTCTGAGTTAAGCGCGTGCACCACAACTAGAAATAGCCATTATCAATGGAGCGCCGATATTATGAGTCACCAATCACCATGGCAACAGCGCCAGACAAAAAGAGGTCTGCATATTTCTTCACATTTTAATTACTGTTATACAGTGATGGGTGTAATTAATTACCAAGTAATCTAAATACTGTAATTTAATGAAAGGGATTACTCGTAATTCTTCTGTAATTTAAAGTTAAATCTGATGTAATTGTATTAGACTATAGAACAATTCTGTATAGGCTATTTAACATACATTTTTAAAAGTTATATTTTTAATGTAACCTTCTCCCTCTACACACTTTGGTCAATTCAAGAATAATTCATGCAATTGTATATTGTTTATTTGAAAGCATTAAAAGTGCTGTTTCTTGTCTCTCCTTGTATTGTTCAAGTGTTGACATGGGATTTAGTAATAAGTAGACCAATAATTTCTAAAGACAGTCATTATTACATTAATCTAATTACACTGTTGAAGATGTCAATTGTAGTTAGTAATACAAGTAACTTGCCCAACTGTTATAATATCAGAGGTGAAACTGGAAGAACAGTATGTTATTCAACCTAATGTTAATTTTCATGTAGGTGCAATCCTGCATGCATTAAAAGAACATGGCAGCAGCTGAAATTTAAATATAAACACATAATTCAGTCAAGTAAGGCTTGAGCATAGTATGGGTGTAGGCTACCTGACTTTACAAACGTGACATATTAAATAACTAAAGCATCCAGTGTCTAGCAGTGCAGCAGCGTTTTTGGCTGAGGGAATTCCTGGACGGACTTCAGAGTCACTCCCAAAGATCCAAGGGTCTTCATAAAATGTAAGAGGTTTACATATGTGTTATTTTTTATATAGGCTATTTTTGATATTTCCATTTATTTTACTTTGGGTTAGGATTTTTGTTGGTCCCAATAGATTCTGATGGTAATATCTGTCTTTTGGAGCCTCCTGTCCCAACAGAACCCCAGGCAGTTGTAAGTCGCCTACTTAAGTTACCTCTCTTTCTGAAACAGGCTTGACTTACTCTGCTTTCTCAGGTTTAACATACCTCCCATTCTGAAACAGAAAACTCAGAGTTTCCCCTCATTTCAGGGTTAACATACTCAGAGTTTTCACTTAACCTCCTTTCTGATACAGGCCCCAGCAGTTTCTACTGAGATTCAGATCAAAGAACATCATCTAGACGTTTTATTCTTGTATAAAATTTTGCTTCATGGTATAAATAAATATCATTATACTTTATTATGAGTTTGTCCATTTTTTATGATGCATTTTTATCGTAGTTTGTTTATACTTTTATAAAAGAAAATATACAGTTTTTTTACAGTTTCAAACTGTTCTTGTTATTTTTCTTTTCTTTTTTTTTTTTGTAGAGAGATCTGTCACACACGCTTTCGCAGTTTAAATAATTACGCGGTAATTTCTGAACGGTTTCCATCATGTTCGGCGCTATTCGTGTACACCAAAGAAAGAAGAAATCAGTTTCACATACAAAACGGTAAGATGTTAGCGAACTGCCTTGTTGCCATGAATGGGGTTATTAGGAAATATAACTAAATGTTTGATAAAGATGGGTGTCATTAGTGTATGACTTTATATAACTGCTTTTTTTCTGTATCATTTGAGAAATAATAGTATTGGAGAGCCGGGACATTTGAAACACTTTTCAGATAAATTAAAACAGGCAGCCAAAAACAACACTAGCGGGTACAAACTACAACGTTTTTTTTTTTTTCACGTGAATTTTCTGTGAAAATCATTCCAAAAACAATCGCAATTTCTTCCTGCATATCATCCGCCATGCTTATTCTGAAGTCTCGCGAGATTTCTTGTGCTTACAGTTGAGACACTGGTTGAAAATCTGTTAGTGTGTGGTGTGCTGTCTTTGTCACATCATGGCACACCACACACTATAAGAGCAAAACGCTTATATCTAGGATTTTTTGTCCTCATCTTTGTGGTCTATCACATTTTTAAAATCTCATGTAAAGATGTAAAAAATCTTTTGGTGTGTACCCAGCATAATGCTAGCCTGGGAAAACCCAGACAACTTACGGCAAATTTAGATTTGCTCTGCAAGTAAGTCTGGCAAAGAGCTCATTCAAGGCCATTTCCCCATGCCGAGAAATCGCGGCACCAATCAGAAACGTTGAGGCGGGCTTTACACATGACGATCGCTCTGATTGGTTTTAGGTCTAGCCCATAGACTGTAAAAAATATGGACAAAGCGTCTGTGACGTCACCCATAGACTTTCTGAAGAACGGGTTTGAAGCCGTTTATGGGGGGTATGGGCGGCGCCATCTTGGAAAATCTTGGGAAATCCTAACCCCGCCCACCTTCTGACGCAGCGCGCGTCACTCAGCTCGCTCTGCTACTCCGGTTATCTCTGTGTATATTTTAGGCAACGAAATATGTTATAAAACACCATACTAACTCTTTTCGTTTTCATTTAAAGAAATCTTAAACATTATAGCCACACAAATGTGGTTCAGGCAACGCGTATTGATTATATTCACTGCACATAACGTTTGCCTATTTATAAAAAAAACAAAATATAAAACACAAACCTGCCTCTTTTCGTTTTAAATATAATATAAAAATATTAAACATTTTAATATGGTCCAGGCAATATGTGCATTTGTACAGATGTTGCAGTAAACAACATTACAGATCATATTCGTTGTATTAAAATTTAAAATGACAAAACTCAACCCAGTCTCTTTTTGTTAAATTTCACTTTTATCAATATTAGCCATTATAAAAGTAAAAGGTAAAGTTACAAGAAGCTATACAAATAAAGCAAACAATTCAGTCAAACATACAAAGTCAGCGCTCTAGTCTAACCATACAAAGGTAAACTTAAATAGCTTATAAAGTTATGAAACTTCCCCTCAGCCAAAACGATTGGCCAGGGAACAAAATATAGATTCACGAAACCAAAAATCGCCCATTAGATATACACAAGACGAATTATATCTCATGTTTAACCACTACAGAGACGCCAGAGTCCGCGGCAAACGCCAGAACGGCTAGCCGAGGAAAGGCTGCTCCAGGCGGGGTACATGAACGCCGAGCGCCCGGTCATCGCTGGATCTCACATCTGGATACAATTTTCATAAATCTTTATAAATAAACCACAGATTTGAGCTTTACACAACTACATTCTCGCCTGAAAAACTCTTAAAACTACATTTCATGATACAGAAACAGTAGTATTATATGTCAACTGTATTAAAAAATGGCGCTTCTTATGTTGTCATTCTCCGTGGCGCTGCCTTGTCAGCTGTCAATCAAAGTTAACCACGCCCTTATTGTCATACATTTTATATCCAAATACGATCTAAACTAACGAGTTAGAAAAAAATTCACAGCCCTCATGGTTGTCAGGCACTCGGAACATATCGAAAAATACAATAAAAGTCCATGGGACCAACCTGTAAAAACATGAATTTATGCTGTGAAAACGGACATTTTAACATGGGGGCTATGGACATTTGCTCCCTTTTGGGACCTTCCTCTAGCGGATTTTCGATGTATTGCAGTTTTTCGCACTTCCGGGTAGGCTTCATTTTTCAGATCAGAATGTTGCCGCTTGGTCTAGCCCAGTGATCATCAACTGGCGGCCCGCGGGCCGAATCTGGCCCGCCGAACCGTTCAATCCGGCCCGCGACTGGATTCGAAAATTGTGAGGAGAAAAAAAAAAGAGGAGAATATATCATGTGGTCCACACTATTAAAGCAACTGAGACTCTTAACTATCAGTAATCCCCACCAATTATGACTCTATTTAGGCTTTATTCCGAAATGAGGACAAACTCGCTCCACTTTTTTTTTTTTTTTACATTTATTGTTTCACACAGTTCTTGTTATTTTCCACACATAACTTTTCCTTATGCCCCCTACTTAACGTTTGGTTTTTATTTCAAAGTCTCAACAAACTTCAAACCAGACTTCTCCGTACAAAAAAAGGAGAGAAAACCAACTGGCTGGCATAACTTAAAATAGCATGGTAAATAAATACTAACCTGGTATCCGAACAAAAACAGGATACAAATAATGTTTGCACATCAAATAAAACGTTAAGTGGGCTATAGCGATTTCAAATCACAAGGCTGAAATAGGTTACTCACACTGCTCAATGGCTAAAATTACATTTCCCCTCTGACACCAACTTTTTTACATCAGGCTTGGCCGCTGTCAGACTTATGCGCAAAGAGTCATCCAAGGACTGGTGTGACAGCCGGTTCCTCTCATGTGTTTTTATGTTGTTCATTTTGGAGAACGCAGCCTCACAGGTGTACGTCGAACCGAACATGGTGAGCACATACATAGCCAGCGTCTTCAATGTACCATACTCCTCGGGACAGGACAACCAAAATGCGCCCAGGTTTTCAGCACCACGGAGAGCAGCCTTCAGGTCCCCTGCGGCCTGGATTTCAGCCAGCTCGCTCTGAATGGCCGCTTCGTCCAAAGACATCATTTTCACTGCGTTTGTGGAGAATTCTCCACTTGGGTTGATGCTGAAAGGATCACGCACAAATCCAATGACATCCCTGGGAATTAAAAAGTCATCGAACCTGGAGGAGAAGTTGTCTTTTAATTGTGTGATGAATTTCTTCATCCTGTCTGTTACGTGGCTTTGTCCCACCTTCTTCAGTGTGCTGAAATGCAACAGCCTCCCCGACAACAAATCTGCGTTAAAAAGGTCAAGTTTGTTCCCAAACGCATCGAGTTTTTCCACCAGATCCACCACTGATTTCTCTTTTCCTTGCAGCTGGAGATTAAGTGCATTCAAATGCGAGAAAATGTCTGTCAAAAATGCAACGTTGGACATATATTCGCTGTCCTGCATGGTGCGGAGATGGTCAGCTCCCGCTTTTGCTTTGCTTTGTTTCAAAAACTCCACTACCTGGGCACTGAGTTCAACGAAGCGCTCCAGTGCTTTGCCCTTACTGAGCCAGCGCACGTCATTGTGGAGTAACAGGTCATCATGAGAAGCCTCGGATTCGAGCACAAATTTGCGGAACAGGCGATGCTGTGTGCTTGAGGTTCCTCTGATGTGGTTGATAATTTTCATTGTTTTCTCCATCACCTCTTTGAGCTCCCCACTTAGCTTTGCGCACAGCACACTTTGATGGATAATGCAGTGAAGCGCGTTAGTTTTAGGAGCGACAGTCTTTATTCTGCTCACCAGACCCTTGTTTTTGCCAATCATAGCAGGTGCTCCATCTGTCACTATCAGGTTGATTTTATCAAAGGACAATCCATGACTTTTAAAAAAATCCTCCAGTTTTCCGAAGATGATGTCAGCAGTGGTGTTGTCCTCCAGCGGAAGCAATGCCAGCAGCTCCTCTCGGAAATCTTTGCCATCAAAGAATCTGACAAAAACGCACAACTGTGAGATATCCGTATTGTCCGTGGACTTATCAATGGCCAACGAAATGTATTTGGCTTCCTTGATCCCTTCAATGACAACTTGCTGGACATGCTCTGCCAAGACGTGTACACGACGCGCGGCAGTTGAAGCAGAGAGAGGTATTTGTTTGACAGCTGCAATAATTCTGTCCATGGATTTGTCGGGGGCAAGTTCCTCCAGAACTGTGACCATGCACTCCTTGAAAACCTCACTTTCTGTGAAAGGTCGATTATGTTTGCAAAGCACCCAGGCAGCCTGCATTGATGCACACGTTGCTCTCTCTTGATCAGTTAAAGCTCGAGTAATAATGCCACTTGCACGGGAGTACGCAGATTTCAATGTGGCAATTTTTCTCTTTCGGGCCTCTGACTGCTCAGGATATGAATCCTTGAAATTTGTGTGTTTAGTGTTGTGGTGACGGCGCAGATTATATTCTTTTGCAACAGCAACAGTTTCGTTTCAAATGAGGCACACAGGTAACGCATTTCTGAAGGTTGGCATGATAAATGCGTACTTTTCAGTCCATTCGTCATTAAAGGATCTGTTTTCCGCGTCAACTTTTCGTTTCATGGCCTTTGAGAGTGCCATTTTAGCCTACCTGTGTTAAGAGGCCTTTTCCTTCCACTAACTGAAACTGTATTAGCGCTGAAGCCAGGGACGACAGCCCTATATCGATACTTTGTTTCATCTGTTTGTTTTTCAAGTGCTCTATAAATAAAGTTTACTTGAATTGAGACAAAGTATCTCTATCACTCCTGGTGGTTGACTGTGGTACAAGTGATAGGAGCCTGACTCATAAAGGCTAAAAATGCCTTCAGTTTTGTAATGAAATGAAAAAATATAAACAAATAAAAAACATTAAGTGATAATTTTATGCCAAAATTATATTTTTATTTCAATTTTTTGGGGGTCCGGCCCCCAAGGTGAGTGTCCAGTAAAATTCTGGCCCTCCGACAAATGTAGTTGGTGACCCCTGCAATAGGCGATAAGCCTATGCACGTTTTGTAATCTTTCTAACAGGCTATTTTGACGAAGACAGACAAATCCGTTTACAAGACTTGTGTTTCTTTTAATGCAAAAATCTTCAATCTTCAATAAATTTCATTTATCGTCTTCTGGTTGACCTTGTTTTCTTTATAATAACAGATTATGACCAGATTTAACTAGCAGGACAGCGCCTCCTGTCATTTAAACCACATTTGCCCTTAAATTAAAAAACTCTGATAATGCATACTTAAGGGTGTGTTGCAGTACTAATACACCTGCTGTATTATCATTACAATAGCACATGAAACAATAAATACAACTTGTCAGTCAAAAAAAGTACTGCCCAAAAGAATTCACTTACCGCACTCAAAAACAGCTTTGCGGCTTTAACTCCAAAACGGCATAACGTAAAGAAGAAATGTTTTCGTGGGTATGGTAGGCATTGCGTGCTGTACGTGCTAATGAAATTTGATGTACATGACGTGAGTGGTTTTCAAGGAAATCTCAGTGTTTCATCCGTCCCGTGTTTCAATCGACCCGTACCCTAATCACTGTTTCTTGAGGTAAGGGACAAAACATATTTTAGAAGTTTTTAATATTTAATATATTAATTATAAACTGATATATTTGTAGACAATGGTCTCAGCTAATGAGCCATGTAAGGGAACATTTTTCTGAAAATATATATATTTTTTCTTTCTAAAAATTTACATTTATTCACTTTTTAACTTAATCTGTGTCAACTCCGTCAGATAAAAAGCATGATATTTTAATTTGATCCATCCAACAACAGTATACAGTCTTCAATTATGTAATACTGGTGTTCAGTAAAGGAGTTGAGTAAAAAAATACTATAAATATTTGTTTTCCCTGTGTTAGGGTTATTAAGAACAATCCAGTTCCTAAATTTCTTAAATCTCTTCCCTCTGTTTTATTATTAAACAAATATAATGTTCTTAGGCAAATCAGACATAATTACAGTTCAGTTGATGTTTTAATATTCAAACACATTAAGTGAAAAAAAATGAATACAATATCTATTTCTAAATGAATAGAAACCTTCATCTGACTGTGTTTAATAATGACAGAGTTGACAGAAACAGATGGAGTTGTAAGGCCTGCTATATTGGTCCAATCTGCCGGTTCGCCAATACACGGGGAAGGTATCACGTGTTCTGTCCTCACTCATGCAAAGTATTGGTTGGTTAAATTTGTAATACATTGATCATACTGTATGTATTTACTCGTTAATTCATCTGACTCCATAAATGAAAGGTTTTAATAATATCTGTGCCTCACTAAAAGTGAGCGAATGTTTGACTATTCCTTTTAACCATTAAAAGAACAATGTCAAGATCAGTTAGAATAATCACATGTAACAATTTAATATTTCAGATATCAGAGATCAATTCCACAATCAATTCAAACATCTAGAACATGATTATACATTGGTTACACCAAAGAATCTTACCCAGCTTGTACCTGAGATAGAGAGAGAGAAGGGGAAAGAAAGAGAAAGAGAGAGAGAGAGAGAGAGAGAGAGAGACCCTATTCCATTCGTGTCCAGCAAAGAAGAGGCCCAGAGAGAGGGAGCACACCTTCCTTTATCCTCCTGACCAGGTGACATGGGGGATGCGGGAGACCACCCTCAAATGGCTTAACCAGTTTTCTCTAAACTTCTCTAAACCTTATTACCTTTTATTTTATCTATCTGGATATGAGATATCTGTACCACTCACTTTTGGCGCTTTTCCACTACACAGTACCAGCTCGGCTCGACTCGACTCGGCTCTGTTTGGTTTTCCACTGTGTAAAAGTTGTACCTGTACCTGCCTCCAGCGAGGTTCTAAGCGAGCTGAGGCAATACTAAAATGTGACGTGAAAACACGGCAGACTGCTGATTGGTCAGAGAGAATCGTCACTATTCACTGCGTCATCATTGCACGCGCCAGATGGAGTATCGTGAATAAAAAACAGCAAAAAAAACAGCATACACTCGATTTCCTCCATTGTTGTGTGGGTAGCGGGTGTGTCTCGCGCGTCTCGCGTAAAAGATTAAGTCACGGCAGTTTCCTGCGGCGTCGCTATGACGACCAGGTACTATTGTGGAGGTACTATCTGCAATGGAAAACGGAGCGAAAAGCGAGCCGAGCCGAGTCGAGTCGAATCGAGCTAAGTTGAGCTGGTACTGGTAATGGAAAAGCGCCATTTGAGACATTTCAAATGACACCAAAAAACATAACAGTCAGTGGTAAACATTCACATTAAACCATGTTCTTGTGTGAGTTCTTTTTTGTTTTCTGAGAGGAAGGGAGGTTGTATGGGGTAGGTCCATAGACCAGGCCTCAAACAGTATTTTCAGTCTTACAGCCAAGAGTCTCATTCTATGGGCTCAGCACAACCTGCGCTCGCTGAGGCCAGCGCACGTGCCAGGCATTCTGAACCAGGGTGCGGATATGTTATCCAGAGACAATGTTCCCCTAGGGGAATGGTCTCTCCACCCTCTCCACCGGTTCAACTAATATGGAGCATCTTCGGCGAGGCAGCGGTCGACCTCTTCACCTCCGAAGACAGCGCTCATTGCCGATTATTTTTCTCAAAGAACACGGACTCACTCGCCCACGAATGGCCGAATCGTCCACTGTATGCTTTTCCCCCGGTCGTGATGCTACCTCAGGTCATCAAACGGATCAGGGAAAGCAAATGTGCAGTGCTTCTTATAGCCCCTCTCTGGAAGACCCAGCTCTGGTTCTCCGAGTTGACACAACTGACACAAGAGATCTCCTCAGGCAGGCGAATGGGAAGATCTGGCATCCCCGTCCCGACTTATGGGCCCTTCACATGCTGAAATCCATCACTGACACGAGCGCCTTCAACCAGGCGCCTCTACGCTCAGAAATGGAGGGTGTTCTCTGTCTGGTGCGCTGATAGGAGCCTGAACCCCCACTCTTGCGAGATACCGAGTGTACTCGCCTTTTTACAAGAGCTTTTGGAAGCGGGTCGCACCCCCTCCACGCTCAAAGTATATGTGGCGGCCATAACAGCATCTCACGCTCCTGTGGCCGGACAATCACTAGGAAGAAACAACCTCATTGTCCGCTTCCTTAAAGGGGCAAGGAGGCTAAACCCTCCGCGACCTCCCTCTGTGCCTATCTGGGATCTCTCCACGGTCTTGGAAGCACTAAAGGGAGCCCCGTTTGAGCCACTTCAGTCTGCCGACCTGAAGCACCTCTCTCTCAAAACCACTCTTTTACTGGCGCTCGCCTCCATTAAAAGAGTGGGCGATTTACATGCACTGTCTTCGAGCGCGTCCTGTCTTGAGTTTGGACCTAACGACTGCAGAGCCGTCCTTAAGCCAAGGCATGGTTATATTCCTAAGGTGCTCTCCACGTCTTCAGAGCACAGGTTATTTCCCTAGCAGCTCTTTCCTCACCAGAGGACGAAAGAGGACGCAAATGTACTCTGTTCCGTCAGGGCTCTCAGAGTTTATCTAGAGCGTTCTGCCTCGTTCAGTCAGAACAGCTTTTTGTGTGCTTTGGCGGCTGCACCAAAGGTCTCGCCGTCTCAAAGCAGAGATTATTGAGCTGGATAGTTGACTCTATAGCGCTAGCCCCTTAGGCATCAGAGCTCATTCCACAAGAGGCATGGCCGCGTCTTGGGCCTGGTCAAGTGGAATACCCATCGAGGATATCTGTGCGGCGGCCGGCTGGACCTCGCCGTCCACATTTATCAGGTTTTATAACCTACAAGTCCCTGCTCTGCATTCTAGGGTACTTTCAGTATGAAATGTGTAAGCACAAACCCCCCATAAAACGTGGGCCCGATATTATCCGGTCCTGTTTATATATTATACATTTTATTTCATTTATTAAGGTTTGGCCCTCATTAGGCCCACTCCTCCTTTTTCCCTTTTGAAGCCCATCACTGACCGGCTTATTGGGTTCATACTTTATTCTTAAGGCTTCAGGTATCTTGCCTCAGGCTAATATTAGAGCGAAGTTAAGCACACACAGCGTTTTGAAGGGAGTTCCCATAGCGTAAGCTACTTACGCAATAGGAGAGACCTCTCGAAAGGGAACGTCTCGGTTACTAAAGTAACCTCGGTTCCCTGAGATGAGGGAACGAGTATTGTGTAACTTGCCGTGCTTGTGCTTTGGTCAGGGAATGGCTTCAATCAATTTAACCAAAGACTGACAGACGATGGGCTCAATTTATAGCCTCTGGCCACGCCCATCCTGGCGGGCTCTGACGTGTCAGGGCCCTGTCATAGGTTTATGCAGTTGCCGCAGCACAGCTGCACTGCGTTTTACAAAAATGCTTCAGTATTCTCGAGAAAAGGAGTTTTCCCATAGCGTAAGCTACTTTAGCAATACTCGTTCCCTCATCTCAGGGAACCGAGGTTACGTTAGTAACCAAGACGTTTTACGCCCGCGGATACGGTTCTGTGCACTCGTATTACATACACGCACCTGATTTGTATGTGCGCTATTATGTTACTTACAAATAATCTCATGCTGTGTGTTTTGTGTAAATACTTGCCTCCACACATTAAAGTCTGCGTGAACCGGAAGTTGCAAACGGCTTTTCTCCAGTGTTGTGACGTATTTCCCAGTGAAAAGGAATATTGAACAGAGGGCAGGGTTTTACTCTAGCGCTCCTCCTCTCCATCTCTCGCTCATTACAGACTAACGGTTTGAGGGGAGTGGTTAAGCGTTTCTCAAACCAAGCCGTCAAACCTACATCATCAGAGAAGTAACGCCATTCCAGACCGGAAGTAACTTTTCAGACTTTGATTAAAGATTATGACGGCAAACAATTTTTTTCTGTGTATTAATTGCACGGATTAATTGTTCACCACAAGACTAGTAATATGCGCTAACAAAGTAAATAGGGTCAATTTTGATTTCAGTTGGGCTTTAAAATGGCCCCCATATTTTATATGTTTTATGTGTTATTATATTTTCTATTTATTCTTTGTGCAGCACTTTGGTAATCTTGTTTTTTAAAATGTGCTATATATATATATATAAAGTTGATTGGATTGGATTTTTTGCTGCTGTATCCTTCTCACCTTTTTTACCCCTGACCAGCAGTTGTCATGCCTGATAATTAAGCTCATTATTTTTATACTACAAAAATAATATTTGTATTTTCATAATGACTCTTAATTTTACAATGCGTATAGCTCCAAAAGTTGGACACTCAGAAATGTTTTATTGTCTGTTGATTCTACTTGTGTTAAGAAATGATCAATTCATAATTTTGGGTAACTCTGAAAGCCATTAACTATTATGATTGCTATTGGTCTTTCCATGTTTTAAATGTAATGATAAATAAAACCTTTAAATAAATCTTTGCACTGTCTAATAATTTATTTTTAACCTACACGTGACTGAGATTGAATTATTGTTTACATGAACTGTAAGCGTTATTTTAGTGTATGTTATTTTGTATAAATAGTTGTTAGCAATATTTGGCGCGTTTATTTGGCATCACCGCGCTGACGTCATCAGTAGTGTCCTTCCTCGTTCGGCGCGTTTGTTGTGTCTTCTGAGGTGAGTTCTGCAGGTCAGATATTTCGCGTATTTACACACCCATAAAATACACTTTACACAGTTTGTTTCAGCAACATTTACAGGGTTATTTCTGAACTGTTTTTATCGGATAAAGCGCTAAATGTGCGTCTTTTCTGGCGTCTGTAGACTGATTTAGTTCAGCACGAAACGAAGATCTGAGGAAAATGTTGAAATCATTCAAACATGAACGATTTTGTCATATGTTTCATTTTGAGAGTGATATTGTAGTGTTATTGAATGTATAATCTCAAACTTTTGTAAGTTTTGATCTGTGAGGGAATTTCATGGGGATAGAAACATTAATTGCTATCTTGGTATAATTTAATAAATTAATGAATAGCATAATTAGTTATGTAATGTTAATGACAGGAATCTGAAAAAAAACTCTAAAATGGGTGTTATATTGTTGTAGTTTGTATGTTTGTGTCAGATGTGAAAAGTAATACTATAATCTTTTAAATATAGATGATTTATATTATTTAAGGGTATATTCTGACTCCATCTGAGTGGTCTTTTTACCACAGATCCCAAAATTACTACAGAATGAGTATAATGCTCACATCAGTTCACAATTAAATGCTGGAATATTCCCATAAGCATACAATATACCTCATTTGTATCAATTATTTTATAAAAATGCATTAAAATTAGGATTTCTATTTTCATTTCAGGCCCGATGGAGGAAAATGAGGAGAGTGAAGAGGAGAAACAACATCATGTCAAAACTGAAGAAGAAACTCCCTCACAGACTGAAAGTATTTCTTCACTGAAAAGAAGAGACAAGAAATATTTCATCTGCCATCAGTGTGGGAAGAGTTTCACACAACAAGGAAGCCTTAAGAATCACATGAACATCCACACTGGTGAGAAACTGCACGAATGTGATCAATGTGGCAAAACATTTTTGTGGGCTTCAGCCCTAAAGAGCCACCTGAGAGTTCATTCACAGGAGAAACCACATTCATGTTCTTTGTGTGGAAAGAGTTTAAAATACAAACAGAGTCTCGAGCTTCACATGAGGATTCACACTGGAGAGAAACCGTTCACATGTGATCAGTGTGGGAAGAGTTTTAGACAGTCATCAAACCTTCAGGAACACATGAACATCCACACTGGAGAAAAGCTGCATGAATGTGATCAATGTGGCAGAATATTTTCCAGGGCTTCAGGCCTGAAGAGCCACATGTTAGTTCATTCACAGGAGAGACCACATTCCTGTTCTTTGTGTGGAAAGAGTTTTTCACATCTGCACAATTTAAGACTTCATCAGAAAACACACACTGGTGAAAAAGCTCATGAGTGCTTTGAGTGTGGGAAGAGTTTTATTACAACTGAACGTTTGAAACTGCACTGGAGGACTCACACTGGAGAGAAACCTTACAAGTGTTCACACTGCGACAAGAGATTCCGTCGGTCAGGACATCTGAAAACACACGAGAGGATCCACACTGGAGAGAAACCGTATCACTGCACTGCATGTGGGAAGAGCTTCACTCAGTTATCTTCTCTACGCAGTCACAATAAATACAATCACAGAAAGTAGATCATCTTCAGATCCAGCACTTTCAGGTCTAATGCCGCATCCTCACCAAACGTGACACAATAACACCGTCAAGCAATAACATCTCTTCAAATCTGTCCGAACCAGCCACAACGAGCGACAGGACAAAGATACATCTAAATTTGTCAGTGAATAAAGTTCATTTTCAAGACCAGTGATTTTAACTGAGATTCAGATCAACTCAAAGGTGGAGTTCCTCCCCAAAGAACATCTAGACTTTTTATTCTTGAATATCATTTTGCTTCGTGGTATAAATAAATATCATTATACTTTATTATAAGATAAATATTATGTTACATTTTTTTTTTTGATGTTTATGTATCACTTGTAGTTTTTCGTACTTTTATGAAGGAAAAAAAAAAAAAAAATATATATATATATATATATATATATATATATATATATATATATATATATATATATATATATATATATATATATATATAATTTTTTTTTTTTTTTTTTTTTTTTTTTTGCAGGTCCAAACTGTTTTATTAAACTGTTTGTGTTTTTTTTTTTTTTTTGTATATCCATCTAATTTAATTACATTTTGTATTTGCTCCACCAGTTAACTTTTATTATCCATTTATCTATTGTGTACTTATTCTTGCATCAAGAATAGATAATTTAATCATTTTAGCTACATTTAAAAGTCATTAAAACATATTGTGATTGCGGCTTTATATTTATCGATAAAGCTTTTAAATGCCTATAACATCTTTCACCCCACATATGACTGAGATTGGATGAGATGGTTGTCTGTCTACATCAGTAACTGGTTTATCCTTGTTTTTGTTTAGATTTTTTATACATATATATTTTATAGTTTTTGGTTTGTGCCGTTGATCTCGTCTCGCGGCGATGACGTCATCATTCGCGCGCTCCCTGCACTCGAGTCTTCTGAGGTAAACAGTTCACGCTATCAAGTAATTGTTAAATACTCTTTACACAGTTTAAATAACATTTTACACGGTCATTTCTGAACGGCTTCTATCATGTTCATCGCTCTTCGTGTGTCTGCTAACTAAAACACTTGAAGATATGTGTGTTTCTCACATACAAAACGGTAAGATGCTAGCGAACGGTTTAGTTATGAATGTAGTTATTAGGAAATCGAACTATATTTAGATTCATATCGGCGAATTACAATGTTTGATAAAGATGGGTGTCAGTGGTGTCTTTATATTCCTGCAATTTTACGGTATCATTTGAGAAATAAGTTTAATATTAGAGCGCTTTTAGCAGATATTCTGACTCAATCTGTTTCTAGCAGCAAATACTTAATAAAGTGAGATGATCTGCTGATCCTGAATGGCTTGTTGAATGAGTATTGATAGTCTATGGCTCATCACTATTATCAGAGCAGCTGAAAAGCCTCTTTATTTCATGTCAATAGATCCTGTTTTCTCCTCATTCATTATGCTGATGTCTTCAGATCTGTAAATTCACACATTAAGCTCATTTTATTGTCAACAGATTTGAGCAAACGACACGATCAGATATGGTAACATCTACAATATATAGGTAAATTTAATTTATTAATCTGTGATTAACCATGTTCCATATAAAAACATGTTAAGTCAGACTCGGTGGGTTTGTTTCTTTCACATTTGTACATTTGTTTTTCTACGTTTTTTTCTTATTTATATTTGGTATCTGTATTCTGTTTGTTGTTGTACTTATTTTTTTCTATAATACTTTAACAATATGTTAATGAGAGGTAACATCCTAGGAATAAAGGATGAAATTCTTAAAAACAAAAAGGTAAACACTTTGCCCTGGTTTGCCTAGTCCAAGACTAAAATACATTTTTGAGCTGTTTTAACTGAAAGCAACTTGAACTGACATCTTAAAATATGTCAGTGCCATTGTTTTGTCTCAAGATGCACATCAGTAATGTTTTTTTTTTTTTTTTTTTTTTTATTTATTATGTTTTTAAAGGGCCTTTACAAAAACACACACTTGCAGTCTTTGCACTTGACCACTTGTCTACTTGCACAATGTAGGTATTTCCTCTATTTGGCCCAAGTGTTCAAGTAGGCGTGAAGACTGTGTGTAGCCTAGAACTTTTGATTACCCGATGGGACACACTTATAGTGATACAAAAATGCAAGTGTTTACAGATTTTCAATTCTTTGCATTTTAAAATAAACAAATGTCTGGTTAGTAGTCCCTATGTAACAGAAGACACATGTATATGTATAATAATGTATAATAATGCAATGGGGGAATATTTTTCAGTCCTGATAATGCCATATGTCCTGTTACCAATAAAATTGCAAGCATATTCATCTACAACGATTCTGTATTTTCAGAATCATGAATATTTTTTTTATTCTGGTGTCTCTATTGTCCTGTGCTTTAGGTTTGCAGCACCAAGTCCAAACCTTTTCATTTCCACTGCCAATGTAATACCAGATTTAGCATTTTCACACTCAGCAGTCATTTTTTTTTTTGCTAACCTTTTACCATGTGTCTTGGAGTATCGCAATAATATCATATCGTGAGTTCAGTATCGTGATATATCGAATCGTTACACCCCTAGCCCAAAAGCTTCTTAAATGCCCTAATTGAACAAAGGCCTATTCTTGTATTAATCTAAGCCCTGTCTGTGATACCGGACCTTTGAGATTAATTTACTTAAAAGTTACTTTACTAGATGGATAGGTGAACATAAAATTTTTAAATCTGTGAATTAGTATGAAAACAAACTCAGTAAGTGATTTATTGTTCTGCTCCTCTTCCTTCAGTAAAGCTCCTCCTCCTCCTTCAGTAAAGCTCCTCCCACTGCAATTCACCAGTAAATGCTGGAATATTCCCATCAGCTACAAGTGAAGACGAGCATCAAACCATCAGGAAGAGCTGAAATCTGCAAAGACAGAGTTTATTGAAAGACAGTGAGAACATGAGAGATCCAGAACACTGCAGAATGAAACACACTGAAGAACAAAGAGGTTGGTGTTTAGTCCTGATTCTTCATTAAAGGCACAGTATGTCAGTTTCGCCACTAGAAGTCGCTTATTCAAAACAAAGGCTTAGCTTGATGATGCCGTGAATGAGCGTGGAATCATTGGAGGTGTCGTCTTAACTTCCACAGCCGATGTAAAACAATCCGACGGGACTCAGGCAGAAATCATGTTAATGAGCTAATGTATTATAGTTTTATTAACATTACGGACCGAGAGCCGAGAGACACCTGCGCGACACACTGGGCCCTGCGTTCCATTTACAACAGCGGAGCTTTTATTATTAGATTAATTGTTCCTTTCGTTCATGCATGTGTTGGGTAACAGCGCTGTTTTACATGGTTAAAACAATCATATTAAACACATTTGAGTATGTTGAAACTTATGTAATGTCGTTAGTCTGTGCGTTCGCTCGGTAGCTGCTATGAGACATTTTCTTTTAAAGAAACTGCTTTTCAAGGACTACAACAAACGGCTGATAGGGACTACACGACATTCCTCCCTAAAATTTACATAAACTCCGCCCCCGGAACACGAATTATAGATTATCAAGACTAATATGCTAATCACTGACTAGAAGATAACTACACATAAGCTACATAAACTTACCTAACTAACCATTCAGAAATTTTGTCTACATGTTGTTACTTATTGAGTCTCTCCATCTTTGTCTGAATCTTCTTGGTTTGAACATAAAAGACTAAAAGTTTTTGAAATTTTCAGTGCGTGTCTGTGTGAGTGCAAGCTGTTGAAGCTCCACCCTCTGTGCCGGGAGCAGCAGCTCATTTGCATTTAAAGGGACAGACACAAAAACGGTGTGTTTTTGCTCACCCTCAAAAAGTAAGTTAAAACTTTAACATGCTATATAAAAATATCTGTGGGGTATTTTGAGCTAAAACTTCACACACACACTCTGGGGACATCAGAGACTTATTTTACATTTTGTGAAAAGGGCATTAGACCACCCCTTTAAAACATATTGTTTGAACAGCGCTATAGGAACTATAAGTGAGGTTAGTGTTCACTGATTGGCCAAACGCACGCGAAACACCAGCACCCGCCATTTAAAAAAAGGCTGTGTAAACACACAGATTATAGCCTTTATATTTACTCCAGAAACTAACTCTATGAACATGTAACACTGATTCTTGAGAGTCGGGACAAAACACGTTTTAAAAAAATACACACTATATCAATTAGAGTTATATGTTTCTGCAGAGAAAGGTCTTAGCTATTTAACCATGTAAAGGAACAGGTTCTAAATAAAAACACATTTTTAAAAAATAAACATGTTTCCCTTCAGAACTGGATTTGTGTCAACTCCGTCAGACACACTAAAAAGTATACAATTTTAATTCTTCAAATCCAACAAGAATCTAAAGTTCTGAAGTATATTGTAATAGTGTTTAGCTACTCTGATATGTAAAAAAATTACAATATATAAACTTAAGTTGTGATGTCACAGTCACACTATTCTGAAAACTCAGATTTCTAAATATTTGCATTTTCAAACTTTGATTTTAATTTCAATATTGTAAAAACAAATTCCTTAAATAAATAAAACATAAGAGGATGTAGATCAGATGGTCCTTTATTACAAAAACATAAACTGAAGGAAGAATTTTTTTTTTCCCAAAAAAATAACAAAAACATTCATACATCCAACGTTGTTGACGAAGATCTGACGGTGTTGACGAAAAACTGACGGTGTTGACGGAAAAACTGACGGTGATGACGGAAAAACTGACGGTGTTGACAAAAAATGTTTTAATGTTTTACCTAAGCGTAAGTGTTCACCTGTTTGTCATGATATGTTCTGACAATAAAGAGTAGTTTAAAACCACAATTAACGCTCTGTTTTCTACAACTTTCACTTAGGAGAAAAAATCTGCCTTTACTCTTGAAAGAAATAAAGATTTGACATTTATTGTGATATCGATAATTATCGATATCGACGGATATAAAAAATTTTTTACCGTGATAATTTTTTTTGCCCATATCGCCCAGCACTACACTGGCTTCTCATTTCTCTATCTCTGTCTCTACATATAAATATATATATTAAAGTGCTGGCAAAGTTACACGTTACACAATAATAAGCAGACCACTGCCTGCCCATTCTCTACAAGTCAGATGTATGGTTAAATAATGTAATGCATGCTATGTATGTGCATTTATGTGTAAATAAAACCCTGAAATAACAGTTTAACCCTTCACTATATTCACAAATAATATTATATTCGCACATTAAGAGGTTATTGGTGGATTTGTCAACTCCGTCAGCTTACAGGTCAACTCCATCAGACATAGAACCTGACGGAGTTGACGTCTGACGGAGTTGATGTAAGGGCATGTATTTTCCCGCCAAAACATGTATTGTAAACTGCAGCTAGGTAGTTTTTCCTCAGTTGCTAGCTGTCCCAATAACCCCACTAAAATGCTTAAATTCAATCCACTATGGTTTAAAAAAAAGTATCTTAACAGAAAGATGGTATTGACATGGTGCAGCTGTGACCATAGGAATATTGACATTGTTTGTCTAAAATATAAAAAAATGTAAAATGCACCAGAGCATGTGTGGTAGTGCTGCATTCACCACAGGCAGGGAGATGAAAAGGGGTCCTCAGGGATATAGCTGACCATGCTATTTCCTGATTTAAAGAGCTTTATGAAAAAATCTGACGGAGTTGACAGAAACTGAGGACACAACGTTAATAGGCAGATTTTTATGGAAAATATTGTTTGATGTTCACTTCATGCATTGTTTTTTATATTTATACCCCTTATTTTTTATTTGATATATATGTTTTCACAATTGTAGAGCTTTTTTAAAGTTTTTTGGGATGGTTAATATTGTGACCTCTTGCTGAGGACAAGTGCAATAACATGGACCTTCTAACCACAGACCATACATTTAAACAAATTTTCCCCAAAAAGATAAAAAGGTTTATTCTAAAAAATCAGATAGGTATATACAATTCCTTTAGATTTAACTATGTAAGTATGCCAATCATGATGAATTTCTTAATTTTTGCTATAAATTAGACTTTACTATGTGGGACATGTTTTGTCCCGACTCTCAAGATTCAGTGGTAAAACAGTGATAGATGAAGCTCTTAATCTTTACGCTGAGGAGAAAATCCAACGCAACTTTGAGGAGACCAAGAGAAACATGATTATGTATTTCTGCTCAGCAACACTGGACATCAAACACATGCCATACGCTAATAACTTTTCATTACGGTCTACTTTCTATGTATAACAGTTCTATCTAATGACGTATTAGACAGGACTGTTAGACTAATCGTAAACTAATGAACACGGAGAATCCGAGCACTGTGGCTATGGCATTCTCAGCGCCGTCAAAATAAAAGTCACAACAAGCGCGGCTTACGTCACTTCAGAGTTCCTACTGGCGCTGTGAATGCAGGAAAATGTCCCTAGGACAGCCATTAGTTCTCGGGGAAACCATCCTGGTGGCTAGTCCCGAGAACTACCCCGGTGCAAAGTTTCCTATTGGTGTTGTCTCTAAGGCATTGTACTCGCTGTAATTCAAGAAAACAAGGGATTCAAACAATAAGACTAACCGTTTTGAGCTATTTTTATTTATTTATTTAATTGGGGAACAGTACACATTAATAGTACATAATGATATGTAAAATGCGCCAGATTTACCAGTGAACCAGATTTACCAGAAAACCAGTGTTTCCATGGTTTTTGTGAAATCGAGGGTAATGTGGATATGACATGCGACGAAATGAGACGGGCCGTTACACGAGTTAAAATTGCTGATTTTTTCTGGATTTAAACGTTGTTGGAAACATTTGGGATTATGTAAGTACACAAGTCAACAAATAACACTGTTTTAGTGTTTTTGGGATAATTTAATTTAAAAATCATACATATTGTGCCTTTAATGAGGCTGAACAACATTATAGTTATAACGCAGTTCATGAGATTTTGTATTTGTAGTAGGAAATAAAAAAACTTAAGAAACAGTTTAATCGATAAACATTATTGGGGAATAAATATCATGTTTACATTTTACTTGTTTTTTTTACTCAAACTTTAAACACACCAACATTAAACAATATTGAGAATAGTTTCTGATAAACTTCCGATAAAGTTATCTCTCTTATAACTTTGGTAACGGGGTTGATGAATGCACTCAACATTACAATGGATTGAGATTATTTTGCCATCATACTCTAGAAAGAGATCAAATGATGTCACTTCCTGGGTGTCGCAATTTTAAGAAATGCTTTGTTTTAAAAAAAGGAAGGGAACTGTGTTGTAACGGTGTTGAGTGAAAAATGTTGGGTAGCTAATTAATTGTTCATTCAACATTGGCTCATAATTAGAACATTTGCATTAAAATAAATAAAGAGACAGTCAGAACTGTAGCACTATTATATTTGTTTTTTAATGTTAATAATTGTGGAGTTGATGAAATATTTAATTGATCTCACTACAGAAACATGGGGTTTGTGCCTATTAAGTTTTAAAAGTAATAACTGGAAGATGAATGCATGGAAAGAGATTTATTAAAATGCATCAATTATCATGATTTAATGTAGATATTGTCTACTTTCACCTTTTAAGGATTTATTAAAATGTAACTTTCTTCCTTTAATCTCAGACGTGATGCTGGAGAATGAGGAGAGTGAAGAGGAGGAGAAACATCAAGTCAAAACTAACAATAACATTCACTCGCAGAATGAAAGTATTTCTTTACAAAGAGACAAGAAATGTTACACGTGCCGTCAGTGTGGCAAGAGTTTCACATGGAAACCGAGTCTCGAGATTCACATGAGGATCCACACTGGAGAGAAACCGTTCACATGTGATCAGTGCGGAATGAGTTTTACACAACAAGGGACACTTAAGGAACACATGAGGATCCACACTGGAGAGAAACCGCATCAATGTGATCAGTGTGGCAAAACATTTTTGAGGGCTTCAGGCCTGAAGATCCACCTGACAGTTCATTCACAGGAGAAACCACATTCATGTTCTTTGTGTGGAAAGAGTTTTTCACTTCTGCACTGTTTAAAACTACATCAGAAAACACATACTGGTGAAAAAACATATGTGTGCTTTGAGTGTGGGAAGAGTTTTGTTAGAGCTGGACATTTGAAACTGCACCAGAGGATCCACACTGGAGAGAAACCTTACAAGTGTTCACACTGCGACAAGCGATTCAATCAGTCAGGAACCTTGAAATCACACGAGAGGATCCACACTGGAGAGAAACCGTATCGCTGCACTGCATGTGGGAAGAGTTTCAGCCAATCATCTGCTCTACACAGTCACACAAAAAACAATCACAGTAAGTAGATCATCTTCACCAAACGTGACACAGTAACACCTCTGAGCAAAAAGATCTCTTCAGAATCAGGGTGTTTACACAACTACAATGTACTAAAACTGAAACATTTTTCTGTGTTTTTGCACATACAGACAAAAATGTTGTCAAAATGATTTACGCGGATCCTCGGAAATGACTTAAACGCTGTATTCTGCTGCCAGGCCAGTAGTTTGCGATGTCACTTTGTAAAGAAACACTACGTATCTATAGACTGAACATGTAATGCGCATGACGCTACAGATTGTTTTTCACAGATTCATGGTTTTATAGTTTACATGGCGGTGATGATGATTTTAAAAACTTGCACTTAAAAAAAAAAAAAGTTTGTTTCATGCCCCCAAAACATTGTTATCATGTAAATGAACGGCTAAAACGCATTAAGTGTTTAGTTGAAATGGTGTAGACGGGTAAATGACCCCTTAATCTGCCCTAACCAGCCACAATGATCGACAGGTGAATAAAATTCATCTTCAAGACCAGCAGTCTCAAGACCAACTGTGAGATTCAGATCAACTCAAAGATTTATTTTTGTGTATTATTCTTTGTTTACACTTTTATGAATCTCTTCCGTTACCTCATAGGAAAATGAATGAATCCCTCCATTGTCTGGCTTATGCTACTCAAAGCAATGTCTGAAACTTTGTATTTTGAACACTTTAGTTGTTTGCCTTTTCATGATGACTCTATTCCTCATTTGTAAGTCGATTTAGATAAAGGCGTCTACTAAATGTAAATGAAAGTAGAAGGTTTTTACAGGTTCAAACTGTTCTTGCTCAAGAAGCTGAAGAAGAGGCTGATTTATTTTAACTTGTTGTTCATCGTTTGTAAACCAACTAGTTATTCTTCCTGTTAGTGTATTTAGAAAACACAGATGTAAGAAATACTGTCATGTTGGTTTGAAACTGGCCTTCTTCACCTTTATTCTCTTGAGATGCTATGCTATAGTGTTAGTCAATAGATATGTGTTGTTTGTATCCACTTTTACATTTGCTTCACCAAGTATTAAACTTTTGTTGTCAATTTACATCAATCTAAATCTAAAATCCATGTATTATCATTTATTTTGGGGCTTTTTTTAAATTTCTCTATGAAGCTTTTAAATGCCTAATAAAATATTTCACCCCACACATGACTGAGATCGCTGTCTGTCTACATCAGCAACTGTTTTACCCTTACCCTTATTAAACAGCGTTTATTTAATTCATCTGTGATAAACCATGTTCCATATAAAAACAAGTAGTTAAGTCAAACTCAATTGGTGGGTTATTTGTTTCTAGCAAATTTGTACATTTTTGCAAGAAACCAAAAAAAACCCAAATAGTTTGTTTTTTGATATGGTAGATGCAAGATGGCCGCCTCTGTGTGGCGCTCTCCAGTTATTGTGTTGTTATTGTTTATTTGTTCTGCGTTTAGTCATTCTTTTTTAATCAGTTTCACCAAAGACAAACTACTGGACATTAGGAAACACATACCAGACAACTTTTTACAGTTTTTAATTATTCAGACGTTTTGCTGGACATTCTTGTCGGAGGGGCAGCGGTGTTGTTCAAACGCGGGATCAGACGCAAGCGAGGCGGCTCGCTGGTTAAACCCTGCGAGCGCGGCCTCTGCACTGCACTCCCCAGTGTTCACCTTGCGAATCTCTGATCCCTTCCTAACAAAACAGACGAACTTCTTCTCCTCACCCGCACTAACGAGGATTTTTTAAACTCTGCTTCTCAGTGCTTCACTGAAACCTGGCTGAGTGAAGCCATACCGGACAACGCACTACATCTGCCAGCTTCTAGCTGTTCCTAGCGGATCGCATCGCAGAGCTAATGGGGAAAACGAGAGGTGGTGGATTGTTTCTACGTTAACAGAAGTTGGTGTTCAGATGTAACAACGCTAAAGGTGTGCTCTCCTGAATTAGAGGCCCATTTCATAAACTAAACCTTTCTACTCGCCACAGTAGTTTTCCTCTTTCATCCTCGTGAATGTGTACATCCCTCCAGACGCGTGTGTGAGCACGGCGCTACAACAGCTGGCTGAACAAATAGCTGAAACGGAACAAAGGTACCCACTTTCTTTTAATTATTCTTGGGGATTTTAACAAAGCAAATCTCTCCCGTGAACTGCCAAAATACAGACAGCGCGTTACATGTCCCACCAGAGACAGTAATATACTGGACCACTGTTACATTAATTCGTTTGTAAAGAAAGCATCCACGAGCCTTCTTCAGCATCTCCCTAAATACTCAGACCAAGGCAGAAACCTCTTTTCAAATGTAAACATGAGTTCACAGTGGGACCTTTGTACCAGTCGCACTGAGACATTTCAAATGATACCAAAAAATGTAAAATACTGTATAATAATTGTTCAGATTAAAGCATATAGATTTTTGGGTGAATTCATGTAGGGATGGGTCAAGGGAATGACGTGTAAATTGGGAGGTGATCGTGTCTCGAATGGGGATGGTAATATAGCAAGAGAGTTCAAATGTTAATGTCCTTTGTTTTCTCAGAGAGTAGCCCTCTCTTCCAGTTCTTCCAGTTTCTCAGTCTTACAGTCCCATGGCCCGAAATCACCACAGACCATGAGTGTTCACTCATGGTTTTTAACAAACAACGGTCTCGAAATTGCTGCCAATAAGCTGAATTGATCACCATTATTTACCTCACATGTATCTTATGTATCATGTATGCTTTATATAACCTGTGGAGTTCTTTCTGTGTTTAACATTTAACATTTATAAACAATCTTGATATAAAGTAGATTTGTGTAGGATGCACCTTATTTAAACTACGGAAGTTGGTTTCTTAAAGCGTTTAACTAAACTCTTAGAAGTTTGGACTCACGCGATCATGTGGACATTATGCTAATTACATGCAAGAACAGGAGAACAGGGCGTAGGACCAAGACAATATCTGATTAGCTGACACCCTCGGAAGGATGGGTCTGATGGATGCGCTTATAACCCAATGACAAGCAGTTTTGCTTTGCTTTTTGCCTTGCTTTTGCAGTGACTTTTGCTTTTGCTTTGATTTGTGCTGACTTTTCCATCGTCCAGCTTGCACGTTAAACTTCACCGAAGAAAACCCTCTCAGAGTCACTAGGACTATTTTAACGATGCTTTTACTAACTTTTCTGGGCCGGCAAGTTTTGATCCCATAGAAGCCTATGAAGGAGTGATTCAGCTCTCAGATTTCATCAAAAATATCTTAATTTGTGTTCCGAAGATGAACGAAAGCCTTACGGGGTTGGAACAACATGAGGGTGATTAGTGATTACTGACAGAATTTTCATTTTTATTTTTAACCTTTAATAATACCAGCTGATAGGGCTCTCTGTATATTTACAGCATTATGTAAGATGTATTTTTTCTTCAGAAAAACTAGCATGTAGGCTATCTACTGTAGCCTACCTAATATTTATCCAAATGAGTCAATATTGAATCAAGATTGAAATCAAATCTCAAGAATTGAATTGAAATCGTGAAAATTGTTAAGCAATAATACAAACAGTAGCCTACCAGTCATTGTACCATGTAAACATTGTAACATGTTGTGTAACTAAACTTAATACAATTCTGTTTAGTTACCAAATGTTTTGACTATCATAATTACACCTATTGTGATGCAAGTTGTTTTTATTTACACCCCCCCCCCCCAATCCAGCCATTTCTCTTGTGCAATTAAAATATCGTGATAATACCGTATACCGCGATAAAAGCTCAATCAATTAATCGCAGCATGAAATTTTGATACCAGCACATGCATAATCACTACAGTATAAATACATTGTTGATTTCTAAATTCAATAATTGGCTTTTATATGGCCACTGTACTGAAGCCAGAGCAAATTTAATAAAGTATTATCTGAAAATATATTTGCTTTCCATTAAGTTACTTTTATTTTTGCCTCTTACAACCTGTTTGCTGATCGCCTGAACTTTGCCTGTTCCTGGTTTTGAGTTTGAAAACATAAGAACAGCAAAAGCTTGTTGATTTTCATGATGTAAAAGAGGAGTTTAAACTGTGATAGAGGTCAGGGGGAGGATTCACACACAACCAGGTAAATATCACAGTTCAGTCGTCTTTCAGATCAATCTGAGTGTGCATCTATCAAATCTATCGTGGGCTTTTCAGTGAACTAATGAAGAAAATGTTTCTCAAAACACAGAAAACACAGATGTAAGAAATACTGTCATGTCGATTTGAAACTGGCCTTCTTCACCTTTATTCTCTTGAGATGCTATGCTATCATGTTAGAGGCCCATTTCATAAACTGTAAACCTTTCTACTCGCCACAGTAGTTTTCCTCTTTTATCCTCGTGAATGTGTACATCCCTCCAGACGCGTGTGTGAGCGCGGCGCTACAACAGCTGGCTGAACAAATAGCTGAAACGGAACAAAGGTACCCAGACTCTCTTTTAATTATTCTTGGGGATTTTAACAAAGCAAATCTCTCCAGTGAACTGCCACAATACAGACAGCACGTTACATGTCCCACCAGAGACAGTAATATACTGGACCACTGTTACATCACAATAAAGAAAGCATCCACGAGCCTTCTTCAGCATCTCCCTAAATACTCAGACCAAGGCAGGAACCTCTTTTCAAATGTAAACATGAGTTCACAGTGGGACCTTTGTACCAGTCGCACTGAGACATTTCAAATGATACCAAAAATGTAAAATACTGTATGATAATTGTTCAGATTAAAGCATATAGTTTTTGGGTGAATTCATGTAGGGATGGGTCAAGGGAATGATGTGTAAATTGGGAGGTGATCAACTCAAGTGTGATCGTTTCTCGAATGGGGATGGTAATATAGCAAGAGAGTTCAAATGTTAATGTCCTTTGTTTTCTCAGAGAGTAGCCCTCTCTTCTAGTTCTTCCAGTTTCTCAGTCTTACAGTCCCATGGCCCGAAATCACCATGTGTTCCCATGTGTTCACTCATGGTTTTTAACAAACAACGGTCTCAAAATTGCTGCCAATAAGCTGAATTGATCACCATTATTGACCTCACATGTATTTTATGTATCATGTATGCTTTATATAACCTGTGGAGTTCTTTCTGTGTGTTTAACATTTATTACAGCTAAATCCCTATTACCTCAACTATGGGAAATATGTTATTTGGTACCTACTTGATGGGTAAATGATTTCTAGAATCTTGATACAAAGTAGATTTGTGTAGGATGCGCCATATTTAAACTACGAAAGTTGGTTTCTTAAAGCGTTTAACTAAACTCTTAGAAGTTTGGGCTCACGCAATCATGTGGACATTATGCTAATTGCATGCAAGAAAAGGAGAACAGGGCGTAGGACCAAGACAATATCTGATTAGCTGACACCCTCGGTAGGACGGGTCCGATGGATGCGCTATAAACCCAATGACAAGCAGTTTTGCTTTGCTTTTTGCCTTGCTTTTGCAGTGACTTTTGCTTTTGCTTTGATTTGTGCTGAGTTTTCCATCGTCCAGCTTGCATGTTAAACTTCCCCGAAGAAAACCCTCTCAGAGTCGCTCCAGCAGCTCATCCAGACTCAGAGGAAACTCACAGTGCGTCCCAATTTGCATACTATCCGTCCTAAATAGTATTCGAAAATAGAACTAGTACGTCCCAAATCGTAGTATGTTGAAATGAGTATTCCGAAGCTACCCGGATGGTCTACTTTTTCCGGTTAGAATCTGAGGTGCAGATCCGTGAACACTCTAATGGATAATATTGTTTACAACCCATTGCGCGTTGAACAAGGATTCGATTAGAACTACAAACACAAGTAAAAAGTGTTGAAAAACTACAGACATGGAGGAGTCCGGCGGTTATGTAGAGAGGTTCAGATAAAGGGGTTTGAGTGATTAATTATCAGAGGTAATGAAAATATATTTGCTTTCCATTAAGTTACTTTTATTTTTGCCTCTTACAACCTGTTTGCTGATCGCCTGAACTTTGCCTGTTCCTGGTTTTGAGTTTGAAAACATAAGAACAGCAAAAGCTTGTTGATTTTCATGATGTAAAAGAGGAGTTTAAACTGTGATAGAGGTCAGGGGGAGGATTCACACACAACCAGATAAATATCACAGTTCAGTCATCTTTCAGATCAATCTGAGTGTGCATCTATCAAATCTATCGTGGGCTTTTCAGTGAACTAATGAAGAAAATGTTTCTCAGATTAGTTTTGCTCTGTTTCTGTTTTTGGCATCTGGATGGTGAGTTTTAAATGTGCTTTTATAGCTTCAGTTGTTTCTGTTCTGGTTACATTAGTCAGAGAGGATTACCATTCACTGTTATTCTCATATAGGAATAATTGAACTGTGATTTTACTGTGAGATCAAGTTTAAATTCAGGTGTTGTGCTGAATTCTGTGACGCAACGAATTATGTGACCATAGAAGATGCTGTATCTAGCTAATCCTAACCCTACCCTCAATACATTATGTGTATAGTCACGTAATTCGGTGGGTCACAGAATTCGGCACAACACCTGTCTAAACTCCTATGTGAGTAAAAGTCTCTCATTTCTTCTTTCCTTTTTTTATTTAGGTATTGGTCCATATAAAACTGTGTTTGTAGTGCTGCAGAATATTATTCACTTCACATTTAAATAATTGAAAGTGTTTTAGTGAAGCTTCATCAAACAAACATCAAGTGATTTTAAAAGCTTTAATCTGTGAAAAACTCTATTCTTCAAGAGTGTTTGGTCTTGAAGTGAAGAAAGGGAAAGAAGGAAACTCAGTCACACTAAACTCTGATCTTACTGAAATGAAGGATGATGATCTGATTCAGTGGATGTTTGGATCCACTGTAATAGCTGAAATCAATAAATTGTTCGACAGAATCACTGTATATGATGATGCTCTTGATGGGAGATTCAGAGACAGACTGAAGCTGGACATTCAAACTGGATCTCTGACCATCACAAACATCAGACCTGAAGATGATGGATTTTACGAAGTAAAGATCAACGGACACAGTAAAACTAGGGAACTCGCACTGCGTCGTTGAAAACGACACTTTGGGGACGCTCCCTTAGCGTGCGCCTCTGAAGTATGAATGAAACGAATCCAATCCTGATTGGTGTTGCGTCATGACGTAACATGTGACGGCATAACCGGATGCATAAAAGTGACGCTGGCACACACACACATTAGCTTTTGCTCTTCAGCAAGCGTTCTCTGTGAAACTGTCTGTCTTATTTGGTGTTGTTTGTCTGTTGAAATCCACTATATTATGCGAGTGGAAGATACACTAAGTGTGTGCACCCCTGCCCTATATTTCTCACGGGTGGGGACACGCATCAGTTGTGTGTACACTGTTTAGGAGCGTTTGGCTATTTTTTCTGATAAAGGCCAGGCTCGCGATCCCCGCGGTTCGGGTCCCGCGTCCGTTGAGGCGGCGCGGCGGCTTAGATCGTGGGGATCGCAGAAGGATCTCGCGGATGAGAACGAGACTGCCGAGGCACTTTCTCGTTCATCATCCGCAGATTCTATAACGCTCACTCACGACGCAGAAGCCCGCGATGTGGTTTCTTCTGCCCGTGACGAGTGCCCGATGCTCGAGCTATCTGCTTCTGAGGAAGTGGATGTGCTCAGCATCGGGATCGAGGAACATGAGTCACACTCGCCTGTGTTGTTTGTAACCCAAAAATAAGAATTGTCCCACTGCATTGCAATACAGAATCTATAGTAGATAATAACAATAAGATTTTGTGTGGGTGCGAGGCAGGGTGCTGGCTGCGTGTTCATTGAGAAATATCTTGACGCACACAGCCGTGCGTTTCGGGTGTTTCAGCCTCGCGCCCGTTGACTTTCTTCTCGAGAGATGAAAGCCAAATATATTGTGAACGACTCGAATCTCGCGTTTGCCGAGGCAGTTCGTAGATTGCGAGTCTGCAATAAAAGGGACACACGCGATCTGTGAAATAATACTGTTTGGGTGCGAGGCATTCACAATCAGCTCCTGAGGGTGCTGGCAGTGTTCATTGAGAAATATCTCGGGTGCGCGTGCTAAATTCCGTGCGCTGTTGGATGTTTCAACCTCGCACCTGATGACTTTCTTCCCGAGGGATGAAAGCCAAATATTATAACGGCTCGAATCTCGCGTTTGCCGAGGCAGCGTGTAGATTACGAGACCGTATAAATAAATATTAAAACAGTATTGTCTGGTGATTATGGCTGCATTTAATTCTATGAATTAAAATGATGGAATTGAAATGATGGAATATATTATCTGACTTTAAGAAGTTAGATATTTTAATTCAGCCTACCATCTAGACCGTGTTTCACTTATCCAGTGTTTTTGGCTGCATTTAATTCTGAGGAATTAAAATGATGAGCAGCGAACGTCGAAAATCATTTTAGATTTTTTCCCTGCCGGTCCTCCGCATCAGGGTATCGAAAACGAGACGAAGATGGCTGTCCCCCCCTAGGAGGGACGAGCGAGAATCGCTCCTCTGTGGAGCCCTCAAGAAATCGATGTTTGTATCCAGCGTCAACTGCGCTTCGGGACGCATCGGTTTTCAGCGAATGCACGCTGTAGTGCCCGCCCAAAAAGGCTTGCGGCCAGGCAGTGTTCCTGTCCGCATATCGGAAACTGTTTTCGATTATTCCCTGCCGGTCCTCTGCTTCAGGGTGTCGAGAACGAAACCGAAAGAGCAGGAAATCGATGTCTGTATCCTGCCGTAAAGTGCGCTTCAGGCCACATCGCTTTCCAGCGAACACACACCGTGGCGTTCGCCCCAAAAGCTTGCAACAGGGCACCGACTATGGTCACAAATCTTTCTCAACTTTTTCCTGTCGGTCTTCCGCTTCAGGAGGTCGAGAATAGTGCTTGAAAATCACCCGAGGTCAGTCTCGAGGGGCTGGTTCCCTTAGTAGATTTTGTAGAAGAATGGCAACGCCTTCCGAATATATCTATATGGGTCCTGAATATTATAAAATATGGTTACAGACTGCAGTGGTTCCAGAACAGGCTCGGGTTATATGGAACAAGAGGTACAAACCCTACTGGTCAAAGGGGCCATAGAAATTGTTCCCCTACCAGACAGGGAGTCCGGGTTTTTACAGCCGGTACTTTATAGTTCCAAAGAAGGATGGCGAGCTGAGGCCGATTTTAGATTTGAGGCAGTTGAATCGTTCTCTGAGGAGATTCAGGTTCAAGATGCTCACTATTCCCATCATCGTGAATCAAATCAGATCTGAGGATTGGTTTGTCACGATAGATCTAAAAGACGCCTATTTTCATGTCTCCATCCTTCCATGTCACAGGAGGTTCCTGAGGTTCGCTTTCGGGGGTGAAGCGTACCAATATCGGGTTCTTCCGTTCGGCCTAGCATTCTCTCCCCGCACGTTCACTAAGTGTATGGATGCAACTCTGGCTCCACTGAGGCTTCAGGGCATCCGTATTCTGAATTATATCGATGACTGGCTCATATTGGCCCAGTCTCGAGAAATGGCAGTTCGGCATCGAGATGTCGTCTGAGACTCAACACTAAGAAAAGTGTGTTAGAACCAGCTCAGAAAACTACTTTTCTGGACGTGGTATGGAATTCGGTTACGATGCAGGCACGTATGTCTCCCGCACGTATCGAATCCATCCTGACCATGGTGTCAGGGATAAAGCTAGGCCAGGCCATCACTGTAAAGCAATTTCAAAGACTGCTGGGCCTCATGGCAGTGGCATCCAACATAATTCCTTTGGGCCTTCTTCACATGAAGCCCCTTCAGTGGTGGCTCAAAGCCAAGGGGTTTTTCCCCCAAGGGGAATCCATTCCGTATAATAAAGGTTACGCGCAGATGCCTTCGTTCCCTATTAATATGGAAGAATCCTTGGTTCTTGTCCCAAGGGCCAGTATTAGGGGCGTCATGTCGCCGGAAAACCGTTTCGACAGACGCTTCCATCACTGGCTGGGGCGCGGTTATCGCCCGCTTTGCCAGGGGTCTGTGGCAGGACCATCATCATTCTTGGCATATAAATTGCCTAGAAATGTTGGCTGTGTTCAGGGCTCTGAGGAGCTTCCTCCCAGACATCAAAGGTTACCACGTCTTGATACGTTCGGACAATACATCAGTGGTAGCGTATCTGAACTGACAAGGGGGACTCAGATCGCGCCCTCTATCCAGATTGGCGCATCAAATTATTTTATGGTCCCAAGGGAAAATATTATCTATAAGAGCAATACATGTCCCGGGGGTTCAGAATCAGGGAGCAGACATCCTGTCGAGGCAGGGGCTGAGGCCCGGGGAATGGAGACTCCATCCAGAGGTGGTGAAGCTGATATGGCAGAGGTTTGGACCATTGGAAGTGGAGCTGTTTGCGTCTCGAGGGACGTCCCACTGTCCACTTTGGTTCTCCCTCACTCATCCAGCCCCACAGGGGTTGGATGCCATGGTACAGGCCTGGCCGAGGCTTCGCCTGTACGCTTTCCCCCGATCGCTCTGCTCCCGGGAGTCCTGGAGAGGGTCCGTCAGGAGGGCATCAGTCTTCTTCTGGTAGCCCCGTTTTGGCCGGCCCGAGTATGGTTTTCGGACTTAATTTCACTCCTGATAGCTCCGCCATGGCAGATTCCTCTGAGGAGGGATCTGTTGTCTCAGGCGGAGGGCAGTATATTCCATCCTCGCCCAGAGCTGTGGAAATTATGGGTCTGGCCTCTGAGGGGGCTCAGTACCTAGATGCTGTTCTATCATTTGGGGTGCACGGAACCATACTTATCTCTAGGGTTCCGTCTACTAGGAGATTATATGGCCTTAAGTGGAATGTTTTTCCACTTGGTATAGAGAACATGAGTTAGGCCCAGTTAACTGCCCAGTGGCTTCAGTTCTGGAGTTTCTTCAAGATCGTTCTCTGCGAATCTCTCCCCGTCCACATGTATGGTGCACATGGATGCCATTGCGGCGTTCCATGCACCACTGAATATTGGGCCTTTTGGGGAGGCACCAACTGGTCATACTATTTCTCCTTGGTACATAGAAGATGAGACTGACAGTCAGGTCCAGGGTTCCTTCCTGGTATCTGGCGGTGGTTCTCGAAGGCCTATCCCTGGCTCCCTTCGAATCCCTTCAGTCGGCTTTGCCTAGGACCTCACGTTCAAGATAGCCTTTCTCTTAGCTACTTCTTATAAGGAGACTGGGAGATCTCCAAGCCCTGGCATTAGTACCAGCTTGCTTGGGGTTTGCCCCCGGCGGAGTTAAGGCCATCTTGCATCCGAGACCCAGCTATGTGCCTTAAGTGCAATCTAACATGGCTAGGTCCATGGTCCTGCAAGCATTTCATCCTCCACCACATGTGTCGGCAGAAGAGAAGAGGTTCCTTGCTCTGCCAGTCAGAGTTCCAAGTATTACCTTGAGAGGTCCTCTTCTTGGAGGAGGTCGGACTTACTGCAGTGTGTTTTGGATCACCTAATAGGGGCTCCCGGCTAAACAAACCATAAGTAGGCCTACAAGGTGCGCAATTTGCCTTCACCTTTGGCCGTAAGGGCTCATTCTACTAGAGGCATGGTGTCCTCTAGAGCCCTCCTCTCGGGAGTGCCCCTCCAGGAGATCTGTGAGGCAGCCGGTTGGGCTACCCCGCACATTTTATCAGGTTTTATAGTCTGCACCTCCCTAGTACGCCTGGTGCACGTATGCTCTAGTCCTAGCTGAGTGTCTGAGATCAGTTTCACTCTAGGGCAGGCCTTTTTCGGTGTGTGGCCTAGTGGGCATTCGTTCCCCAAAGTGTCGTTTTCAACGACGCAGTGCGAGTTCCCTAACGAAAGGGAACGTCTCGGGTTACGACTGTAACCCTTGTTCCCTGAGGAGGGAACGAGACACTGCGTCGTCTTGCCACGCCCCTCGATGCCTAGGAGCGGCTTGCTTCATCGCGAGGCTAATGTGTGTGTGTGCCAGCGTCACTTTTATGCATCCGGTTATGCCGTCACATGTTATGTCATGACGCAACACCAATCAGGATTGGATTAGTTTCATTCATACTTCAGAAGCGCACGCTAAGGGAGCGTCCCCAAAGTGTCGTTTTCAACGACGCAGTGTCTCGTTCCCTCCTCAGGGAACAAGGGTTACAGTCGCAACCCGAGATGTTTCTGTCTCTCTGTCTTACGTGAGTTAAATATTTGTTTTACCCATTTTATTTTTTAATCACCAGATACAATATTTATTTACCCACACACCATTTTGCTCCTTTTGTGTCTGCTCTGTTGTTTTATATTATTCATTTCTATTTTACGATCTCTGACCATCACAAACATCACAATGCAACATGCTGGACGTTATAAACTACAGAAATCTATGTTATCATCCAAATTAATTAGAGTTGATGTCTATGGTGAGTAGAGATCATTTGTCCTGTTCTTCAAATATTCTTTTTTTCTTTTTCCTCAAGTTTTTATTTATTTTTATTAACAGAATAAGAAAAAAACCCATAATATATGAAAAAAACAACCCCAACCCCATGTAACAGACCATTAACCAAAAAAAAACATTAGTAATATTATATTTGCGTGTACATTCAGAACAATTCTTAAGCAGTAGTGTTCTCCACAAAGTTTAGAAAAGGTTGCCAAGTGGTATTGAATCTCGTATTTGAGCATCTGCGCTTTTCCAATTGTATGTTATACATTACATCTTTAATCCAGTGTCCATATGTTGGAGATGAAGAGTCTTTCCATTTGTACAAAATTAGCCTCCTGGCAAGAAGTGAACAGAAAGCAATAACATCAGACTGGGATCTGCTTAGATTATAATCTTGACTAACTGCTCCAAATATTGCTGTAAACTTGGCTAGAGCAATGAATTTACCAAACATTTTAGAAAAGGTCAAAAAATTTAACCCCAGAATTCTAGCAATTTCAGACATGACCAAAACATATGATTTAAAGTGGCAGGGCTTGTTTACATCGGTCACATGCAGGGTCTGCATCACTTTTAATCTTACTCTTAATCTGTCTTTAGACCAATGAAGATGATGTACAATTTTATACTGAACAATCGTGTGTCTGAGACTAATAGAAGACGAATGTATTCTCCGGGTTGCTTCCTGCCATACATCATCTGAAATTTGATCCCCCATTTCTTTTTCCCATTTTCATTTTAAAGATTCGAAGGCAGTCAGATTGTGTAGCTTGAGTCGTCCATAGACTTTGCTTTTGGTCTGCTTTGCTTATTACTCCACACCTGTGCTCAAGAATAGAATCAATGAGAGATCGAGGGGGACAACAGGAAACGGTTTGAATTCGATGACACAAAGCCTCTAAGCTGTAGATACCTATAAAAGTGTGTGTTATGAATAGCAAATTTCTGGACTAACTGTTCAGAGGTGGCAAATGTGTCATCCAAATCCAGATCATGCAATGACCTAATGCCATATATCAAATGCTGCATCTGTCATAGAGTAAATATGTGGTTCTGTACTACAGGTGAGGCAAGCGGAAGATTGTTAAGTGCAAAATTACGTCTGAACTGGTACCAAATTTTGATAGAATGTAGCACAACTGGGGAGAGTGCAAAGTTAGATAAAGCTTAGAACATAATACAGACAGAGGGTTATATTGAATAGATCTCTATCTCTGTCCAGTTGGCTTTCTCATCTTCCCCCAACAAGTATAGAATTGCCCTGATAGCAGGGCCTTTGTTATATTTTATCCATAACCCTAGGACGTTTTTTTATTCCAAATGAAACTTAGAATTTGAGTATTTGAAATTACAAAAAAAAAAAAAAAGATTTTGTGAGAAAATGGGCAAACATTGGAAAATATTTAAAAACTTGGGTAAAACAGTCATCTTCATGATGTTAATCCTTCCACCTAGGGAAAGATACAAGGAGTCCCATCTTTCAAAATCAAAAGAGCTTGTCTTAAAAGTTCTTTTAAAAGTTGATAAACTTCCAAATGGATTTATATTGAAAAATGTCTGCATCTTCGGTTACATTCCGGTTTCGTCCCCAACGACGATTTACTTCTTAATGTGCGCCATGGCTTTATCCGGGTCCAGGAATTCTCTTTCCGCGCCATAGTGAGTGATCCGTAATCGGAAACAGTAAGCCATATCTAACACCTCTTTGCTCTCGTAAAAGTTTCCTGATGTCCGTGAATGCGGCCTGTGCTTTAGCAACACTGGCAGTATAATCCGGGAATATTGCGATGGAACCGCCATTAAACTGCATGACTGCGTGCTTGACGCAGGATGTTGACACAATCCTGATAGTAGTGTAGCTTTTCTACAATCACCCATGGCTTTCCTCCTGGGGTCAGTGGTCTTAGACTGCGATGCGAACGGTCTACCAGAACTTCTTTATCCAGTTTCAGCACCTCGGATAGTAATTTAGAGACTGACTCAGTGGAAGCTGATCCCTGTCCCTCCGCGACATCCATGATTCGGATATGGCACCTCCGCATCCTCCCCCCTCCATGTCCTCGGATTTGTCTCGTAGGTCTTTCAGTTCGGTCTTTAAAGTACTCACCACGGCTTGTAGTTCGTTCACTTCATCCGTCCACGTTGCCATACTGCCTTCCATATCTTTAACGGTAGCCTTCATTTGTTCAATGTCAGTCCACATTAGCGTCGCATTGTTGGCTATTTCCGTTCTGACAGCTTGTCGAGAGAGTTCTTAAGTTCAGTCCTTCTTGGGGCTTCTTTGACCGATACAACCCTCTAATGTCAGAATGTTTATTTTTAAACCACAACCTTCTAAAATGATATATTTAACGATATCTTTAGCATTTCTCATCCAAACAACGTCAAACTTGGCACTGCACTTACTCATGCCCGTAGCAAGACACCTGTCGAGTTTGAAATCCATCGGACTAACGGTTTGAGAGATATGCGGTTAACAGACATACACACACACACACACACACACAGACAGACAGACAGACACACAGACAGACATCCATTCATAAAAAAACGGCCTCTGCTCTCCTTTCCACAGTCGCAGCGTTAGCATTAGCCGTTACGCATTTTGGCTAAAGATTTCATGCTTGCCTTCTAGTGGCTTTTCCTGCATCTGCCATGTTAAACAAGTACTGAATGAATGACAGACAGGGTCCCTGCTGTTGCGCAAGGCAAATAAGAGATAAATAATAATGACATCTAGTGGAAAAGATTAACTTCAATCAGATAATGTTCAGTGTTTGCGAAAATAAATACGGAAAAAAGATTGTTTCGTGGATTTTGAGAATCGATACTGAATTGACCACATTTTAAAAAACGATTAATCGAAAAATATTTATTTTGCCCAGCCCTAGTATTTATCAATGCAACATGGCGCTAAAACTTATAACTACTTTCCTCAAGCTCCATTTCCAAGATTGGCATGCCAAGTTGGTCTCTTCTCTCTTGCCATGACCGTGTCCATATTCTCCTCTTTCGCTTCACATAAAAACCACAATTGCCAAAGTGTGATTCATCTTGCTCGATTGTTTTACCATTAGCGCATGTTGATGATGTTTTATTATTCTATATTAACTTGCATCGTAGCCTACAAATCAATAGGTGGTCATCATCATACAGTCTACATTCATGTCGTACCCAAGTTTAGTAGATTTATGTCGTACAGCGTGATTTGTAATGATCTTATAGTATTGCCGAAATCGCAGTCTGTAGCAGGCATTAATCTTTGACAAACTCTGTGTTCTTCAGGTGTGAAGGAAGAAGATGAAAAAGACGAGCAAGTAACTGTGAAGGAGGGAGATTCCATCACTCTAAACTCTGGTCTTACTGAAATGACAAAAGATGATGTCCTTGAGTGGAAGTTTTATTCTGAAGAAATATATTCAATAGCTAAAATCAATAATTTGGCTGGCAGCATCACTGTATATGATGGTCCTGATGAGAGATTCAGAGGCAGACTGAATGTGGACAATCAAACTGGATCTCTGACCATCACAAACGTCAGAAATGAACACACTGGATATTATAAACTACAGACCAAAAGTGTGAGCAAGAGATTCATTCTCATTGTCCATGGTGAGTTAAATGTCAGTTTCACCTGTTTTATATTTGATATTTATTTCAGCACAGAGATACAATTATTAATCCAAACACGATTTTGCTTTTTTGTGTGTGTCCATTCTCATATATTAATTCAAATTCAAATTATGAACGCTCAAACTATCGTTTTCTGTTTTAAACGTTTCTGTTTGTTCTGTGTGTTTGGTGATACAGATGACATATCAGTGAAGGAGGGAGATTCAGCCACTCTAAACTCTGGTTATACTGAATTGGAGAGTGATGAATTGATTCTGTGGAGTTTTTATTTTGAAGATAGAATGGTAGGAGTGGCTCATTCCACCATTATATATAAAAGAGCTGCTGGTGGAAGATTTAGAGACAGAGCAAAGGTGGACGAAAAAACTGGATCTCTGACCATCACAAACACCACAACTGAACATGCTGGAAATTACTTACTACAGACCAGTCATGGGTTCAGGAGTTTCAATCTTACTGTCTACGGTGAGTTAAATATCAGTTTCACCTATTTTATTTATTGCAGCTTTAAAGTAGATCTAAAGAAGTATCTTATTTAGATGTCGTTTTATCCTTAAAATTATTACTGGTAAAGCCAGATTTATTTTTAACTCTCTATCTATCAGTTAATGAAGACAGTACGTTTATTTATTGAGCTCTTCTGTTTGATGTTTTTATTCCTCAGACTCTGTGAAGCTGTAATCCGATTGGTCCTCTCTGCTCTGGTGGGCGTGGCTACTGTCATTGCTCTGGTTTGTGAGATCAGATCCAGAAGAGCTGAACGAAATCAAGCACGTTAACCTCATAACTATTTCAATCTTTTATTAATCAGCTTTATTTTGTGGTGTTGGTTTATCACACTCAAACTTGATTCATAGGTTTTCATAATGAAAAATTCATAATGATTCACTTTGATTTCTAATGAAATTGTAATAAATAAAGTGTTGTAATGTGTTGTAAAGTAGTAAATAATGTGTTGTAAATTAGTAAATAATGTGTTGTATTAAATAATGTGTAGTAATTAAATAATAATTAAACTGCATTTTGTTTTGTTTTTGTTCATTGTCTTGCAAGAAAAATAAACTACTTAGGATTGTTCATTGCACCAAAAGTAAAGTACAATTTGAGAGGAACTTTAAATATATGTACAGTTCAAGTCACATAGACCACAAGACATAATAATAACTGAATTTACACAAAAGATCCAGTTCAAAAGTTTACATATGTAGTTGTATACTTTATTGTTCTCGAAAGGAAATTTGTTGTGGACTACATGTTGTTGCATAGACTTATAATAGTCCGATAAACAAATAGACAAATACTAATAACAATAATGATAACTTAAAAAAAGTATAAAAAGAGTAAACACTTACTCAGCATTCGCACAGATACAGGTACAAAGGAATTATTGTATTGGTTTAATTTGCACATTGGGACTCTTGAAGGTTAAGATGTTCTACTTGCTCAACAATTTTCAATGCTGTCACCACCAGGTGCACCAATTTACTGTACAGTTATGTTCCCAAACCATACTGTAATACCATACCTAACAATACTTTCTAAAACAGCTTTGTAAAAAAGATTTAGCGTAAAGTTCTGCCAGGAAGATTCAATGTTATGTCACTCATTACTTCTGGTCTATCAAATCACTATCTAATACAGGGTTCACCAATCTCGGTCCTGGAGGGCCGCTGTCCTGCAGAGTTTAGCTCCAACCAGCTCCAACACACCTGTTTGAAAGTTTCTAGTATGCCTAGTGAGACCTTGATTAGCTGGTTCAGGTGTGTTTAATTGGGGTTGGAGCTAAATTCTGCAGGACAGCGGCCCTCCAGGACCGAGATTGGTGAACCCTGATCTAATACCTAGAGCAGGGGTTCTCAATCCTAGTCCTCGAGGGCCACTTTCCTGCAGAGTTTAGCTCCAACCTTGATCAAACTCACCTGCCTGTAGCTCTCTCGTAATCCTGAAGAGCTTAATTAGCTGGTTCAGGTGTGTTTGATTAGGGTTGGAGCTAAACTCTGCAGGAAAGTGGCCCTCGAGGACTAGGATTGAGAACCCCTGACCTAGAGTATAAAAGATTGTTACTTACACATGTTTGAGTTCGCAGTTGATGATGCAAACATTCAGTTTGCAGAAACCGGTGTTCACTCGCCGGCGTCTCGATTGCAACCATAACAACACAAAATCATATTGTTGATTTTGATCTCACCAACTCTGGCGCACAGATTGGCCAGCGATCTCATGAGAGACGATCTCCTCATACTGGTTTTCAAGTACAAGTTCCAAGACTTTCAAGTTGGTTTTCAAGTTTTCGGTAGGCGGTTAGTTCCACCAGCCACTGTTAACATGTCTTCCTCTACTATGATCATACTTCATTCAAGGTAAGGATATTAACTTGGTTACTCCGCTGCTACATTCACCAGCGGCAGAGCAACAAATTGGAGACTGCGGTGACGTGGCAGTTTCCTTAAAGGGGTGGTTTACTGCTTTTTTTCTTTGCATGGTTGTGTTTATGGGGTGCAATATAACATGTCTTCGGGGTTTTTTTTTTTTGTTTAAGTCTTATTTTTCATAAATTTCACCTTTATTGTAAGCCGCTTTCTCCTCTGTCATTTGAACGACCGGTTGACTTCCTGATTCTATGAAAACACTCCCTCGGAAACAGGCAATGGGCTCAGATTGGTTAGTTGGGCCGATGTGTTGTAATTGGCTAAACTGCGTAGTGCATGTTGTCCGGAAACTTCACGCCCATTACCTTTACAGGCGAAAGTTGCATGTGCTCCGGTCAAATGTAAATATCAGACCCAGGAAGCAGCAATGAAGAGAGTCAAGCAACCTCCGCAAACACGGCTCTTACAAAACGTTTCTGAATGGTACATTTTTTATTATTATTATTCTATTCTAATCTACTATTATTATATATGTATTTCGATATGCTGTTACTTGAAAATGCTACTGCTGCTTGTTAGCTTTTGAGATACGGTTTTCTCCTGATTAAACATTTAATATAACTGAATAAATGACTGAGTAATACCGTTTTTTAAAGTTATTGTTTTAACTTCAGCAGCTGAAGTTTGCTGTTGCGATTAGGCTACATATATTTTTTTTTAACTTTATACACGTTTGTCTTATACACACATAGCATCGAACTAACTGGCTATAAACAAACAGCGTTGGCATTGGTTTACGTTCTTGATCAAATCGATCGTCATAAAATATACATGGAAAATACATTTACAAAATTAGTGCATAATTACAAATTCAGGTTCAAAATGTTTGTACGCGTTTGTACGTGTAAGTGGCTACTAGCCAGCGCTGGCATTTGTTTACGTCCTTGATAAAACTAAAACATTACGTCTGAAATTATACATGCAAATACATTTCAAATTATTAAGTCTTACTTACAGGTTGTGGCCCAACTGCTGTCTCTGGTTGTAAAGTTGGAACTGCTTCATGTTTTAGTAACAGTTTCTTGTTGAATCCGGCATTGAATTCGTGGAGATTCTGGAAGCTGTCTTCCGTAAAATGCGCAGCACAGAGAGCTATTACGATTGAAGTTTTCAGGAACATAATCAAACATAAATTTCAGCCATTGTTGACGAGCTACAGCGTCCGTATGAAGCCCGAACACAGAAGACCTGGCAGCTGGGTGAAAATAACACACTTTCGACAGCATGGCTACAGCTCTCCACTATAACTCCTCCTCTTCGACAAAGCCACAGAAATATGGCCATGCCCCCTTTTTTGCATGGGTTAGCTACGTATAAAACCCGGGAAGTACCTCGTTGTAGTCCCATTCGAGTCGTTTTTGTAGGCATTAAACTTCCTGATTTTTAAAAGTCGATATCTCTGCTTACGTTGAACTTTCAGCGCAGCAACTTTGCAGATAATGTTCATGCACCAACAGCAACATTACACACTATTTAAAATGAAAAAAGTGAAATCACAATCAACCACCCCTTTAAAAACTGCTGATCCCAGACTGAAACGCTTGAAAGAGAAGGGCCGGATAGCTTGCCTGAATGGTTGTAGCAAAGTGTAAGCAAAGATTCACGTAACTGATATTCCACAGTGGTAATTTATTATCAGCGTCGTCAATCCCACGCACACATGGGCAGTTTGCAAAATACTTCACTAACAACTGCGTTACTGAATAGAAATAAAACAGCATAAGAGCAACAGAAATATTAAACAGGCTTTACACATATACATGCGATATTCACAGCTCGCGCTCCTCATACCGACTGCCCAGTCACCAGTGTGTAAGAGTGTGTGTACCACCTTAAAGGAGCAGTACCTAATTCTACTTGTTACATGCCCTTCTTTTCCCGATCGCTGGGAAGATCTCGATTCATGTACCTAGCGGTGATTGCAGACTTTAACCAAAAACATGGGGGCACATTATTTTATGAATATCACAGATTGTTCTCTGCAAATCTGATATGACAAAAAAAAGATAGAAAATTCACAAAAATTGTTGAGCAGTGTTCTTCCAAGGGCAATGGTTCGCCAAAAAATGGGCAAGTTAATTTCCCAAGCCTGCCTCGGGCTTCCTTTCGTCCATGCGCCACGATTTTTATCCTCTAGCGGTAACTAGTTTCCTTTGGGGTTCGTGGTGGCAGGGGAAACGTATTATATTGTTTTGTGATAACGAAGCACGGTTGCCATTATTAACAAGGCAGATCTTCTTGCCAGATGATCATGCCATTCTTGAGATGTTTTGGCCGAGAGCAGCCAAGAAATTATTACATGAGTGGTGAAAACTGCACATTGAGAATGGCTTGCTGTATCGCAACAACTGGTCTTACCTGCTGAACTTAAAGTCAACCTGTAGTCAATCATTTTATCCCTTAAATCTCTTCTTAAAACCAAAATGACACATTTAAACGTTCTTTCCTATTCTTCATGTCTTAAAATAGCATGAATGTAACTCGACACCCTTGCCTCATTTAGTATGTGTGGTTCTATAAATATGCAAATGAGCCCCGCCTCCACTCACTCACTGCAGCTCAAAGATCCACTCGTTGACGATCACACGTTGACCTGATTTGACCTTGCACTTTTTCAACTGAAGCATTGCACTGGAATATTAATTGTGAAAGCCGCTGTAAAATGATTTTGAATTAGTTTGTTTGTGGCATCTGATTGGTGAGTTATGAATGTGTTTTTATGACTTCAGTATTTTCTGCATCAGATTCACTGTTTGTTTTTCTAAATGTTGGTTCTATGCTCAAACAGCAGCAGCATTATTTTCAGTTATGATTGTCAACTGAAGTAAAAGTGTTTTCTGTGTTTGATGTTTTGTGGAGCTCAAATTAACTTCAGTTCCTGCGGCAGGAAATCAGAGTTATATTCAAAATCAGCACAAAGATGCAATTATTAATCGGTTTTGTGGTTTATTAATTGATTTCAAATGTGAATTTCGAACTGTTTACATTAGTAATCCATCATACAGTTATTTAAGTCTATTATTTAATCTTGTTCTGTTTGTTCTTTGTGTGTTTGATTATTCGGATGCAGTGAATCATCAACGGGTCGACAGCATAACTATATTTCTGTCAGGACCACTATCGTCAAATACGATTGACAATTAGCATACAGTTTGGATGGCATGGATAAGTTAGCATGGATAAGAGCAGAGAGAGCAGCAATAACCCTGCTTAGGGTAAACCGAACAGAACCAACATGAATGTATGCAAATATATTTAATTCAAGATTTTAAAGTACAATATAATTCGAGAATTTATTCTGATTCAAGGGGAATCAGAATCCCAAATCCTGACTGGGCGAGAGGTGGAGCTGGGGAGGGAGGAGAGTAATTAGCTGCTGAGAAACACAATAGCTGCTGATAATACTGAAGCTTATATATGTATACGGTGATAGGCGTCGTATTCCTATAGGTAGATGTGGATCAGCTGAGAGTCAGCTGATGCGAGCTTGACTAACGTGACCTGCCAGAACTGACGCTATGCTTGATATGATGATGTTCTTGATGGGAGATTCAGAGACAGACTGAAGCTGGACAATCAAACTGGATCTCTGACCATCACAAACGCCAGAAATGAATATGCTGGAGATTATGAACTTCTGATGGTTTCAGCAGGATTCTCATCAAAAGAATTCAGAGTTTCTGTCTATGGTGAGTAAAGATCATTTGTATTGTCCTTCAAATATACTTATTTTATTTTCTATTTACATATTGAATTGATAAATCATTTTATAGTTTGACATGACAGACTGTATAAAAACTCAAATATAAGATAATAATAAATCAGTGTATTGTCCATCTGATCTCAGCATCAGTCTCTCTCTACCTCTGGAGGTGGAATATCAGGATAAAAACACCTACAGCTGTGTGCTGAACAATCCCATCAGCCACCAGACCACACATCTGGACATCAACACACTCTCTCACACATGTTCAGGTACGCCAGTGCTGATATTAGTTGATGTCTTCATGTTTTGTTTGTTGTGCTCTGTGTAGCATGCGGTTCATGTTTACATCGGCCGCGTGCTTTCATGTCATGTTTTGTCTTGTGCTGTGTAGCACGTAGCTTGTGTTTTACCCTGGCTGTGTGCTTTCATGTTGTCATTTCTGTGGGAACACGCGGCTTATCAGTTCACATGAGCTGTGTGTTCATGTCTCGGTTTGTGTGAGCACATGGCTTGTGATTTGTTTTACTGGCCATGTGCTTGTGTTTTTGTCATGTTTGGTGTGAGCACATGGCTCGTCATGTATGTTTCCTTGTGCCCTCCTGTTGATTGTCTAGCCCTGCCTATCTTGTTACCTGATTATTAGTTAATTTGCTCCACCTGCCTTCCCTCGTTACCCTCTTATGCTTGCTACCCTATTTATTCTCCTTTGGTGTGTCCCAATTTGCATACTATCCATCTTAAATAGTATTCAAAAACAGGATTAGTACATCCCAAATTGTAGTGTTGAAATGAGTGTTCCAAAGATACCCGGATGGTCTACTTTTTCCGGTCAGAATCTGAAGTGGAGATTGATGCGCACTATAATGGCTAATATTGCCCACAGCCCATCACGCGATGGACGAGGATTCGGTTAGAACTACAAACACGAGTGAAAAGTGTTAAACTACAGACATGGAGGACGCATGAGTCCGGCGGTTATGTAGAGAGGTTTAGATAAAGGGGTCTGAGTGATTAATTATCAGTATCTAACCTGACTAAAATGTATTTATTCAATGTTGTCCACATTATATTGCATCTGCAGCAGCATTGTGAGCTTTGGTAAAGATACGTTTAGCCATTAACTTTTAAATGCATCATTATATTCAAATTGCAAACACATGAGGAGACTCTCCGCATGAAAGACCCATGACTGGCAGATGAACGTGCAACTACATTACTCTCTGAAACGGTAAGAAATTAAATTAGATTGAATGGAGGTTTTTAACTGTGACAAGATGATTGACAGGGCACTTTACGGTGACAGGATGCACACGACAGATCTGTCTGTTAAGATGAGTAGTATGTCCCAAAGCTTGCCTACTCTTTTGCTACACACTCAAAAGTATGTACTTTTCAGTCACAAAAAGAGTACATACATTTAGGGCGTAGTATAAGTAGGTGAATTGGGACGCAGCACTTGTGTTTGCAGTCCTGTGCCCCTGAAAAAGGGGGTCTCAAATTTTGTCCAAAAAATAAGATAAAATATTTTATTGTCACCAGTGTTAATTCCGTTAATGAAAAAATGTACGTTGATGACCTTTTTCCCCCTGACCAAGACAAGGCGATGAGAGACGACACCCACGACATTAAACGATAACTGTGACTATATCAACACATGCAATATCGTTGACAAAAAAAGACGAGACTGAAATGTGTTTAAAAAAATAAAAACTTGACCAAAACCACTTATTTTTGTTGAATAAATGAGAAGACAACACATTACATACTGTTTTTACAAGCGTTCATGCTTACGGTTGCCAGATATCAATAATTTAAACCCCAGTCAGAGCTTTTCTGTTAAAAGGGCACGTTTTCTACCCGGTCTTTTCAATAGTATCTGGCAACCACACGCACGCGTGCTAAATGATCTGGATGAAGCGCGGATGATCTGAAAACACAGACAAGTAAGCTGGAGTTCCGCGATCTTCATTTGAGATTTTCATTGAAACGATTTTCTCACGATTAGGGTTTTGGTATCCAACCCTACATTTGAGTCCTCGCTACTTTCATCAACCCAAACCCTGACAGATATACATTGAAGCAACAGCTGATTCCAGAATCCACTCCCTTCACCAAAGTCTGCATTCAAAAGAAAAGCATCTGATTATGAACTCATTTCTCATCAAATTCTGCCAAGACCAAAACTGTCTGGTAACCAAATGTTATTTCTCTAAATGAACGATTACATTTACAGATTACTGTATATTTGCATTAATATTCACTCATGAATTTTGTTGTAACAACACAGGCAAACATTATACATGTGATTTACTGGCTTTTGAGTCATATGAACCATGTGATGTTTTTCTCTTTTAATTTATCTGTTCCCTCATCTGTGTTTCTGCTTTGATCTGTCGGTGGATAAACAGCTTCTGCTGGATGTTTGTCGTCTCTGTGTGTGTCAGTAGTTTGTGGCTGAAGCGTTTCTTCATTTCCTCTCCTGCTAATAAGAAGCTCACAATTTTCCTTTGCACACAAAACATCTTTACACTGAAATAAAGTGAATCCATCAACAGTCAAATAAGAGTCACAGGTCAGAGGTCAAATATGATTGACAGCTCACAGCACTAAATAACACACCAGTAGATACAGATATCTAATCCAATATTTCACTCTTCTGCTATTAGTTTTCATTCAGGGCCAGAATTCATTTGAAAATGTAAGATCAGCAAAAGCTTGTTGATTTTCGTGATGTTAAAGGAGACGGATGTGTGAGCGGAAACTAACTGAGGATGGGGGAGGATTTACACACTAACAGATAAATATCACAGTTCTGTCATGTTTCAAGTCAATCGGAGGGTTTTCAGACATTTTAAGAGTCACTATCGTGGACCTTTCAGTGAACCGATGAAAATGATTCTCAAATTATTTTTGCTCTGTTTGTGGCGTCTGGTTGGTGAGTTTTAAATGTGTTGTTATGGCTTCAGTTGTTTCTGTTCTGGTACCATGTGATATATTACTGATTAAATTAGAGAAGATTAACATTCACTGTTAGTGTCAGCAACGGTGGCTGTAGTGAAGCGCAAGACTCAGGAAATAACTCAAAGAACAGTTTTTAATCTAATAATACACAGGAGAATCATGAGGAAACATTGAGTTGTTTCCACGTTGAGGAAATAACTCAATGAACAGTCTTAAATCTAACATTAATCTAAAACTGCTAGAAATTGTAATTGCTTGCTTTAATAAAAATTCACTATGTGACAATAGATCGCTTATTAGATCAAATAAGTAGCAAAAGGCCAAATTTATTTTGCCATTCACATAAAAGAAACCCATTCTGCTCGAGCCTCTCTCGCCGTTCTGATTCTGCGCGCGGCTACGGATGAGAAACAACGGACCAGGAGGTTGTCGCTTTAATGAACGTTGGCTTGAAAACAATACATACAAATTAAGGTTGAAACGAGGACCGAATCTTCGAGTAGCCTCCTGCAAAGTCTACAAAAAGGACAATAAACTTTTCACCATGGGGGAGTCAGCGCTTTCGAGCCACGTAAAAGGTAAGCCTTGGGGAATTTTCATTACACTTTGAGTTTTAAGCTAGCTTGCAAATAATAGTACATTCTTGGGAGGGATGTAAAATGTATTTATTTTGCCAGTCAATGAAGAGAGTAAATGTCATTGAGTGTTGATAAACTGAACCTGGTGTCAAAAGAGAAAAAGAAGTTATTCAGTCGCTCATTAACAGATATAACTCCATGCATGAACACTAGGAAACACACATGAAGTTTGCAGTTGTTGTTCTGTCTTTGTGAGTTCCACCGTACAGGATAGCTTTCATGGTTAATATGTTCTGCGCTCGTACACAGAGAGTTTGTGCCTGTTTCTTCCTGCCGCTGTCTGTTACTGTAGTCCATGATTTGTTCCTTTCCAAATTAAAATCTAAACCTTTAACTCTTATAGATATTAGTAATAGATGTAAAAACCTAAGCGCAGTGAAGTATGATTTGATAATGACATTAAGTAAGTAGTAAGTAAGACTCGTGAAGGACACCTGCTGGACAGCCGCAGAATTACACCTAAACTTTACAGATAGGATGCTTGATGCAGCTCGGCTGTTATGAAAGAATATTTTATATTCTAATAAATTACGTTTAATATATTATTTAATAGAATATAACATAAAAAAAAAAAAAATATATATATATATATATATATATATATATATATATATATATATATATGAAGTCATATTAAATAAATAAAACTTCTCATATGTGGTTGGTACAGGCAAGGGTTAAAAAAGAAAGAGAATCCAGAGGCAACATTGTCCTGTTCAAAAACCTCCTATTCATCAGTTTCAACAGTCTGAACCCCAGATGCTGTTCTTTATCTTATTGACTGCATTGCATTTTTTAAGGACTACACAATAACACATATAGTGACCAGCTGATTGACAAATATCATTTTAGCATTTTACTGATAATTGGTAATCAAATTGATTTTTTTTTTTTTTTTTAAATAACACTTTCCTCCTTTTTTTGGTGTTATTATACAGGGAAGAAGCATCGAGATCTGATGAGAAGACTTGTTAATTCAGGTCCTGCATTTGGGGATTTTTTCAGCAGACAAGCAATGCATCAAGCAGCGACAGAAACTGCTCCTCTACCATCCCCAGGTTTATCTAATCCACACCAGTCAACCAGCAACTCCATAGCAGTCAGAGGAACAGAAACAGGTCTGAATTAATTAACTAATGATAGACAGGGTTCATACAGTGCTGGAAATTCGAGATGGTCCTCACTGCAGAACACGAAATCCAGGGGGAGGAGTTGGATCCAGATCCAACTCCTCCCACCTTACGTATACCTAAACCTACCCATCTCCACCCCTAAAACTACCAATCTCCACCCCTTAGATGTGGATCCAATCCCGCCCCCGGATCTTGTGGACTGCATTGAGGTGCCACTGGGAAATTCTTTAAAATTCTTGATTTTTAATGGGTTTTTTTTCAAGGTTTGAAAAGTGCTTGTGAATCACACCCTCTAATTAACCAATCACTGCAGCTGTGTGCTAATTGGTCTTGATTTATAAATGTCTGCATTGTTGCACAATAGACTGAGACTTTGGAGCTGCCTGATGCTTGTAACGTGTGTGTTCATGAGACATGTAAGTTTATTTTCCTTAATTGTTTGTGTTGTGTTTTCTTTTTCCTGTGTACTTTGAATAAGATTTATCTTTATTGAAGTGTTTATCATAGACTATGTAAAGTAGTGATGGTGAGATGAAGCCTCATGAAGGCTTTTCAGTCAAGTGGTTCATTTCTCGAGGCTTCGTTTGCTCACAATACCGCCTGGTGGTCAAAGAGTGTAAAGCTAGCATATACATTACAGATGACCTGATGTGATCTGGGATACACTGTATTCTGCGCCAGTAAAGGCTTAGAAATAACGGTGAAGAAAAAAAATCAATTTCCACATAGACAAATCTATTTATATGAATATAATGTGTATTTTCTGGTGGTATATAATGGTTGTATAACATAACTGTGTAATAAACGTATTTGACATAAAATGAATGGGGCATCAAATGTGTGTAAATCAATTGTCATAATAGGCAGGAGGGGCAATATTATTATTTAAAACTGAAAAGTGTCTGGGTTTAAACCATGGGTTTATATATCTGTCAAAATGTTGCAGTAAGATTCGAACCGCTTCCTGAACCAGTCAGGTCGAAGCAAGGCTTCGGACGTCATCAATAACGTCATTGGTCTAAAGTGATACAAGCCTCGATACGCGCTTCACTGAAAGCTCATGGGATTTCTCGACACACGATCAGGAGCTTCGGCACAGAACATAACATCAATAATGTAAAGAATACATAATGTTCTAATAGACACCCCTGCTAGGATCAAGCCAGATACTCTTCCTTAAATCCTATTCCTCCCTTATTCCTATAGCTCCTCCCTAATCCAAGACTTAAAGCAGAAATATGCTGGGCAACAAAAGTTGTGACCAGCCACTATTCCTACAAATCATGTGAGAATGCAGGAGACATTTTCCAAACCATGTTTCCTGACAGTAACATATCACAACAATTTACTCATCGGCAGAAATATTCATATCGGCCGATGCTGATGATGGTCATTTAAAGCTTTTATCGGCCGATACCGATATTGTGCCGATATCATCGTGCATCCCTACAATAAACAGTTCCCCATAGTTTCACAAAATCTTGTGGAAAAAAAGTGCAATAAAACATTTTTATTTATTTATTTTAATTTGAAATAAAATGTTGAAATTATATTTTTAAGTTATTATCAGTGTTCTCCTTTTAGAAATTTCAGAGTCCAATGGTTCTTGAGGTCAGAAAAGTAATAAAAATGTTAGATTCTCCCTGAAAAACTACATACAAATTTTGAGAAAAGCCGCCGCAAAATCAGTCATTTTAAACGTACAGTATGGCATTTTTCGCCACTAGGGGTCGCTAACCTATCTACAATAACAAAGGCGTAGATTGATGACGCAACATTTGCTAAGAATTATGGATCTTGTCGTCAACGTCAAGCCGACCGAACTAATAATGTTTATGGACATGTGCTTATATCCCGTGGATATAAAAGGAATGCTAGATCAACATTAGAATAACATACAGATCATATCCAGGGACAGCAACCAGGGACAACGCGGATATGACAGCATTGGCGGCGACAAAGCGGAAATAAAGAAACGGGACGTTTCTCGAATTAAATTACAAATTTCTCCTGGTTTGAAAGTTGTTGGAGACAGTCGGGATAATGTAAGAACACAACTAAAAAAAATATATAACATAGATATAGTGATTTTTGCTATTTTTAAAGCAAAAAAGTTACGTATTGTGCCTTTAAGCTGCAAAAATCAGAAAAAAATTCTGCGAAATCCTGGAGGGACTGATTAATATTTTTTTTTAGCATATTTTGGAGCCTTTGTGTGCCAACTTTTTTCTGTTTAAAAAAATAAAATAGTATAAATCTGAAGCTCAGATACTCAACAGCTTTAGTTTTAGTGTGAACTAGTTTTAGTAGTTTCTTTTTTTGTTATTGTTCCATATATAAATCTATTTCTCTTTTCATTCATCTTTTTTCTTTATTGATGCAAAATATTATTAACTTCACATTTAAATGAATAAATATTTAGTGAAGATTCATCAAACTAACATCAAGTGATTTTAAAGCTTTAATCTGTGAAAAACTCTGTTCTTCAGGAGTGTTTGGTGACAATAAAGTGGTGAGGATGTTAGTGTGGGAGGGAGATTCAGTCACTCTAAACTCTCGTCTAACTAAAATGAAGGATGATGACGTGATTCAGTGGAGGTTTCTGGCTAAAAACATTGTAATAGCTGAAATCAATGTAAAGGCCGACAGCATCACTGTATATGATGATGTTCTTGATGGGAGATTCAGAGACAGACTGAAGCTGGACAAACAAACTGGATCTCTGACCATCACAAACACCACAATTAAACATGCTGGAGTTTATGATCTACAGATCAACAGTGTGAGAAAGAGATTCAGTCTCAATGTCTACGGTGAGTTTAGTTTCAGTTTCACCTGTTTTATATTTTAATCAGCGCAAATATTCAATTATTAACTCAAAGTCAATTTTGCTTCTGTTGTTTGATGATAATATTAATTTCAAATTTAAATATCAAACCATTTACTTTTGTAAATTATTGTCTTAATCTGTGTTGAACCCCAATTATGTTTGTTCTTTACGTGTGTGTTTGATGATACAGCTGAAATATCAGTGACGGAGGGAGATTCAGTCTCTCTAAACCCTGATCTTACTGAAATGAAGGATGATGATGTGATTCAGTGGAAGTTTAGAAATAAAAACACTTTAATAGCTGAAATCAATGTAACGGCCGACAGCATTGCTGTATATGATGATGTTCTTGATGGGAGATTCAGAGACAGACTGAAGCTGGACAAACAAACTGGATCTCTGACCATCACAAACACCAGAGCTGAACATGCTGGATGTTATGAACTACAGACTCAATATATTATGGTTTATTTCTCTCTCACTGTCATTGGTGAGTTCAAAAACACTTACACCTGTTTTTTTATGTCCAAATTGAAATGAATTCATACACCATTTTGTTTCTTTTTGCTGTTTTATGATATTGTTATTATAATCTGTTTATCAGTTGTTCTGTGTGTTTGATGATTCAGTGTCAGTGACAGAGGGAGATTCAGTCACTCTAAACTCTGAAATGAAGGATAAGGATCTGATTCAGTGGAAGTTTGAAAACACTGTAATAGCTGTAATCAATAAACGGGCCGACAGATTCACTGTATATGATGATGTTCTGGACGGGAGATTCAGAGACAGACTGAAGCTGGACAAACAAACTGGATCTCTGACCATCACAAACACCAGAGCTGAGCATGCTGGACGTTATGAACTAGTGATCGACAGAGTTCCTGCCTTTAGTGACAAGAGGCCATCTTTTTATTATTTTGGTCTCACTGTCTATGGTGAGTTAAGTTTTAGTTTCACATGTTTTATTTTTTTACAGCTAGATCTAAAGAAGTATCTTATCGTGACTTAATTAGACTAATTCCTTTACTCTTCTTTTTTTTTTTTTTTACATTAATGGCAGGTTTATATTTAACTTTCTATTCAATTGTTTTAAATGCTCTACTTTTGATCATCTCAGTTCCTCTCGATGTTTCTTCCTCTGCTTGAATATCTTGATTCATCCTCATTTATTTTTATTCTCTCATGTTTTCCAGCTCGTCTGCCTGTTCCTGTCATCAGCAGTAACTCTTCAAACTGTTCTTCATCATCATGTTCATTGGTGTGTTCATCAGTGGTGAATGTGAGTCATGTGACTCTCTCCTGGTACAGAGGAATCAGTGTATTGTCCAGCATCAGTGCGTCTGATCTCAGCATCAGTCTCTCTCTACCTCTGGAGGTGGAATATCAGGATAAAAACACCTACAGCTGTGTGCTGAACAATCCCATCAGCAACCAGACCACACATCTGGACATCACTCAACTCTGTCACACATGTGCAGGTACGCCAGAGCTGATATTAGTTAGCAACTCTGTCCACTGTTGTGGTCCTACTGAAGCTGTGATCCGATTGGTCCTCTCTGCTCTGGTGGGCGTGGCTACTGTCATTCTTGTGGTTTATGAGATCAGATCCAGAAGAGCTGAACGAGATCAAGCACATATTCACACATCAGGTACATGATGTCATTTCTCACAAACAGATTTTTCGTGAATTAATATTTGTGAGATTTATTAATTTATCCCTTTATATGTTCATCTTTTTCAGGAAGTGCTTAAATCTAAAGCAGAATGCTGAACTTTAATGGTGCTTCAAGTGTTTTTGTCATAACAAATACTGATTATTTGCTTGCTCTTTCTCCTTCAGTATCAGAATTCTAGAAATTTAATTTAAAAGGCTTTATTGTTTATACTTTATTACTACAGCCATATATTTGTCATATGTATTTGCTTGCCTTTATCAATAAAGTTTTCTCACTCTGAGGTTCAAAGAGTCTCTCATGTTTTATTATATTTATTATGTTGAGAGACTCCTGGAGGAATAATAACTTTATGTATATTGAAACAATTTCAAATGGCAGTAATTTAAACAAATGGCAGTGTGCCACATTATAAAAACGTTAAAGTAACTTTGCTTTACTTTTTGCACACTTGTTTAGTCTATTAAAAATAGTCTCTAATGAGCTCCAATGTAGATATATTCTTTTAGTTAAAGTTCTTGTAGTTGAGTCAGTGATTCGCAATCTTTATGACTCCAAAGCCAAAATTAGGCTTCCCCATATTTCCAAGTTTTTCTAGAAATAATATAAAAATATCTTGATTTTTAAACTCAGCAGCCACAATGATTCAAATCTACAAACTGATTCTGATGCAAAGGATTAGCTTTTTACACATTGGAACTCTAACGTCTCTCTGGTGATAAAAACTGATACTAATGAATACTTATACATGTGGTTTGAAGTATACAGATAAACAAAAGTTACACACTAACTAGTAGTTACTAAGGCCCAAGTGTGACTTTATGTCCTAGTTTAACTGTGTGCTACTGCTGTTCACACTAACCCAGAACCAAGAAAGTATGTAGTAATAATAATAATAATGCCAAATCACTGATCTTATGATCTGCAGGCTCAATTAGAAACCTCCTGGTGTCGGTGCGTTCCTGTCTTATTTAACTCCTTCAGATCTGATGTCATAAACCACTGCAGTGACAGTAGCCACACCCATCAGAGCAGAGACGACCAATCGGATCACAGCATCAGTAGAACCAAGTATGTAGTAATAAGAATAATTGTACAACCGCATTGCCAGCATTTTAACATGTACGTTTATATTCAGTCAAAGTAATACCACAGAAAACTGTTGTTATGTGTCTTTATTTACAACCCTACTTTAACTATCAATTTATACTGGCATAATTTAGAATAAATAAATACATTACATTAAAGGTGCAGTTAGCGATTTCTGAGAAACGCTGTTGATATTTTAAATCATCAAACAAACACGCCCCTACCCAAAAGGATCACACCCCTTTCTTGATAGCTCCGCCCCCAATTTCACAAACATGCTATGCGACACAGGCACCTCCCCCCTTATGAGTGGACACGCCCCTTACAGCTGATTGGCTACGAGTGTGTTTTGGTGCTCGGCCCGATCCACTTTCAATAGCGACCAGACCTGCCAACCTTGAAATTATTTTTTGAGTAGCATCAGTGGGATGGGGGATAAATGTATATTATTACCATGCATTATCAACAGTTCATGTTAGTATTGTGTATTTACCATAGCAACTGTAGTTTCCAGAAATACCCATTTATTTTTTCTCTTTCTATATTTTAATGACTGTGGTGGCTCATACAAAATTATTAACTTTTAACAAAAACTAGTTTGGGACTGCCTTTACTGTTCCTCATACTTATTCATCAGTGTAAGTGATATTTTTTAGTGATATGGGGATACGCCCCCTGGATCTTGTGGACTGCATTGAGGTGCTACTGGGAAATTCTTGAAAATATTTGATTTTTAATGTGTTTTTTTTAAGGTTTAAAAAAATGCTTGTGAATCACGCCCTCTAATTAACCAATCACTGCAGCTGTGTGCTAATTGGTCTTGATTTATAAATGTCTGCATTGTTGCACAATACACTGAGACTTTGGAGCTGCCTGATGCTTGTAACTTGTGTTCATGAGAAATGTAAGTTTATTTTCCTTTGTTTGTGTTGTGTTTTCTTTTTCTTGTGTACTTTGAATAAGATTTATCTTTATTGAAGTGTTTATCATAGACTATGTAAAGTAGTGATGGTGAGATGAAGCCACGAGAAGGCTTTTCAGTCAAGTGGTTCATTTCTTGAGGCTTCATTTGCTCACAATACCACCAAAGAGTGTAAAGCTAGCATATACATTACAGATGACCTGATGTGATCTGTAAAACACTGTATTCTGCACCAGTAAAGGCTTAGAAATAACGGTGAAGAAAAAAAATCAATTTCCACAAATCTATTTATATGAATATAATGAGTATTTTCTGGTGGTATATAATGGTTGTATAACATAACTGTGTAATAAACGTATTTGACATAAAATGAATGGGGCATCAAATTTGTTTAAATCAATTCTTTGGTCATAATAGGCAGGAGGGGCAATATTATTATTTAAAACTGAAAAGTGTCTGGGTTTAAACCATGGGTTTATATATCTGTCAAAATGTTGCAGTAAGATTCGAACCGCTTCCTGAACCAGTCAGGTCGAAGCAAGGCTTCGGACGTCATCAATAACGTCATTGGTCAAAAGCGATACAAGCCTCGATACGCGCTTCACTGAAAGCTCATGGGATTTCTCGACACACGATCAGAAGCCTCGGCACAGAACATAACATCAATAATGTAAAGAATATATAATGTTCTAATAGACACCCCTGCTAGGATCAAGCCTGATACTCTTCCTTAAATCCTATTCCTCCCTTATTCCTATAGCTCCTCCCTAATCCAAGATTTAAAGCAGAAATATGCTGGGCAACAAGATTTGTGACCAGCCACTATTCCTACAAATCATGTGAGAATGCAGGAGACATTTTCAAAACCATGAAAGTAACATAGCACAACAATTTACTTGTGAGGAATAAAGTGGCATACCTCAGAAACAGAAACCTCTACTAAGTCTTTCAAGACTGCTCAGATGATTGTTCAAGATGACTTCTTCCCAGCAAAGCTGAACTTCTTCCTAATGGTGGCTTGAGAAATCACACCATTTTAAAAATTAAACCACACCGACAATCCCATAATGCCGTTTATGAGTGGGGATCTCACCAATTTGCTGAGGAGTCTAATAGAGATGTTTATCCCAGTGTCATGAAGAATGAAACTACCACTGTAAAGCTCCTGCAAGTTGAGTGTGCTGACCCAGTCAGCCACATGGATGTTCCCAAACTGAGAGTGGGATTTGTCACCGAGAGTCCATTGAGGAGCACATGAAGAAGAACTCGGATGCTGAGAGGATGAGGCTGGAGGTCAGGCAGAACTACAAGCTGTTCAAATATGTTCTTGTGAGAAGCTTGCCTGTTCTGGATCCAAGGGTGTCCCGCAAGAGCAAAGAGGTAAACACCCGAAAACTCTGCAGTTCCTTGTGGAAACATTGAAGAGAAATGCTGAGATGTGATTCTGAGGGAGTTTGATCACTTCTATGAGCTCAACCTGATGTCAGCGTCAGTCAACTTCAACCCAGAAAGTGGACTTTTAGATGAATTCTACCATGAAAGTTTTTCCAACAAAGCAGTGTGTCGCCATCTATGGGAGGCAGTAAAACTCGTCCTGATCCTTTCACATGGTCTAGCCGCTGTTGAGAGAGGGTTTTCTATCAACCGGTAGGATGATGGAGAACCTCAAAGAGCATTGATTGATTGACCAGCGGGTTATTCATGACCATGTGTTGGAGGGCAGAAAGTATCACCTGCATCTTGATGACCAAAGACGCCTAAAGCAAGATGAGCAGAAGGCACAGAAGAGGAAATGACTAATGGTGGAGATAACAGAGATAAAAGCCAAAAAGAAGAGAATGAAGGATGATGTGAGAGTCTTCAGTCTGCTGATCACAATGCAGAAAAAGCTGAGTCACAAGGAAAACTGACCTTCATTTAAAAGCCCAATTGCCTTCGAAGAGCTGCAAAATAAAAGGAAAAAAGTCTGGAGGCTTTGGAGAAACAGCTAACTGATAAATTGTAGTGCTGCCACTAATGACAAATTTTCTAACGACTAATCTTTCAAATAATTTTTCGATTAATCAACTAATCTAAACGTGTGTCCATTTTATTTTAAACTCAGCTGAAGGGCCAAAACATAATGTTTTTTTCTTCTTTTTTCTTCTTCAAATACATTATTAATTTCGTTTACATAACTTTTGGTTCATCTTTGTTTTTGGACATTTGTTTTCTATTTAAATTGCTGAAGGTCATTTGAAAATTGAAAATACGCGCTGCTAATGCGTGCAGTGTGAAACCGGCGTAATAATGAATCGCACTGAAGGCAGGCAGGCACGCAGCTATGCTGCTCGTGTTTACACTTGCGTGCATGGCGGGGTTTAACCCTTTAGGGTCAGCAAACGCGCCGGCGCGTTTTGCTGGATTTTCTTCACGTAGTAGCACAATAAACTTAAATTATGGGGTTTAAAACATAAACATTACTGCCAAAGTCTAAGAGTTCTCTTCATATATTGAAGAGAAGTCTAAGAGTTCTCTTCATATATTAAAGAGAAGTCTAAGAGTTCTCTTCATATAAAGAAGCAAACTCACTGCACTTGTTGTCTGAGAGCATTTCACTGGGAATCTGGCTTGGGGGGTTTGTCAGTCTCTCTACAGTAGCAAAAAGAGTGTGTGTGTTGTTTAAATTGCTGTTTATAATATTTGAGAAGAAAGTCTGTCTATCTTTGCCTAGTTCCATATTGAAAGCATGAAGGCTGTCTTTGTAGATGTTATAATGGACTACAAGTTTTGTCTTCCGCCACATGCGCTCTGCTTTTTTGCATTGTCTTTTCATATTTTGCACTGCTGTTGAGTTTCTCCAAGGTGCTTTTTGTCTGCCACTCTTCTTCCTGACTTTAACAGGAGCAATATCATCAATTGCACTTTTAACTTTTGAGTTAAAGGGGGGGTGAAACACTCAGTTTCAGTTAATCTTGAGTACCTATAGAGTAGTATTGCATCCTTCAAATCTCCAAAAAGTCTTTAGTTTTATTATATTTATAAAAGAAAGATAGGCTGTACCGAGTCTTTCCGGAAAAAAAGGCTGGAGGCGTGCCGTGTGGGCGAAGCTAAAGCTGTGCTGACGCGCCGATTGCTAACAACACTCAGACATTTGAAGCAGACAAGCAGTTTTACTCACCGCCTGCGGTTCCAACGCACGACCGACCGTGAACCTTTATCGTTGCGACTGCTCCATCCTTAAGCATTAGACGATCTGCAAATCCGGCATCGAACTGGGCTTTGTTTATAAAAAAATCATCGTCGAAATGCAGGGAACAAACAGAGTCAGCAGATTTGCTTGGTGTTAAGGATATAGCCTTCATAAATAGTACACTAGTGTTCTCATTTAAGCATCTCTTCATGACAGACACAGATCTAGCTTCAGTGGCAGGAGAGATCAATATATCAAAGAAAATACAGAAATGATCAGACAGTGCTACATCCTTAATAACAATCAGTGAAATGTTTAGATCCTTACTGATAAGTAAATCTAGAGTGTGCCCATAATTGTGTGTGGGTCCATGTACATGCTGAGTCAGATCAAAAGTTTTTAAAACAGTTTTGATTTCTTTTGCCATATTGTTTTCTGCACTATCTATGTGGATGTTAAAATCTCCAGCAATGGCAAAACAGTCGAACTCTGAGGTAATTGTTGATAACAGTTCTGTAAAGTCCTCAGCAAAGGCTGGAGAGTATTTTGGAGGCCTGTAAATAATGATAAGTAAAATGCGTGGAGCACCTTTTAACACAATACCCAGATATTCGAAAGAAGGGTAATTCCCAAATGATATTTGCTTACATTTATAGATATCTTTAAAAAGAGCAGCTAGACCCCCACCTCTCTTAACAGCTCTGCAGACACTCATAAAAGTAAAGTTAGGGGGGGCTGCTTCATTGAGGATTGTTGCACTGCAGCTGTCTTCTAGCCAGGTTTCCTTTAGAAGCATAAAATCCATGTTGTTTGTGGTTATTAAGTCGTTGACTAGAAGTGATTTATTTTTAAGTGAGCGGATGTTTAAAACTTAGTCTTACTTTTTGTCCCCACATCAATCTTAGTTTGACGTGTAATAGGCACCAGATTAGTTGGGTTTGCTGTACGGCTATTGAAGGCCTTAGACTTTCTATCTTGTAATAGAACAGCAATAGAGAAAGATACAGGCACACTGGGTTCCCGCTTGTTATGTAAACATTTGATAAAGTTACTGTTATCATAGCGGGGACCCAACACATATCACTGAGAGCTGGTATCAGTTGTTTTTGGTTCACCTCGAGCAGATGGAGGAGGGTGTGGGCCCTGGCGTTGTGGCAGAGGCCGAAGAGCTCTCACAGGAGGGGGAGGGCGAGCTGGGTCCGCAGGCTTTGGTGGTAGCGGTGCCTGTCGTTTTTTGGTTGGTATCTGGGGGCTTGCAGCAAAAGAGTGGGATAGTTTGGTTCCAGCATACACCAGTTCTTCCATTTTCTGTGAGAAGCACAGAAGTGGCGATGCTGGAGAGAGGGAAAAAGTGTCTGGTGAGAGGAGCTGTTGCTCTGGTGTTATTGGAGGCTGTGATATGCTGTCCTGGCTTCCCTGGCTGAAAGTCGTCCTTGGGTGCTGAATCTTCGAGCAGTTCTGATATGTCTGTCTGTGGTGAGCTCTGTGGGCAGGGTTTAGCTGAGATTGAGTCCGTAAGCAGAGGTTGTTGTGGCGGAGTGGTGTTATCATTGTCCTTGTGTGATATGATAACCGCATGTCCATTTTGCTGCTGAAGTGAAGTCCCGTGGTCATTCATACTGTGTCCAGGTGTGTGTGTGCCATTCAGATTGAGTGGATTGGCACACACTGCAGAAGGATAATTGAGGGAGAAGTAGATATTGTCCTTTAACACTCTTGAACCAAGTTGTTTGGGTGATGGCCATCCCGATGAAAAAGTTGTCTCTGACTCCAGAAAAGATTTAAATTGTCAATGAAGTTTACTCCTTTTATATTGCAAGTTTTTTGCAGCCATGTATTTAGCCCAAGCAACCGTGAAAACCTGTTTGTTCCTCTTGCTGGGAGTGGTCCACTGATGAATGTTTGAACTTTCAGTCTTTTAAGTGTTTCAAAAAGTTCATTGAAATCCTTCTTAAGGAGTTCTGACTGCTCTTTATGAATATCATTCTTCCCCACATGAATGATGAGTCGATTTGCAGTCTTATGTTTCATCAGAATGTTCTGAAGTTCCCTGTTTATATCAGAAGTTGTTTCTTGTGGAGGGCAGCACGTAGTTGTATCCCTGCTGCTAATGTTTCTGATAATGGAGTCCCCCACTATCAGAGTCCTGGGCTCGGCTGTGCTCTGAGCTGAGTGCCGCTGTCTGCTCGACCTTGAGCGCCAGTTAGCATCATTGTTAGCTACTGGCCCATTCAGTCTGTTTTCGATCACATTCATCACGTTTGGGGATTCCTCATTTACATTTATTAGTACTTCAAATCTGTTCTCAAGATGTATAGGTGGTGGTAGGAGACCAGTGTTTGCAATCCTTGTCAGAGCTGTATCTGGGGTAGAGGATGCTACTGCGGCAATATGTGATGCTCGTGACAATCTGATGTCTCGAGTGCCTTTGGGTCTCGCTCCCTGTTTGTGCCATTGATTAGTAAGTCGATCGGCTTGTTTCTCTACCTGTCGAGGAGCACTAGTTTCATGGGACTCACCGGTATGCTGAGGGTGTCCATGATGAAGCTCTGTTGTGTGCTCCGTCTGGTTTGGTGGTCCCATTAGTAACTTTGTTTCAAGAACTGCAATCCTTTGTAAAAGTCTGTGGCAGTTAGTGCAGCAAGTAGATTATTGAACCAGAAGAGGCATTTTCTCTTATCCTTGTAGGCAGTTGTGTTTTCCTTTCCCGGAATGTAAGCTGGTTGGGTAAAAGAATTCTGCGTTTTTGTAGTAATCCAAACTTTGTCATATGAGCACTGTGCTGATTTGCTGAAGTCAAAATGAGGTGATAAAAGGAAATAAAATATAAAAATATAGGAGATAATATGTAAAAGCGATAGAGCAAAGCGCGGAGCAGTAAGCAAGAGCGTCCGAACAGTAGCTGAGCAGGAAGTAAGACACCCCCCGCGGTAATTAAGGAAAAAAAATCTCTGAATGCTCCACGTGAAACTTCATTCTTTCGACCTTTTACTATCATGTCAATTGATTTTGATTAATATGCACGAGGGAGAGGGAGAAAGACAGCGCTCGTGTTGTTTGAAGATGGTGAGTGCGTGCGCGGCCAGTCTTAGAGCCCGAAACAGGAAAAGTGTAACATCTTAAATCAAAATTTTATTACCTATTTGGTCAGAAACTTCATCCAACGCCATTCATTTGATGAATGCTCAAGTCCGATTTTATATATCCTCGAATCCAAGCACGAGTCATCAGTCCGTGAGTCCAAGTCAAGTCATGAGTCCAGAGAATAGAGTCTCGAGTCGAACTGGAGTCCGAGTCCAGGTCTCGAGTACTCCATCACTGCCAGTTATTGTGTTATTTTTTGTTTGTTCTGCGTTTAGCCATTCTTTTCTTATCAGTTTCACCAAAGACAAACTACTGGACATTAGGAAACACATACCAGACAAGTTTTTTACAGTTTTTGATTATTCAGACATTTTGCTGGACATTCTCGTCGGAGGGGCAGCGGTGTTGTTCAAACGCGCGGTCAGACACAAGCGAGGCTGCTCGCTGGTTAGACTCTGCGAGCGCGGCCTCCGCACTGCACCCCCCAGTGTTCACCTTGCGAATCTCTGATCCCTTCCTAACGACGAACTTCTTCTCCTCACCCGCACTAACAAGGATTTTTTAAACTCTGCTTCTCTGTGCTTCACTGAAACCTGGCTGAGTGAAGCCATACCGGATAACGCACTACATCTGCCAGCTTCTAGCTGTTCCTAGCGGATCGCATCGCAGAGCTAACAGGGAAAACGAGAGGTGGTGGATTGTTTCTACGTTAACAGAAGTTGGTGTTCAGATGTAACAACGCTAAAGATGTGCTCTCTTAACTTAGAGGCCCATTTCATAAACTGTAAACCTTTCTACTCGCCGCGGTAGTTTTCCTCTTTCATCCTCATGAATGTGTACATCCCTCCAGACGCGTGTGTGAGCACGGCGCTACAACAGCTGGCTGAACAAATAGCTGAAACGGAACAAAGGTACCCAGACTCTCTTTTAATTATTCTTGGGGATTTTAACAAAGCAAATCTCTCCTGTGAACTGCCACAATACAGACAGCACGTTACATGTCCCACCAGAGACAGTATTATACTGGACCACTGTTACATCACAATAAAGAAAGCATCCACGAGCCTTCTTCAGCATCTCCCTAAATACTCAGACCAAGGCAGGAACCTCTTTTCAAATGTAAACATGAGTTCACAGTGGGACCTTTGTACCAGTTGCACTGAGACATTTCAAATGATACCAAAAATGTAAAATACTGTATAATAATTGTTCAGGTTAAAGCATATAGATTTTTGGGTGAATTCATGTAGGGATTGGTCAAGGGAATGATGTGTAAATTGGGAGGTGATCAACTCAAGTGTGATCGTGTCTCGAATGGGGATGGTAATATAGCAAGAGAGTTCAAATGTTAATGTCCTTTGTTTTCTCAGAGAGTAGCCCTCTCTTCCAGTTCTTCCAGTTTCTCAGTCTTACAGTCCCATGGCCCGAAATCACCACAGACCATGAGTGTTCACTCATGGTTTTTAACAAACAACGGTCTCGAAATTGCTGCCAATAAGCTGAATTGATCACCATTATTTACCTCACATGTATCTTATGTATGCTTTATATAACCTGTGGAGTTCTTTCTGTGTGTTTAACATTTAACATTTATAGAATCTTGATATAAAGTAGATTTGTGTAGGATGCACTTTATTTAAACTATGGAAGTTGGTTTCTTAAAGCGTTTAACTAAACTCTTAGAAGTTTGGACTCACGAGATCATGTGGACATTATGCTAATTACATGCAAGAACAGGAGAACAGGGCGTAGGACCAAGACAATATCTGATTAGCTGACACCCTCGGAAGGATGGGTCCGATGGATGCGCTTAAAACCCAATGACAAGCAGTTTTGCCTTGCTTTTGCAGTGACTTTTGCTTTGATTTGTGCTGACTTTTCCATCGTCCAGCTTGCATGTTAAACTTCCCCGAAGAAAACCCTCTCAGAGTCACTAGGACTATTTTAACGATGCTTTTACTAACTTTTCTGGGCCGGCAAGTTTTGATCCCATAGAAGCCTATGAAGGAGTGATCCAGCTCTCAGATTTAATCAAAAATATCTTAATTTGTGTTCCGAAGATGAACGAAAGCCTTACGGGGTTGGAACAACATGAGAGTGATTAGTGATTACTGACAGAAGTTTCATTTTTATTTTTAACCTTTAATAATACCAGCTGATAGGGCTCTCTGTATATTTACAGCATTATGTAAGATGTATTTTTTCTTCAGAAAAACTAGCATGTAGGCTATCTACTGTAGCCTACCTAATATTTATCCAAATGAGTCAATATTGAATCAAGATTGAAATCAAATCCCAAGAATTGAATTGAAATCGTGAAAATTGTGTTAAGCAATAATACAAACAGTAGCCTACCAGTCATTGTACCATGTAAACATTGTAACATGTTGTGTAACTAAACTTAATACAATTCTGTTTAGTTACCAAATGTTTTGACTATCACAATTACACCTATTGTGATGCAAGTTTTCTTTTACACCCCCCCCCCCCATCCATCCATTTCTCTTGTTCAATTAAAATATCGTGATAATACCGTATACCGCGATAAAAGCTCAATCAATTAATCGCAGCATGAAATTTTGATACCACATGCATAATCACTACAGTATAAATACATTGTTGATTTCTAAATTAAATAATTGGCTTTTATATGGCCACTGTACTGAAGCCAAAGCAAATTTAATAAAATATTATCTGAAAATATATTTGCTTTCCATTAAGTTACTTTTATTTTTGCCTCTTACAACCTGTTTGCTGATCGCCTGAACTTTGCCTGTTCCTGGTTTTGAGTTTGAAAATGTAAGATCAGCAAAAGCTTGTTGATTTTCATGATGTAAAAGAGGAGTTTAAACTGTGATAGAGGTCAGGGGGAGGATTCACACACAACCAGATAAATATCACAGTTCAGTCATCTTTCAGATCAATCTGAGTGTGCATCTATCAAATCTATCGTGGGCTTTTCAGTGAACTAATGAAGAAAATGTTTCTCAAATTAGTTTTGCTCTGTTTCTGTTCTTGGCATCTGGTTGGTGAGTTTTAAATGTGCTTTTATAGCTTCAGTTGTTTCTGTTCTGGTTACATTAGTCAGAGAGGATTACCATTCACTGTTATTCTCATATAGGAATAATTGAACTGTGATTTTACTGTGAGATCAAGTTTAAATTCAGGTGTTGTGCTGAATTCTGTGACGCAACGAATTATGTGACCATAGAAGATGCTGTATCTAGCTAATCCTAACCCCACCCTCAATACATTATGTGTATAGTCATGTAATTCGGTGGGTCACAGAATTCGGCACAACACCTGTCTAAACCCCTATGTGAGTAAAAGTCTCTCATTTCTTCTTTCCTTTTTTTATTTAGGTATTGGTCCATATAAAACTCAGTGTTTGTAGTGCTGCAGAATATTATTCACTTCACATTTAAATAATTGAAAGTGTTTTAGTGAAGCTTCATCAAACAATTCGGAAGTCGAATTGTCATCAAACAATTCAGACGGAAGACATTCCGTCCTTCGGATGAGACGTTAAACCGAGGTCCTGACTCTTTGTGGTCATTAAAAATCCCAGGATGTCCTTTGAAAAAGAGTAGGGGTGTAACCCCGGCATCCTGGCCAAATTTGCCCCTTGGCCTCTGTCCATCATGGCCTCCTAATCATCCTCATATACTGATTGGCTTCATCACTGACTCCTCTCCACCAGTAAGCTGGTGTGTGGTGGGCGTTCTGGCGCAATATGGCTGCCGTCGCATCATCCAAGTGGATGCTGCACATTGGTGGTGGTTGAGGAGACTCCCCCTTCTATGTAAAGTGCTTTGAGGTCTCAGAAAAAGCGCTATATAAATGTAACAAATTATTATTATTATTATTAAACAAACATCAAGTGATTTTAAAGCTTTAATCTGTGAAAAACTCTATTCTTCAGGTTCCTTTTCTTCTGAACTGAAGAGAGGGAAAGAAGGAAACTCAGTCACACTAAACTCTGGTCTTACTGAAATGGAGGATGATGATTCGATTCGGTGGATTTTTGGAATCACTGTAATAGCTGAAATCAATAAATTGTTCGACAGAATCACTGTATATGACAGTGGTTCTCAACCTCTCCTGCAGGGACCCCCTGACAGGCCATGTTTCTGTTTTAACCCTGAAATGGCACACCTGATTCAATTAATTAAAGGCTTAATGAGTAGTTGACTAATTGATTAATTGACGAATTCCTACTCTTCCTGCTCTAATAACTTCTCATTAATTGAATCAGGTGTGCCATTTCAGGGTTAAAACAGAAACATGGCCTGTCAGGGGTCCCTGCAGGAGAGGTTGAGAACCACTGGTATATGATGATGTTCTTGATGGGAGATTCAGAGGCAGACTGAAGCTGGACAAACAAACTGGATCTCTGACCATCACAAACATCAGACCTGAAGATGATGGAACAGAGAGTTCGCTCAGAGTTGGAGTAAATCACTCCGCAGAAGTAGCGGTGCTTCGCCTTCTGAGAATATACGGACACAGTAAAACTACTTTCCATCTCTCTGTCTTACGTGAGTTAAATATTTGTTTTACCCATTTCATTTTTTAATCACCAGATACAATATTTACCCACACACCATTTTGCTATATATATATATATATATATATACACTCACCTAAAGGATTATTAGGAACACCTGTTCAATTTCTCATTCATGCAATTATCTAATCAAGCAATCACATGGCAGTTGCTTCAATGCATTTAGGGGTGTGGTCCTGGTCAAGACAATCTCCTGAACTCCAAACTGAATGTCAGAATGGGAAAGAAAGGTGATTTAAGCAATTTTGAGCGTGGCATGGTTGTTGGTGCCAGACGGGCCGGTCTAAGTATTTCACAATCTGCTCAGTTACTGGGATTTTCACGCACAACCATTTCTAGGGTTTACAAAGAATGGTGTGAAAAGGGAAAAACATCCAGTATGCGGCAGTCCTGTGGGCGAAAATGCCTTGTTGATGCTAGAGGTCAGAGGAGAATGGGCCGACTGATTCAAGCTGATAGAAGAGCAACTTTGACTGAAATAACCACTCGTTACAACCGAGGTATGCAGCAAAGCTTTTGTGAAGCCACAACATGCACAACCTTGAGGCGGATGGGCTACAACAGCAGAAGACCCCACCGGGTACCACTCAACTCCACTACAAATAGGAAAAAGAGGCTACAATTTGCACAAGCTCACCAAAATTGGACAGTTGAAGACTGGAAAAATGTTGCCTGGTCTGATGAGTCTCGATTTCTGTTGAGACATTCAGATGGTAGAGTCAGAATTTGGCGTAAACAGAATGAGAACATGGATCCATCATGCCTTGTTACCACTGTGCAGGCTGGTGGTGGTGGTGTAATGGTGTGGGTGATGTTTTCTTGGCACACTTTAGGCCCCTTAGTGCCAATTGGGCATCGTTTAAATGCCACGGCCTACCTGAGCATTGTTTCTGACCATGTCCATCCCTTTATGACCACCATGTACCCATCCTCTGATGGCTACTTCCAGCAGGATAATGCACCATGTCACAAAGCTCGAATCATTTCAAATTGGTTTCTTGAACATGACAATGAGTTCACTCTACTAAAATGGCCCCCACAGTCACCAGATCTCAACCCAATAGAGCATCTTTGGGATGTGGTGGAACGGGAGCTTCGTGCCCTGGATGTGCATCCCACAAATCTCCATCAACTGCAAGATGCTATCCTATCAATATGGGCCAACATTTCTAAAGAATGCTTTCAGCACCTTGTTGAATCAATGCCACGTAGAATTAAGGCAGTTCTGAAGTGAAAGGGGGTCAAACACAGTATTAGTATGGTGTTCCTAATAATCCTTTAGGTGAGTGTATATGTTTAAAGTCCCTGTAAAGGCAATTCTAAAAAAAAATTCTAAACACATTATAAATGTTAGAAATGTATTGCTAAATCATATTACAAAGACTGTGAACTGTGAAGTACTGAATTGTGGAGTTAGACCGTTAAACAGTTTTTCACCATTGCTGTGTTCCGGATTTTTTGGGCGGGGCTAAAACGGGGGCTCGATGACGCACTGAAGCCCCTGAGCTCCTGGACACGCCCCTACTTGATGACGCACTGGAGCCCCTGATGCTGGCCCCTCCCCTAACAATATAGCACATTCACATCAGTTTGCCGATCGCGAGTTACTGTCAGTACTATTAGTTACTACATCCTACAGTTTGCTAGCTAGCTATGCCTTCGTCACGGAAATGCGTATTACCTGGATGCGATCACGTACAAAACAAATCGGTGTCCTTATTTAAATTTCCGAAAAACTATCATATCAACAAGAGGTGGATTAATTTTGTGAAGAGCCACCTTGATGGAGAGTCGAGGATCACCGCCAAAACCCGCCTCTGTAGTGATCATTTTACACGGGATAGTTTTATAAACTTTCGTCGGAGACAACTGGGATTCACTGATAATCCGCTGTTACTGGTGAATGGGGCCGAACTGACTATCTCCCGCCTCGGCGATCATCCTCCCGTCGCGCCGACAACTGGTGCCATCGTCGGCAGTGCGTGCCCACCAATGAGTGTAAGTTGCCTTGTGTGCTTATGTTATAATTATAGTAGGTAGTCCAGGCTCGAACATGTATGGCTTTGTAAAACAAATTAAGCTGCTAGGAGCATCCATTCCGGCTGTAGCGGTGACAGACAGTTGAGTGTGGCGACGGTAGCTTTCCCGCGAGTGGGCGTGGTTTCAGCGCAGCCAGCGGACACGCCCCCAGCGTTTGAGAGCAGAGACTACTGCTCATTTTTTCAAGATTTTGATAGCTTATTTTATGTACTTGCCGGCTTTTTTTATCATTCAAATTTGGCTGGGTAGCTAATAACACATTTTTCTGTGGTGTGACAAACTCAGAACACATACTTAATTTTGACTTTACAGGGACTTTAAAAGTACAAGTGTTTTTTTTGTTTGTTTGTTTTTTTTACATTTTTTACTAACTGTTCTTGCTCAGGAAGCTGAAGAAGAGGCTGATTGAGATGCTTTGCTATCTTGTTAGTCAAAAAAGAGTGAGATCTTTCTTATTTGTTTCCAGTTGTTTTTATATTTGCTGCACCAAATATTAAACTTTTATTGTCTGCTCCTTCTTGCATCAAGAATAAATAATTTGATAATTTTATTTTAGTTACATCTAAAAGTCATGCTGAGTAGAAATACATAATTATGTTTCTCTTGGTCCCTTCAAAGTTGCATTGGATTTTCTCCTCAGCGTAAAGGTTAAGAGACCCATCTATCACTGTTTTCCATGTTTGTAAAGTTAGTTTCTAGAGTAAATATATAGACTTTAATCTGTGTTTTTACACAGCCATTTTTTTTTCTAAATGGCGGGTGCTGCTGGTGTTTCGTGTGTGTTTGGCCAATCAGCCGAAAATAAGTAAAAAAGTAAATTAGTTCCTCCAAGAGGAGTTCCTAGAGCGAAAATCATTCATAGTTTCCGGGTGTGAACACGCCAAAATCGGGGTATTTCCACCAATAGTTCTATGAACTATGAAAAGGTTCCTTCGGTGCGAAAGCCTCTAATGTCACACCTAAAGTACGATGTGGGAAGCTGTAATCTGCTGATTGGTCAGTTTAAATGTCTCACATTTGGTTTCAGTCACATGGTCAAGGAAGGGATGAAATAAGATTGTAAAGCTTTGTTTACAACTGGTGTTAAGAAGCATTTTGGTCAATTGGATCACAAGTATACCAATGGCCCATTCACGTTTACTCCCGGTGTTTTAATCTGTCTCTTTTGTCTACTTTCAACCACTTCTGTCCAGATTTCTTCGAGGTAGGGTCTGTGGGCCAGTTAATATATGGGATTTCTCAGTTCTTTTATCTATTGGATGAAATAAGCTCACACAATTTGTATGTGAACACAACTGGAGAAAAACATACAGATCTGCTCTTAAAGCTGCAAGTCCACGTCAAACACAGAGTTCCCTTTCGTTCAGTCACAGTGAGTTACGTCAGTGAATGATGTGATGGGGGTATTACTTAGAAGCCTATCACCTTCGAGTTCTAGAAAAACGAGCAACTGGCAAGGGAAATGCCATGGGTCTGCGAAATTTGCGTAGCGCAACTCTGCCACTACGAGCCAGTCGGCTCTCCAGTGTGTTGGTTCAACGACATGTTCCAGTAAGATCACATTGCCTGCTGCTGATCTGTGCAGTGATCTGCCAACAGTGTGTGTTCTTCTCCTTGGGCGCTTCATTACTCTGCTGAGCTTTTTCCTCTCTCACAAAAGATCTTGCGCATGGCACGTTTTTTTAAAGATGTCTCGCCCATGCACTTCTGGGTGCGGTCGGTTCGTTTTGCCATCTGATGGGCACAATCGCTGCCTAGCGTGTTTGGGTTTAGATCACACTCAGGCAGCGTTTGTGGACTAGTCATGTTCTCATTGCGTGAACATGACCATTGCGGTGCTGCGGTCAAGACTCAATGACCTCCATAGAGGTAGAGTCCCCTCTATCAAACCCTAACCTATCGCCTCCATGAGAGTTTGACGTCAGAGTCAGACGATTCTTCCTCGGGCCACACCCCCCTCTTGTGCACCACAACCCGCGAGTGTTTAAGCAGAGATCACGGGATAATCTGACTCTCCCTGTGTCTCGTTTGGCACTCCAGATGATGAGATGATTTCCATCGCCACATCAAAAGGTTGGCTGGAGTCTTCCGGAGATGAAGACTCTGCTGTGCTGCCTCCTTCAGGTGCGCTAGCATTGCCCGAGTCTCATCCGGAATTGTCAGCCATGCTCATACCTTTCATTTCCAAGGTGTTTGATTTTCACTTTACCATGTTCATGTACAGAGACTCATGTGAATGTTGAAGTCCTCAGTGGCATCTGGGCCCTGAAAAAAAAAGTGAACATACTGATATCAAGAGAAAGGCCTGCACGATTTTGGAAATAAATGGTTAAATAAATCTATTTAATAAAAAGAATAAATTTTCTGGTTAAAATTGCTTTTTAAAATTCACAGAATACACACACACACACACAAATGTTTCCTACAATATATAATATAATGAACACCAGGTTTGTTGTGCCTTGTAGGCATAAGCTATGCGCAGTGCTGGATAAAATAATAATAACAATAACCTATAGCAGTATAAATCTTCCAAAAGATTTCAGTAACAACTAAGCTAGAGAAAAATATTTCATGTTACTTCAAATGTTTCCATTCGTTATGATGATATGAAATGAGATAATAGTAACAACATGAAGCCGTTTGGTGCGTTCTGCTTTTCAAACGCGATCGCGATCCAAAATATGATACATTCAAACGCGATCGCGCTCAAATATAAAACATTATGGTTACCATATACATATCTACGTTTGAGCAGATATCCACAAACACAGTAACAGTAAACATGGGTCTAAATATTATAATATTATAATACAATATCCTCTTTTTAGTCAAATTTAGCATGGGTGTCTAAACTTATGCATAGCACTGTATTCTGACTCAAACAATCTGTTTCTAGCTGCAAATACTTATAATAAAGTGAGATGATCTGCTGATCCTGAATGGCTTGATGAATGAGTATTGATAGTCTATGGCTCATCACTATTATCAGAGCAGCTGAAAAGCCTCTTTATTTCATGTCAATAGATCCTGTTTTCTCCTCATTCATTATGCTGATGTCTTCAGATCTGTAAATTGACACATTAAGCTCATTTTATTGTCAACAGATTTGAGCAAACGACACGATCAGCTATTGTGACATCTGCAAGATAAAGGTAAGTTTTGGCATAATGGCTTTTATTTCAATAATCTGGATTTAAACAAGTTTTATATAAAACATGATAAACAAAAACAAAATAAGTGAAACTCAATTGTAGCTTTATTTGTTTCTTGCAAATCTGTAAATGTATTTTTCTAAGTTTTATTCTTTCATCTTTATTCTTTGATATATTTAGTGTCTGTTAATTGTTGTACTCCTTAATATCTTATAAAATTCTTGGCCAATATGTTAATGAGAGGTAAGATAAATGAATAAAGTATGTGGTTGAAACTTTTCCATTAATTTACTTAAAAGTTACTTCTCTAGATAGACAGATAGATATGTGACCATAAATAAGTAAAATGTGTAAATTAGAATAAAAACAAACTCAGTAAGTGATTTCTTCTTGATTTTGTCAGATCTGCTCCTCCTCCTTCAGTGAAGCTCCTCCTCCTTCAATAAAGCTCCTCCTCCTTCAGTGAAGCTCCTCCCACTGCAATTCACCAATAAATGCTGGAATATTCCCATCAGCTACAAGTGAAGACGAGCATCAAACCATCAGGAAGAGCTGAAATCTGCAAAGACAGAGTTTATTGAAGGACAGTGAGAACATGAGAGATCCAGAACACTGCAGAATGAAACACACTGAAGAACAAAGAGGTTGGTGTTTATTCCTGATTCTTCATTAGTGAGGCTGAAGAACATTAAGGTTATAAAGTAGTTCATCAGATTTAGCTCTGTTATAGTAGGAAAAATCTAGTTGTGACTTAATAATAACCGGGTGCAAATTTTTTTTTTTTTATCTGAGCATTTTTTTCTGTTTATTTTACATCTGGTTCACAATTAGTACAACCAACCAAAATTATGGATATGTCTTAATACAGTTTTTGCGAATTCCAAAATATTGTTATTATCTTGCTAAAACACCAACATTTAAAAACAATTATTAAATAAATAGCCTTTGCCACACGTGGTGTAGTTTGTGTAAAAACAGGGAATGTTAAAATTATAGCATTATTGCGTATTTTTTTTATGTTAATATTTTCGGTAGTTGCATACTTTATCAAATATTTAATAGTTCTCAATACAAAAATGTGATTTACTCAGAGCCCCTAAAGGGACATGGTGATGGAAAAACTATATTTCATTGTTTTTGCGTTCTTTAGGGTTGCAAATGAACAAAGACGTTTGCTTTCCTGCTCCAACCCCCTCTTTCTTACCACAAGGGCCATTAGTGATCCGTAAAGAAGTGCTGATAGTGATAAAGGTCTGTCGGCCAAGATGTGTGTGTACATCTGAGGTTTGCTAAATGTCACACCTTCAGTACGATGTGGGAAAGCTGTAATCTGCTGATTGGTCAGTTTAAATGTCTCACATTTGGTTTCAATCACATGTTCAAAAGGATTAAAGAAGATTGTGAGGCTTTGTCTACAGCTGGTGTTAAGATGCGTTTTGGTCAGTTGATCACAAGTATACAAGGGACCAATCCCGTTTACACCTGGTGCTTCAAATCCATCTCTTTTATCCACTTTCGACCACTTTTGTTCTGCTTCTTTGAGGGGACGGTCTATGGGCAGGTAAATGTACGGGCTTTCAATATAAGGGGTGAAGTAAGCTCATGCAATTTGCATGTGAGCATAACCAGAGACGGACAGAAAAATATACGAAGAGTTTTGTTTCTGCTCTTAAAGCTGCAAGTCCACATCAAACACAGAGTTTTCCTTCTTCAAACCAAACTTGGGTCTTCAGCCAACAAAGTTTAAATGCCGTCTGGCTACAGCGCTTCCCATAATGTTTACGCATTTGTGTCTGTTTGAACACACTCGACCACATGAGCGTCTACACTACCAAAGCAATCCGGTTGAATGTGTTTTCGACTACCTCTGGAAGTGGTCAAAAGTGGACAAGCTCAAACTGTTTTAGATCCTGTTTACACCAGTGTTTAGCACGTCCACTTGTGATCGTTTTTTTCACTACATAATTTTTCTTTTATTGATTTACTGAGCACTTTTTTAACTTTAATTTCAGGCCCGATGGATGAGAATGAAGAAGTGAATGAAGTAGAGAAACATCAAAGAAGATCTCAGAAATCTTTCACTTGCACTCAGTGTGGAAAGAGTTTCACACGCAAACAGAGTCTCGATGTTCACATGAGGATCCACACTGGAGAGAAACCATTCACATGTGATCAGTGTGGGAAGAGTTTTACACAACATGGAACCCTTCAGAAACACATGATCATCCACACTGGAGAGAAACTGCACGAATGTGATCAATGTGCCAAAACATTTTTGTTTGCTTCAGCCCTGAAGAGTCACATGACAGTTCATTCACAGGAGAAACCACATTCATGTTCTTTGTGTGGAAAGAGTTTTTCACGTCTGCAGAATTTAAAAGTTCATCAGAAAATACACACTGGTGTAAGAAATCATATGTGCTTTGAGTGTGGGAAGACTTTTATTAGAGATGAAGCTTTGAAACAGCACCAGAAAATTCACACTGGAGAGAAACCTTACAAGTGTTCACACTGCGACAAGAGATTCAGTCAGTCGGGACATCTGAAACAACACGAGAGGATCCACACTGGAGAGAAACCGTATCACTGCACTGCATGTGGGAAGAGCTTCACTCATTCATTTTCTCTACACAGTCACACAAAATACAATCACAGTAAGTAGATCATCTTCAGTTCTGATGCCGCATCTCTTCCCTATTAGTCGGTCGTAACCAGCCACGAGTAACAGGACAAAGAAACACCATCTAAATTTGTCACATTGAATAAAGTTAATCTTTAAGACCAGCAGTTTCAACTCTGATTCCTAAAGAACAATATCCCTTATATATAAGTTTGCTATATAATATAATCTATATCAATTTGCTTTATTATGAGTTTAATTTTATGTTAATTTTTGTGTTGTTTTTTACACTTTAATGAAGGAAAGTACAAGTTTTCTACAGTTTTTTACAAACTGAAGCTGAAGAAGAGGCTGAATTATTTTTAACTTGTTCTTCGTTGTTGTTTTCAAATTAAATAGTTATTCTTCCACTTGCAGTGTATTTCAAAAAACGCAGATGCGAGATATACTGTCATCTAGCTTTGCAACTGGCCTTCACTTTTATTCTCTTGAGATGCTTTGATATCTTGTTAGACAATAAAGAGGGAGATCTGTCTCATTAGTTTTTTTACTTTTACATACTTTGTGTATTTGCTGCAGCAAGTATTAATTTTATTGTACATTTTATTGTCTGCTCCTTCCATCAAGAATAAAACATTTCATAATTTTAGTTACATCTAAAAGTCAAAATATTATGATTGCTTTCAGGGCATGTTTTAAATTTCTCACTAAAGCTTTTAAATGCGTATTATATTTTGAATATGGATGAGCCGGATGTCTGTCTACATCAGTAGCTGTTTTACCCTTGTTTTTGATTGGTGTGCTGTTTTATAGATATTTTGCTATGTAATACAGTAGCTGCATCCTCTGAAGGCTGATTGCTCCACTGCGGCGCGACAAAGGCTGTCCCAATTGACCCTTCGCAGCGAGTTTGACTGACAAGCGATCTGAACTATCATAATCAGCCGAATCTGCCATTTTTGACAAAAAATATTTTTTCCTCCCATCATAATGTCCCATTGTTATGGGCTCTATAGATTTGTGACTCTAATGACTAAAAACATAAATAATGTCTATTACATAAATGTACCCCTTTCATGGAAAATTATGACATAATGGATCAAAATCATCATAAGCTTGTATAACAGTTGTTTGAACACAACTTAATACATTCTTCTATTACATATTTTTTTTCACAACATAATTTTTATTTTATTGATGTACTGAGCACTTTTTAACTTTAATTTCAGGCCCAATGGATGAGAATAAAGAAGTGAATGAAGTGGAGAAACATCAAAGAAGATCTCAGAAATCTTTCACTTGCACTCAGTGTGGAAAGAGTTTCACATACAAACGGAGTCTTGAGATGCACATGAGGATCCACACTGGAGAGAAACCGTTCACATGTGATCAATGTGGCAAAACATTTTTGAGGGCTTCAGGCCTGAAGAGCCACATGACAGTTCATTCACAGGAGAAACCACATTCATGTTCTGTGTGTGGAAAGAGTTTTTCACGTCCGCAAGATTTAAGACTTCATCAGAAAATACACACTGGTGTAAGAAATCATATGTGCTTTGAGTGTGAGAAGACTTTTATCACAGCTGGAGATTTGAAAAAGCACCAGAGAATTCACACTGGAGAGAAACCTTACAAGTGTTCACACTGCGACAAGAGATTCAATCATTCAGGACATCTGAAAACACACGAGAGGATCCACACTGGAGAGAAACCGTATCACTGCTTTGCATGTGGGAAGAGCTTCACTCATTCATCTAATCTACACAGACATACAAAAACTCACATTAATTAGCTTATCTTCAGTTCCAGCACTTTCAAGTGCGATGCCACCTCTCTTTCCTTTTAGTTTGTCTAAACCAGCCTCAACCACGGCTGTAGCCAGTTATGAAGTCACCGAGGTCCAGACTTCAGTATTTCCGAGGTGTATATAATAAAGGTTGTGAAATAATTCCCTAATGTAGTATTAACTCTACTTTAGTGCTGCAAGGATATTGCACAGCTCCAAGATCTTCTCGTCTGAACTCTGCGGTCTGTCGCCGCTCATCAACATCAGAATATTGAGATGACCAATCAAATTAAAGTAGACAGGCTTTATGTTCACAGAAGCTGCTGAGCGCATATTCTAGCGCTTCAGTTAACGGTCATGAAGTGTGAGATCAAATATAGCTAAACTAAACATTTCATATTTGACAGCTATTTTAGGATAGAAATGTTAAACATCAGACAAAAATAATCAGGAAAACTGATGTATATAAATATGAGTTGAGCCTATGTTTACTTTCTTCACTGACAAAAGAATACTACTTTACTTTATTCTATTCTATGTTTATGACCCCGAACACCTCATATCTGGGACACCTGCGATTCTAGAACTCTACAGCCCTGGCCACAACCATCGACAAGTATAAAAGAAACATTGTCAAAATTTGTCACATTAAATACTCCAGTTGTTACTCCTAACCAGCAGAGATACTGAGATTGGGGATATTTTGGGGATATTTAATTTTATTCTATCAATCAATAAATTCCACTAGAAACAAACTTTGTTGTATTATTTTATTTTAATACTGTGAAGCTGCTTTGATACAATCTGTATTGTGAAAAGCGCTATACAAATATACTTGAGATTAGCTGCAGCACTTTTATTTCTACTATTACTGAGATAAGAGCAGCTTTCACAAGAAAGGTGAAATGTAAACATGGACAAAAGACCACCTTACCATGGCTAAATGACACTCTCTGGCAACAAATGAAAGAAAGAGACTTTGCTTTAAAGAGGGCTCTAAAATCAGGGCATAGTAGCGACCGGCTCACCTTTACAACTCTCCGAAATAAGGTTTTAAGGAATTTAAGAAAGTCTAAGACAGAGTTTTTTATTAGAATTATTAATGAAGCTCAAGGAAATGGGAAACTTATTTGGAGAAATCTTAATAAATCTTCTTCGAGTCCGTTGCAATTTCAGATGTCGTTCTGCCAATATCTGGCGCAGGTCACAGCTGATGGGGTCGGTTCAGCCAGGTCCTGGGGGCTGCACTGGGGGGCGTTTTCACACTCCAGTAGATGAGACATTGTCTGAACTGCTCCACAGCTACATGTGTCATCTGTCTGGTGGTTCCATGTTTTCATAAGTGCTTTGCACCTCCCCTGTTCCACTCGTAGTCTGTTGAGGGTCTTCCAGGTTAGCCATGGGAGGTCGTGCCCGCTGGCAAGACATTCAGTCGGGGTGATTCCTCTCTCCATCCAATCCTGGGCTCGTGTAGTTAGCTGGTTCCAGTCATCTTTCCAAATGTTGGTCCTCGCTATTTTTTTGGTTGTCTGGAGAAGTGGGACTGTCAGCAGGAAACTGGCTCTCGATTTCAAACGGGGTGGGGGTGCAATGTGTCCGTGCAGGGGGTGCCTGGTGTCAAACTCCTGTGTTCTCCGCTCGTCTTGGGCAATGATGGATCGTCTGATGTAAGGGGGGGCAATGCCAGCTAGAGCATAGAGGCACGGGACTGGCGTTGTCTTTATACATCCCGTGATAATGCGGCAGGTGTCGTTGAGGGCTATGTCAATCAGTTTGGTATGGTGGGAGCGGCTCCAGCTTGAGCACGCGTATTCGGCTGTGGAGAAGCACAGGGCTAGGGCAGTTGCACGGATGGTTGATGGATCGGCACCCCATTTTGAGTTTACCAGTTTGCGCAGAATGTTGTTGCGAGTGTTGATCTTGGCTTTGGTATTCTGGAGGTGAGTTTTGAAAGAGAGTGTCCTGTCGAGTGTGACTCCCAGGTACACAGGGTGAGGGTGGTTGGAGAGTTTGTGGCCATCCCATGGGATGCTCAGTTCTTTTTTCGCATCTCGATTTTTGAGATGGAAGCTGCATAGTTGAGTTTTTGATGGGTTCGGTTTCAGGTGGTTGTTTTTGTAGTAGGTTGACATCTCTTGAAGGGCATTTTCCAGGACTGCCTCAATCTTCTGGAAGTTCTCCTGTTGGGTGGTGATGCAGAGATCATCCGCATAAATAAAGCGGCGGCATTGTGAGTGAAGTGGTTGGTCATTAGTGTAGATGTTGAAGAGGAGTGGGGCCAGTACACTGCCTTGTGGTAGGCCGTTCTTTTGGGCTTTCCATTTGCTCTTCTTGTCATTTAATTGGACAAAGAAGCGCCTGTTGTTGAGGAGGCTTTTGATGATTTGGCACAGGTCGAGGTCACCAGTCATGTCAAAAAGTTTCCTAATCATGGTGCGGTGCTGGACTGTATCGTAGGCAGCAGTAAGATCTATGAAAGCTGCTCCAGTGATGAGTTTACACTCAAAACCATCCTCAATATGTTGGGTGAGGTTCAATAGCTGCCCAGCACAGGAGCGACCAGGACGGAAACCAGCTTGATCTTTAGTAAGCTTGGAGTCTATAACTGGCATAAGGCGTTGGAGTAATAGCCTCTCATAGAGCTTGTAGGTGATGCAGAGGAGTGAAATTGGTCTGTAGCTCTTTGGGGATGATGGGTCCTTTCCAGGTTTGACAATTGCGACTATCTTGGCCTTTCTCCATGCCGGAGGGATTATTTTCTCTGCCATGCATGAGTTCAACATTTCTAGGAGCCAGGTCTTTGCTTTAGGTCCCAGGTGCTGTATCATTTCCGTCAGTACGTCGTCGGTTCCTGCTGCTTTCCCAGGTTTCAGCATGTTCATTGCAGCTTCCAGTTCTTGTGGATCGAATGGCTTGGTAAGTGCTCTGGCTGGTTGTGGGTGGTCCGGTACCGCTGTCCGGCGGTATTCTCCTGTGGGTCTGCGCCGGTTTTGGCTGCGACCGTTTGCCACCAGCTGTGCTGCAACTGCGTTTGCTGTGACTGTTGAGAGCGTGGGTGGTGTGGTATGGTCTTCGCCGAGGCGGCGGATTGTGGCCCATGCCTTCCTGCTGTTGTTGGTCATGTTGGTATTTTCTAACAGCTCCTTCCAGGCTAGCCTTCGATCTTCCCCAACTTTGTTTAGCAGGGTCTCTCCGAGTTCTGTGACGGTGGGGGAGAAGGGGTCCTCATGATATGCCTCGTGGTAGGCTTTCAATAGCTCATTAGATGTTTCTGACAGTCCGGAGATGTACTCGGTCTGGCATCCTCTTGGTATATGTCGCCTGGCTGACCTTTTCAACAAGTCTATGAACATGTTGTAGTTGTTGGGGTGTGATGGAATGCTGGAGATGGAGTTTTCAATCTCCTGTTGGAACGGCAGCCAGTCTGCCCTCCGCAGATTAAACCTTCTGCGGAAGGGGACGGTAGTTGCTTGGAGGACAGATTTGATGGTTATGGTGATTGGCCGGTGTTGCGTGTGGGGGATAGGATCCAAGACAGCTTTCACAACTCTCGATGTTAGTTCACTGCTCACGCAAACAAGATCTGGGTTATATCCTCGTTTCCATCTGGCGCTGTGGAAAGATTTTGACAGTTTAGCGTCATGGATCAGGGTCAGGTGTTTCGACTCAAGCCAGGTTTCGACTTCATCTCCATCTTGATTGTTCACTTCATAACCCCACAGTGTGCTATGAGCATTGAAGTCCCCAATGTTAATGTGGTATTTCCTTTTGCATCTATCTGGCAGTTCAGGGTGGAGGAACGGGCTATGGGGGGGTTTATACACTGATGTGACAGAGACATTCGGGAGGGCAACTGTGATGGTTTCCATTTGCCCTTTGGTGATGTGGGTGCAGACCTCTTCGATCGCAAGGTTTGGTCTGCTGAATACAGCTGACCCATACTGTCTGTGTCGGATCTCAGCCACCAGCTTCATTCCAGGGATGGCTGGTCGGTGTTGTGCAGGGCCGATATGGGTTTCCTGCATGCACACTATGTCGAAGCATCTGACCGTTGTTGCTAGTATGTCTGCCTTGCGTCTGGAGAAACCTTCAATATTAATTGAGGCGATTGACAGTGCAGGCCCCGAGGGGGGCGAGTATCTGTTGCGCTTCGGCATCGTTCATCTGTTAGATTGCTCGGGTTGGTATACAGATATTGGCCTACTGGCAGTAGTAATATCGGATAGAAACTATCAGATTGTACCAGTCAGCGTTTCCCAGGCTGCACCACGGGGAGGTTTCTGTATTAGCAGCCTTAATACTTAATCTTAATAAATTAACTGGTCGGAATAAAGAACAAAGGATAACTTTACCTGAACTCAAAGTGAATGGAATCCTGACCCAAGATAATGATATGATAGCAAGTACATTTAATGATTTCTTTATAAATTCAGTCAGGGAGCTGGCTCAAGGTATCCCAACTGAAACTATACCATCTATTCATATTGATAAAGCTAAACCTATTTTTAAAATAAAGGAAATATCTGAATCAGAGGTTATAAAAATTAAAAAGGCTTTTGACACTGTGAATCACCGGACACTATTATCAAAATTATCTTTTTTTAATTTCTCAGATGAGGCCATGAAATGGATGGAGTCATATTTAACTAACAGGAAACAGAGTGTACTGTACATATTGGTAATTCTTACTCTTCATATCTTGATTGTAATATTGGTGTACCCCAGGGGTCAGTATTGGGCCCTATCTTGTTTAGCCTGTACATTAATGACTTGCCTTCAGTCTGTCAATCTGTTAATGTACAAATGTATGCAGATGATACAGATCTTTATTTGCATACCAAGAACAGACAACAGGCTGCAACTAAATTAACCGAAGCACTGGTGCATGTTTCCGAATGGCTAAAAATGTCAGATCTGCATCTTAACATTAACAAAACAGTTCTTTTTATGTTCTTTTCTAAGAGGTCCACAAGTGCACAGCAGGCTGATGTTTTTATTGAAGGAGAAAAACTCATGGTTGTGTCTGAGTTTAAATACCTTGGTATTATTTTAGATTCTAATTTAACTTTTAAAAAGCATGTTAAAAAGGTGGCTAATACCATTAGATATAATCTGGCTAACTTCAGACACACAAGGCCTTATTTAACAACAGAGGCAGCCAAACTTTTTACGTATGCCATGATTTTTTCTCACATATCATATTGTTTTACAAGCTGGTCCCAAGCAAATGTGACAACTCTTAAACCAATAGAAACCCTTTATAAGCAAACCTTAAAAATATTAGATAAAAAAAACTATCAGCTATCACCACTGCAATATTACTAAATATAATTTATTCAATTTTGACAGTTTTTTACATTATCTAGATGCCTGCCTCATTTTTAAAATTTTACATGGGCTTGCACCTCCACCACTGGGTGAATTTATACAACAGAAGAACAGCAGTGGCAGGGCAACTAGGGCAGTTACCAGGGGAGACTGTGTTGTACCGTATAGACGTAGTAAGTTTGGCCAAACAGTCTTCTCAGTACGGGCCTCAAATTATTGGAACTGCCTCCCTACGTCTTCAAGCTCAGTTTGAGTCTGCGCAGTACGCTCGACCATCAGGAAGAAGTGCTTCTAATTGACTTCACTTTTCTCCATTGAATCCAATGGGGTCGCTGTGTCCATTTCTTTTACTTTCTATGACTGCAACACACACCGCATACGCACTGCACACGGAGTATGTGTGAAACGGGCGTTAGAATGATTTCTGAAGGATCATGTGACACTGAAGGCTGGAGAAATGATGCTAAAATTCAGCCTTGGTCACAGGAACAAATTATACTTTACTATATATTCACATAGATTTTAAAATAAAAAAAAAAATTGAATAACATTTCACAATTGTACTGTTTTTTTAATGCAGCCATTGTGAGCAGAAGAGTCTTTTAAAAAACATGCCTGATAAAAGCTGAATAAGGTCACTGGGAATGGCATCAAATACTACATCAAACTCTTTAGTAGTTACAGGGATCTTATAATGATTAAGGAATTCACAGTAAAGAGATGTTCATTATTCTTAAATAACTGTCTGACTAAAATTATACTGTTATTTTACCAGTTTCTGTAAAATAAAGATTTATTTTTAAACGATATATATTTTTTGTTCCAAATCACAGAGTTGTGTGGAGAAAAGTTATGTTTAAAAATTTGTTTTTGAAAATCTATCATTTATTTCGTCTCGCGGTGATGACGTCACCACTCTCACCGTCGCGCGTCTCCTGAGTCTTTTGAGGTAAACAGTTCACACGTTAAATCACGTAACTACTATACAGTTTACACGGTTTACTCAACATATTATGGGGTCCATTCAGAAAGGCTTTAATCATGTGTCTGTTTCGTTTCCCATACAAAACGGTAAGATGTTAGCGAACTACTTTGTTGTTATTAAGTTATTAGGGAATCGGATTTATGTGGACAAATTACAAGGGTTGATAATGTCATCAGCGGCTGTCTTTATATTTACATTTATATTACTGTTGTTATATTTTACTGTATCATTATTGTACTCTATATTCTTGTTGTTGAATGAGTATTGATAGTCTATGGCTCATCACTATTATCAGAGCAGCTGAAAAGCCTCTTTATTTCATGTCAATAGATCCTGTTTTCTCCTCATTCATTATGCTGATGTCTTCAGATCTGTAAATTCACACATTAAGCTCATTTTATTGTCAACAGATTTGAGCAAACGACACGATCAGATATCTGCAATATATAGGTAAGTTTCATAACAGCATTTATTAGAGGTCGACCTATAGTGGAGTTTTAAATAGTTTCCAAAATGGATACTGAATGAAAACAAACATGACACATAAAATAGTGCTAAACTTTATTACAAAAATTGTCAAACAGAAACAGTATATTACTGAACCATGAAAATGTACTGTACTTTTTACATACTAAAATATAAATATATTAATTATACCTTGATCCTTCATGTTACATAGTCCATTCATCAATGTTAATTGATAAATGTTTAAAATGTAATGTAGTAGTAAATGTTGACATTAACAAATGATTAAATCCAAACAGTCATGTTTACAGATTGCCATCTTTATATGTCTACCAAAGGCCTTAGCAATATGTATACTCCCACACTTTATTTGTTTCTATTTTCGAACACTTGATGATAGGACAATAATACACTACACTGGTACAGAACTCACAATACTTATTTTAAGCCAAAATAAAGAGTTTTTTAAATCACTCTTTATTAAAATATTATTGTTATTTTATATTATTATCAGGATACACACATATTCCCCCATTGCATTATTATACATTATATTCAACATTATACAAGTTTTAGAGGAATGGACTTTAAATGGATGGACAGAAATCCTTAAGGTTTCATAAATTTTTTTAAATTTTACTTTTGGAAGTTGAAATGACATGAGGGGGAGTACATGACAGGATTTACATTTTTAGTATAGAAATATACCTTATACAGTAAGCCTTGAATAAATCTAATTCTTATACGAATCATCTCGTTTACATCAACGCTACATAATGTCACATTTTTATATTGTGATATCTCAATATAATGATAATCCCCCTACTTGATGATTATCTAATCAATATTAACAATCATAACAAACACTGCTGTTCTCCACTTATAGAGCGTAAATCTGATTTACCGGTACATTTTGGTGGGTTTGTGGCTGGTTATTGTATGATGATTGAAATTGCGAAATGAACTTAAAGAGGTGGTTGATTATGATTTGACTTTTCTAACTTTAGTTAGTGTGTAATGTTGCTGTTTGAGCATAAACAACATCTGTAAAGTTACAACGCTCAAAGTTCAAAGCAAAGGGAGATATTTTCTTTTAAAGAAATCGCTTTTTAAGGACTACAACAAAGGGCTGGTAGAGACTACAATGAGCTACGTCACGGGTTAGTGACATCACCAACCCTAAAATTTGCATAAGTAGGGTCTCTGAAGTGACGTAAGCCGCGCTTGTTGTTGTGACTTTTATTTTGACGGCGTTGAGAACGACTGAACTCACAGCGCTCACATTCTTAGACCTGTCGTAGACTAATGAAGTCGCACTTTCCTGTCTAATACGTCATTAGATAGAACTGTTATACAAAGAAAGTGAATCGTATATGAAAAAGTATTAGCATGTGTTTGATGTCCAGTGTTGCTCAGCAGAAATACATTATGTTTCTCTTGGTCCCCTTAGAGTCGCATTGGATTTTCTCCTCAGCGTAAAGATTAAGAGCTTCATCTATCACTGTTTTACATGTTCATAGAGTTAGTTTCTAGAGTAAATATATAGGCTATAATCTGTTTTAAAATGGCGGATGCTGTTGTTTCGCGTGCATTCGGCCAATCAGCGAGCATTAACGTCACTGATAGTGCCTATAGCGCTGGTTTAGACCGACTCTGAAGTAGGAGTAAATTAGTTCCTCCAAAAGGAGTTCCTAGAGCTAAAATCGTTCCTAGTTCCTGCGGTGCGAACACACCAAAGTCTGGGAACTTCCGCAAAATGTTTTAGGAACTATGAAAAGATTCCTCTGGTGCATAAGCCCCTAATCTTGCCTTTTTTTGCAGACGAACATAAACTCAGTAATAGTCTTCTTATTGATTTTGTCAGATCTGCTCCTCCTCCTACAGTGAAGCTCCTCCTCCTTCAGTGAAGCTCCTCCCACTGCAATTCACCAATAAATGCTGGAATATTCCCATCAGCTACAAGTGAAGGCAAGCATCAAACCATCAGGAAGAGCTGAAATCTGCAAAGACAGAGTTTATTGAAGGACAGTGAGAACATGAGAGATCCAGAACACTGCAGAATGAAACACACTGAAGAACAAAGAGGTTGGTGTTTATTCCTGATTCTTCATTAGTGAGGCTGAAGAACATTAAAGGACAAATCCAGTGAAAAATGAACCTAGGGGTAATTAACACATGGTTACCGAGTCGATCGTTCCCTGCGATGCGTTTTCATGAAAATCGAATGTATAGAGTTTTATCTTTAAAAACAGATTAGCTCATAACACTAGTATATGGGGCACAGAGTAAGTAAAAGTAAATCGCTAGTTAATACCACTAACAAGGCTCAAAATAGCCTCACACTAACACGGTAGCATAATGAGGGTCCTTACATGCCAACCGAAGCATTGAGAACTTTGTAAGTGTACAGACAGTTTAATAAGAAGATACTTTATAAAGACAGTACATTACGCGTTTACAGACAGGCGTCATCTTGGAAAACAGTCTCGACTAGTCGAGTCACGAACGCCGAATTTTTGTTGTAATTGTATAACCTTTAAAAAAATAAATAAATAAATATATATATATACATACATACAATATATACAATACAAGGATAGATGTAAACAAAATCTTAAAAGGTCAATATAAGCCTTCTCTTTAAATAATTTTATTATGCTTTATTAGTGACACATTTGGGTAGAGAATATATTCCAAATCTGAAAAATACAGCATGAGAACAATTAACTGCACAATTACTAGAAATGTTTACCTTGGATATTATACAATTTGCAAGCACAATTTGTGGAAAAAACAACAACAACTGTGAACCAATTATATATATATTAGGGCTGTCAATCGATTAAAAATTTTAGTCGCGATTAATCGCATGATTGCATGAGTTAACTCGCGATTAATCGCATTTAATCACACTTTTTTTATTTGTTCTAAATGTACCTTAAATTAATACTTTTCAAGTTTGTAATACTCTAATCAACGTGGGCATGGATAAATATAGATGCTTTATGCAAATGTATGTTTATTATTGAAACCATAGTCAACATAGAGCATGAAGACGAGACATGTTTCAAAGGTCATAGATGTTTTTCAAAGAACTTGTTCATGTCTATTAGACGCATGTAGAAAGAACAAAGAAATACCAGGTTCCCATTACTTCTCTTTCTTTGCACTGAGCGATTTACTAACACAAACATGCTTAGATTTTTGCATGACAGGGCAGCTCTTCTGAAAATGCTAAATGTACATTTATTATTTATTATTACATTATAGTTTGTCTCTCTCTGCGCCCATTTTGATGAAGCTAAATTCTTAATAAAACTGTTTTCATTGGTATATTTTATGGTTTCTGTTGTCAAACAACGGAATGAATATGAAATGGTGACTGAAACGCGACCCATTAAGACATAACCAGCTCTCCCTTCCAAGATGTTAATCTGCACAAAAATCCTGATAATCGAGCCGTTGTCTGATGAAATCAAATACACATAATTTCGGCTATACTTGCATGTAAAATTAGAGAAGCAACATAATATCTGTGTTTAACTGAATTAAAACGCTGCTACTCCGTTCGAGACGCAGAGAGAGAGAGAGGTGCGCGCGCGCTGGGAGAGCAGTACCGGCGGTGCGGGTAGATTCTCAGAAACTAAATAAGGTTTGGGCGCTTTTTTGAAGGTACAAAAATCGCTAAAGGGGTCTGCAATGTCGCTAAGTTGGCAACACTGTGCATCTCCATTTCTCCAACTAGGGGTTGGGCCACGGGTCAAACAGAAAATATGCGCTGCGTTAATCGCTCGTTAAAAAAATTAGTGCCATTAATATGATTTTGCGTTAACGCGTTATTAACGCGCTAACTTTGACAGCCCTAATATTTATATATATATATATTGTCCTTGCATTCTTTCTTGTGGCTCAGTCACACACCTGAATGAAAGGCTCATTACGTATGCAGCCTCATTATGCGGGGGCCCATTGTCTCCTCAGGTGTGAATCACTAAATATGCATGATGGTGTTGGATCGTTGACGCCCCTTGCGCATACTGCCTTTCCAAGCAAAAAGTGTCTTAAAAAATTTAAATCAATATATTGTTTTATGTGAATGATTAGGAAGGATGATTTTCACATCATTTTGAAGCAAAAACTCTAGGCGACTCTAGTTTTGTGGCCTTATTTCAGACATTTTCATTTTTAGTTTTTTCAATAACCATGCATAAACATTATTTATATGTTTATAAGCAACTGAAAAAAGCACAAATGTAAGAGCATGTCAGAACATCTCAGGGACCCCAAAAACACCTCAGACCCCAGAGGGTTAAAGCTGCAAGTCCACGTCAAACACTTCTTCAAACCAAACTTGGGTCTTCAGCCAACAAAGTTTAAATGCCGTCTGGCTACAGCGCTTCCCATAATGTTTACGCATTTGTGTCTGTTTGAACACACTCGACCACATGAGCGTCTACACTACCAAAGCAATCCGGTTGAATGTGTTTTCGACTACCTCTGGAAGTGGTCAAAAGTGGACAAGCTCAAACTGTTTTAGACCCTGTTCACACCAGTGTTTAGCACGTCCACTTTTGATCTAGTTTTTTCTTTTATTGATTTACTGAGCACTTACTTAACTTTAATTTCAGGCCCGATGGATGAGAATGAAGAAGTGAATGAAGTGGAGAAACATCAAAGAAGATCTCAGAAATCTTTCACTTGCACTCAGTGTGGAAAGAGTTTCACATGCAAACAAAATCTCAATGTTCACATGAGGATCCACACTGGAGAGAAACCGTTCACATGTGATCAGTGTGGGAAGAGTTTTATACATAAAGGAAACTTTCAGCAACACATGAACATCCACACTGGAGAGAAACTGCATGAATGTGATCAATGTGGTAAAACATTTTTGAGGGCTTCAAACCTGAAGATCCACATGACAGTTCATTCACAGGAGAAACCACATTCATGTTCTTTGTGTGGAAAGAGTTTTTCACTTCTGCAGTATTTAAAAGAACATCAGAAAATACACACTGGTGTAAGAAATCTGGTGTGCTTTGAGTGTGGGAAGACTTTTATCACAGCTGTAGTTTTAAAACAGCACCAGAGGATCCACACTGGAGAGAAACCTTACAAGTGTTCACACTGCGACAAGAGATTCAGTCAGTTAGGATCCCTGAAAACACACGAGAGGATCCACACTGGAGAGAAACCTTACAAGTGTTCACACTGCGACAAAAGATTCAGTGACTCAGGAACCCTGAAAACACACAAGAGGATCCACACTGGAGAGAAACCGTATCACTGCACTGCATGTGGGAAGAGCTTCAGTCATTCATCTACTCTACACAGACATACAAAAACTCACATTAAGTAGCTTATCTTCAGTTCCAGCACTTTCAAGTTTTTCAAGTTAGTTTGTCTTAACCAGCCTCAACCACGGCTGTAGCCAGTTATGAAGTCACCGAGGTCCAGACTTCAGTATATTTCCAAGGTGTATATAACAAAGGTTGTGAAATAATTGACCCCGAACCCCCTGAACTACCTCATATCTGGGACACCGGCGATTCTAGAACTCTACAGCCCTGGCCACAGCCATCGACAGTATAAAAGAAACATTGTCAACATTTGTCACATTAAATAGTTTATATTTAACTGTGAGATTCACATCAACTCAAAGATAAAGTTCCTTCCCAAAGAGCAATATCGCATATATCATTTTGCTTAATATAATCTATATGTTTAAAAGTACAAGTGTTTTTTTTTAAACTTTTTTTTACTGACTGTTCTTGCTCAGGAAGCTGAAGAGGCTGATTGAGATGCTTTATTATCTTGTTAGTCAATAAAGAGAGAGATCTGTCTTATTTGTTTCCAGTTTTACTTTCTTTCTTTTTGTATTTGCTGTACCAAGTATTACACTTTTATTGTCCATTTTTATTGTCTGCTCCTCCTTCTTGCATCAAGAAAAAATAATTAGTTAATTCTAATGTTTTCCTGTTATTAGTTTGATTGCTTCTATTGCTCTCCTCATTTGTAAGTCGTTTTAGATAAAAGTGTCTGCTATATGATCAGATGTAAATGTATTGTATTTAACAGATTTTATAAGGAAGCAGATTGATGGAGGTAAAATGTGTGCAATGGTACTTTTGGATCTCCAAAAAGCTTTCGACAGTGAATCATTCAGTACTGTAAGATAAATTAAGTGTCATGTGTTTTTCAAGTATGCTGATAGCCTGGTTGAACTTTTATTAAACTGGGAGAATTCAAAGTGTAGAAATTGATGGGTTTCTCTCTGAATAAACAATTATTAATAATGGAGTTCCCCAGGGAAGTGTCTTAGGCCCCCTTTTATTCCTCCTATACATAAATATGCAAGCAGTTTGTGACTGTAATTTGTTCTCTGCTTTACTGGTTTCAGACAAGGATGTCAGTAAAATACAAGTGATTCCTTTATACAAGGAGTTTTATAAAGTAAGAGACTGTCTCTCTTAAAATAAACTCTTATTGCATTTAGGTAAAAAACGGAATCCATGTTATGTGAGTCTAAAAGTACCTATACGTACTTATACGTAACTGTAGCTATTACAGATTATTGGGTAAGATCCCAGTAATTCCATGGAAATAAAAAGGCTTCCTTTTATAGTACAGTTGCACTTTACTTACTGAGAATGTTCAACGTGATCTCATGAGAATACGTGTGTATTTTTATGTAAAGTGTAATTCTACCATACGTACATTTACTTACGTTTTATACACACAGAAACGTATAATACTGACGTATTTACAGCACTAAAATGTAAAATGTTTATGTATTACGATTAGCCTACATGCAGTTAAACAAGAATACACTTTAAAACCTTAAAAATACCTTATTTAATCGTTTAACCATTTTAATATTTAGTTTATTTACAGTGAGACACAAAATGCGTTTTCTCCAATAGAACAATAATACACCAAAACCCAACATAAATTCATAAAAGACATCAATTTTATTATACTTGATATAATCCAAATCTTTAGAATCCATACGTTTGCAAGAAAGAGATCCAAATTCAGCCCTTTATCCAGTGAGTGATCTTCATCTCCATTTCACAGGCTATCACAGCAGCGCAGTCCGTAACTGTCAAATCCCGCGCTCGTGATGAATTCAAATTCAAAAATTGCACCCTCAAGAAGCATTACGACCATAGACTGTAAAAAATATGGACAAAGCGTCTGTGACGTCACCCATAGACTTTCTGAAGAACGGTTTTGAAGCCGTTTATGGGGGGTATGGGCAGCGCCATCTTGGGAAATCCTAACCCCGCCCACCTTCTGACGCAGCGCGCGTCACTCAGCTCGCTCTGCTACTCCGGTTATCTCTGTGTATATTTTAGGCAACGAAATATGTTATAAAACACCATACTAACTCTTTTCGTTTTCATTTAAAGAAATCTTAAACATTATAGCCACACAAATGTGGTTCAGGCAACGCGTATTGATTATATTCACTGCACATAACGTTTGCCTATTTATAAAAAAACAAAATATAAAACACAAACCTGCCTCTTTTCGTTTTAAATATAATATAAAAATATTAAACATTTTAATATGGTCCAGGCAATATGTGCGTTTGTACTAAATAACAGATGTTGCAGTAAACAACATTACAGATCATATTCGTTGTATTAAAATTTAAAATGACAAAACTCAACCCAGTCTCTTTTTGTTAAATTTCCCTTTTATCAATATTAGCCATTATAAAAGTATAAGTAAAAGGTACAAGAAGCTATACAAATAAAGCAAACAATTCAGTCAAACATACAAAGTCAGCGCTCTAGTCTAACCATACAACGGTAAACTTAAATAGCTTATAAAGTTATGAAACTTACCCTCAGCCAAAACGATTGCCCAGGGAACAAATTATAGATTCACGAGACCAAAAATCGCCCATTAGATATAGACAAGACGAATTATATCTCATGTTTAACCACTACAGAGACGCCAGAGTCAGCGGCAAACGTCAGAACGTCTAGCCGAGGAAAGGCTGTTCCAGGCGGGGTACATGAACGCCGAGCGCCCGGTCATCGCTGGATCTCACAACTGGATAAAATTTTCATAAATCTTTAAATAAACCACAGATTTGAGCTTTAAACAACTACATTCTCGCCTGAAAAACTCTTAAAACTACATTTCATGATACAAAAACAGTAGTATTATATTTCAACTGTGTTAAAAAATGGCGCTTCTTATGCTGCGTTCACACCAAACGCGAATATGCGTCTGGCGCGAGTGATTTCAATGTTAAGTCAATGGTAACTTGCGGCGCGAATGAGGCGTTTAGCGCGGCGCGGTAGACGTGACGCGCGAATGACGCGAATTGAGCGTCTGGTGCGTTACGTGCGTTAAGCGCGAATTGTGCTTTTTGTGCATCACGCGTTTGACGCGAATTCGCGTCTGCCGCCCGAGTTGAAATATCTGAACTTCTGCATCAATTCGCACCGCGTTAACCAATCAGGAGCCTGCTTGCTGCTGTCACGTGGTGAACTGACAGTTTATAATGTTATTTTATGTTTGGCCTCAATAAATTATTTTGTAATATGACTAAAATGCACAACAAAGCAAATCTTTCACATAAAAACTCGATTTCAATATATGAGAGATACTCATTTTGTATTGAATGCTATTTATTCCATATTCTAGATTATATGAAACTTTATTAATCTAATGTAAAGACAACACAATTTAGTGTATAAAAACTTTTTTTTTAAATCACAGGACAGGTTTCACTTTTGGAGGCTGGCTCCATTTATTATCAAAACAAAAATAAATGACAGATTAGGTGCGGGCGAGGGTGAACCTTGCGCCGGGCTGTACAGCGCGGGCTCGTCATGCAGCGACCACTCGAGGCCGAGGCCTATACGGCCTACGCTGTCCTCGTCCTCGGATTAACATTACCGAGTAAATTGTCATGTTTTCCTTGGTAACGTTGCAGGACATACGCGGTAAAAAATTGTGACTATATGGAAAAGGGAATGATCAGGTTAAATGGTACAATTCCGGTAATACCATGGAAATAAACAAGGCTTCCTTTTACAGTACAGTTGCACTTTACTTACTGAGTAAATTGTAAAAACATCTGCAAGAACATACCCAGTATTTAAGATGTGCCATGACATTAGGGAAAACTGTTCCTGCGGGGTAGTTACCAGGTAAGTGTAAGGTAAATTATTTGATAAGCCCTCTATAAATGGGTGTAGCAATGAACAACAACTATGTAAGACAAGGTAATTTATTGGAAACTACCGTCTTAATTTCAAGATAGTAATAAATAAACATGGACTGTTACCAACATAACCCTAGGATAACTACAAACCTAACTTGAATTGATGGGTAATACTGGAGGTGTTTCTAAAAATTGGCTGCTTACATTCTGAGAAAGTATACAATTAAATCTGAGTTATTACCAACCTAAACAGGTAACAAGTACACAGTACTTTGTTGAGTTGATATTTAACAGTGTTGTTTTTTTTTCCCTGGTAGTTTCTCTGTAATTGCAAACTAATCACCTTAAGTAATTACACACTAAAATACTATAATTTACCATATGCTTACCAGGTTAATACTTAGTAATTAGTTTGTAGTTTCTCTGCATTTACATTCTTGTTACCTGTGGTAATTACCAATAACCAACTATAACTTACCATATATTTACCAGGTAAATACCTAGTAATTAGGGGACTGTAAAAGGAAGGGTTACCGAAACCTCCTGGTGTCGGTGTGTTCCTGTCTTATTTAACTCCTTCAGATCTGATGTCATAAACCACTGCAGTGACAGTAGCCACACCCACCAGAGCAGAGACGACCAATCGGATCACAGCATCAGTAGAACCAAGTATGTAGCAATAATAATAATTGTAGAACCGCATTGTCATCATTTTAACATGTACGTTTATATTCAGTCAAAGTAATACCACAGAAAACTGTTGTTATGTGTCTTTATTTACAACCCTACTTTAACTACCAATTTTTACTGGCATAATTTAGAATAAATAAATACGGTAACACTTTACAATAAGGTTCCTTTATTAAACATTAGTTAATGTATTAACTAACATGAACTAACAGTGAGCAATACATTTATTACTGTTTTTGTTAATCTTTGTTAATGTTAGTTAATACAAATAAAGCTGTTCATTGTTTGTTCATGTTAGTTCACAGTGCATTAACTAATGTTAACAAAATTTTAATGAAGTATTAGTAAATGTTGAAATTAACATTAACAAAGTTGAACAAATGCTGTATAAGTGCAGTTCATTATTAGTTAATGTTAACTAATGTAGTTAACTAATGAACCTTATTGTAAAGTGTTACCATAAATACATTACATTAAAGGTGCAGTTAGCGATTTCTGAGAAACGCTGTTGATATTTTAAATCATCAAACAAACACGCCCCTACCCAAAAGGATCACACCCCTTTCTTGATAGCTCCACCCCCAATTTCACAAACATGCTATGCGACACAGGCACCTCCCCCCTCATGAGTGGACACGCCCCTTACAGCTGATTGGCTACGAGTGTGTTTTGGTGCTCGGCCCGATCCACTTTCAATAGTGACCAGACCTGCCAACCTTGAAATTATTTTTTGAGTAGCATCAGTGGGATGGGGGATAAATGTATATTATTACCATGTATTATCAACAGTTCATGTTAGTATTGTGTATTTACCATAGTAACTGTAGTTTCCAAAAATACCCATTTATTTTTTCTCTTTCTATGTTTTAATGACTGTGGTGGCTCATACAAAATGATTAACTTTTAACAAAAACTAGTTTGGGACTGCCTTTACTGTTCCTCATACTTATTCACCAGTGTAAGTGATATTTTTTAGTGATATGGGGAGTACATGCATTATATTGCATTGCATATAATGTGTGCTGGTCAACTAGTCTAAAATTAAGAAATTACTAGAAAACAGTAAAAACAACAACATGCGTGTACATTTAAGATTACTTACTACTTAATTTATTATTTCAATATCCAAATATGATACTAAAACCCACAGAAAAACGGTTGACGATGAATAATGATGAGAATCCAATAATAGCAAAACGAATCACTTATTCTAAAAATAATATAAAGCGTAAGTTAGACGAATCCGACATATAATGAGGGCTGTGTTAATAGTAAAACGTCCGTCATTTAATGAATTTTAAAAACCCGGATGGATAATACAAAATGCTTTCTGACATTTTGACAGAAAAATAACACAAGCAAGAACAAAATTTAAACATAGCCCATCAATTTTCATTTTACAATTATCTTCTCTCTCTGTGTGCGCGCGTCCGTGTTTGTGAGAAAACTCGCGATGCACTGATACAGCGGTACTTTTTAATCCATAAGTAACTAACGCTTAGTCTTCATACAAAAAATATGTAACATAATTAGGTACTTTAGTTATTATTAACACAATAACGTAACACATGCAGGCTACGTTTCTCAACACTGATAATGAATGAATAAACGCCTTTTTCTCCAGACTCGCGTTTATCAGTTGCCTGTCGCGATAGTCAATAAATCAATTAATCGCACGATAAAAAAAAAAGAGCTCGATAATTTTTCCGGCCGCGATAATACCATTTGCATGCTTGTTTGTTTTCCTCGTCTCTCTCTCTCTCTCTACCAAATAGACTGGATGACCACTCTCGGTTCCTTAGCGTATAGGAGTGAACCCTCTTGTCAGTTGCATGGTCTTTGTGTGGGGAGGCGGCGCCGCGGCGCTTGTCAGTCACATGGTCTTTGTATGGGAAAGCGCCGGCGGGACTGCTTGCGGCGACTGCCGGGAGAGAGAAAAGACGTTAGTTGTGAGTTGGAGGAAAAAAAAAGAAAAAGATGGAATTGGTTTCAAAGTCAAACGCGACAGCGAGCCCGATCTCATGAAAATGCGTATCTATACCACGAATGTTATTTCTCGTGCCATTTATACACCAAAAATAGTTTTTGCGTGCATGATACACACTTTATGGCGTGTAATACACACTCACTCCTCACCCCTAATCCTAACCAAGTATTTTCAGTGAGTAGGCTCGCATATACACGCAATAAAGCGCGTCTCCGTCTTCCCGACAGTAAATTACACAATCACTCGAGCGTTTGTTTAGTTGACAAAGTAACAGGAGGACAGTGCAAAATGCTGTGGTATCCTGTTGAGGCTTTTTTTTTAATTTGTTTACCGGCAGTTTTGCCTGTTATGGAATGTATCACTATTTATGTATGAGCCTAATGTTTAATATTTTTTGAAGTGCAATTTTGTTTACATCCATTTTATTTATTGTTTTTGGTATTTATTCAAGTGAATTTTTTTGTTAACAGACACTGAGAGTCCATTGCTTTTATTGTTTTTGGTTGTTTTGTTCATTTTTTGTGGATATTTAAAATGTTTTTCCGTTTTCAATGTTTAATATTCTTAAGAAATAAAAGTTTATAGATCTTTGAAAAGGTGTACCTGCATTATTATGCCATTATCATTATATTAGAAGAAAATGGTCTCGAACGACAATATTATCGTTTATCGCAATAATTTCTTGGACAATTTATCGTCCAGCAAAATTTGTTATCGTGACAGGCCTAATCAGTAATCCACAAATCACAGCACTTTCATAATCACTAAGCCATAGCGATTTCAAATTTATTTAGATTTATTGTTCAGCATTATTTGAGCATTTTATAATTTGCATGGCTGAATGATGCCTTCCATGGTCGAGCGCACATCTTTTCAAAGTATATTCCATTTGATAGCGTTTGTCCTTAGCGTACGCATAAAAAACAAAGTATACTTTGGGCTTTAAGATAAAACTACCAATAGATAATTCATTCACAAGCATAACTTAAGAAAAAAAAATATATATATATAATGTTTAGTTCAAAATTACTTGAGTTAGACAATAATCTGTAAAACTGTACAAAAACTTTTTTTTTTGCAATTATTTTAGGAATCTAAACTATATAAATCGAGTTTGCAAAACAGTGGTAAAGGCTACTGCAGGCATGAAAACAGGTCAGGGGTAAAAAAGGTGAGAAGGATGCGGCATATATATAACCCCCCCCCCCCCCCCCCCCCCCCCCCAAAAAAAATAAAATAAATAAATAAATAAATAAACAAATAAATAAATGTAATGAGTGAGTAGGAACGCGTGAGAGTTAACACGCACAGCTGAAATAAGTACAAAATTCTCATTTATGGACCTCTGCCACTGTAGGGGGGTTCGGGGGCATGCTCCCCCGTACGAAAATTTGGTGCTTTTTAATGTTAAATTCATCAATCTGGTGCAAATTAAACAAAGAAAAATTCAAAACTCTTTTAGTTACAGTGTCTGTCTACATTCCTACTACAATAATAGTTATAATATTAATCCCATGATAGTAATAGCCATATATTGTAAAACAAATGCACTGAAAAATAAAGGAAACTTTCATAATTAGTTTTGTACTAATTTCTATACTTGAAAGAGTATATTTCTATACTTCACATTAAAGATTTGATTGGGCTAGCCCAGTGTCAATCAAGAAAAGAACAAATGGGCCGCTGATCTACGTGTTTCATCGGGTGTCAGAGAAAAAAAACAATTTACTACTACTATTTATCACGCATTAAAAATGCCCCAATCCAGTCGTCTGTATGATAATCTGAAACAAGGACTGGTGGGCCGTTGTCCTGCTTCACTTCACAGATGCTGAGTGAAAGGAGAATTATAGAATGAAAGGATACTCATTTATATGACACTTTATTCATCAGGAGAACAGCTCGTTCAGCGCGTCATACGTCGTCCTTTCAGTTTCGGTTTTCAATCGATCGAGTTTTTTCACGTTTTCTCGATAAACCACCCCTTTCAATCCGATCGAAATTATTTGTAATAGAGCTGACACTTTGAGTTTTTAACGGATTATGTTAAAGCCCTACTTGTTATTAATGTTTTTATGAAATATCTCTAGTGAATGCATCATATCACCGTATTATTTATCGCCATGCGAGCCACAAATTAAAGCTTGGCGAGCCACATGAGGCTCGCGAGCCGCGCAATGAATAACACTGCACTGTTCCTGCTTGCTCAGCGCTCACGGCGCCCGCTCGCGATATTATCTCGCCCACTTCTATGTCAAAATAATGACATTGGCAACATCGCTGTCTGTATCTGACAGGACAGTTAACATTGTAAGCTAACTTACCACAGGCTTTCTTTCCGACGTGCGGTACTTTGTTCGGCAGTGTGTCCAGTTGTCAGACTCGCGGTGTAAAAGACTTTGAAAACATTTCTGCCCTAACGTTACTCTGACTCGTATTGGCTGTCATGTTTCGGTATTAGGAATGATGATTGTTTTTTAAAGCTGCGAAGTTTATGGTAACTTTATAGGGGATAAATGCTGGCCTCGACCTCGACACCCCCCCCTCCCATCCATAAATATTTTCTCATTGGATCTGCACAAATCGCGTAGGTGACCCTTTTAGGTTTTAAAACGGCGAATTTCGCGAAAGGTGAGGAGTTTTCATGCCTGGGCTACTGTTGTTTGAAGTGTAGACAGGCTTTTTTCGGCAAATGTCATGTTAAAATGTTATATATTGTTTATTTATCAGCACTTAATTGTGTTTTGCAAATGCATTTTCAAATTGATGAGATTTCTATATTCTCTAAACAGGCCGGAATGAATAAGATCAGCAGTTTTGGAAGACTAAATTTTTTTTATTTTTTTTTAGCTATTATTACAATGTGGCATAGTTGCAGTGTTTTGTGAAAGTGCCATTTATACACAACCTTGTACTTTTATTTGCAATTATCTTTTTCCCTTAGTCTTTACCTTAGTCTCCCTCTCTTTTTCATTAGCAAACAGGTCCTAAAGTATAGTGCCACCTAGGGAAAAAATCATAATCACGATAATTTTGTCAGAATTGAAATCACGATTATGTAACACGATTATTTCACGTTTTTGGGAACATGTTGCATTTATTAAAAAGACACCTTTCAACAATGCTAAAAAAAAAAAAAAAATCTAAATTTTAACATATATTGCACTTTTTGAACTATTAAAATAAATAATATGACAGATAATACTTCAATAAGTATTTTAATAATTCCCGCAGGTCTACCACTTACAATGCAAACATTGATTCACTTTTGCAAGTAGATTGTATGAGTAGTAGTTTTTATTCGATTGTACTATTTTGGTGATTGTTAGGAGCCAAATTCATTGTTGTTGCGAAATTCAATTAATTGCACAGCCCTAGTGCCACCTGCTCATTAAATATGTTTGCTATCTATTAAATAATATATAACTTAAGCAGGCTTGACTGTTCTTTGGCTCATAAGTGTTAGAAGAAAATTCACATCCGACAACAGTAGAACAAACTCAACATTTTTACTCAGTGTAACAGGATAAATTACAGTAGATTCTGATGTGATGAACAGTGGTTTTTCTAACTTTAGGGGTTTGTTGCAACCAGATTTATATGTTTTGTGACGGTAAAGTATGGTTTACAAAGAGTCCATATCAGTGCTGTTTTTTATGTCTGTCAGTCTTCAGAAGTTTTTCCTTTGGGCACCCGGAAACGTGCCTTCTTGGAGTAAAGTAGATTCCTGCTGAACAGAAGTGGGATGTTTCCCAAATACAGGAAGAGTGCAAGACTCATGCCTGGAAAATACATGGTGTAAGTATTTAAACAGTAAAATTCATCACATTGACTAAGAAGTTTAAATGCGTTATTTGAATACTTGGTATTTTATGAATATTTCTGAAATTTACTTACCAATAAGAGGCCCGAGCCAGTAAACGACAGAATACGCTAAGAAAGAGTGTCCAGGACAGGTGAATGTTAGCGCATAAGCGAGGGACGGATTCACATATCCAGACGTGTAGTTGTTTCCTAGTGTGAGAGAGAAGTTTGTGAGGATGAAGCCATTAAAAATAACAAGAACACCAAATCATTGCCGTTGTACCTCGAGATGTTCTCCAGAGTAACACAAAACTATTTTAAAATATGCAATTTATTTTGTGCTAGCCTCCCCCTAAATAAATGCATTTGAAATCTACAATCCTTATTAAATATCTTCATACTTTTGTAAACTATGCAGTTAAATTGAAGTTACTATTTTATATATGCACTCTAAATCTGTATTTAATATATGCATTTGAAAGCTACAATCCTTATTTAATATTTGCATTTTAATTGCTGTCATTATTTGATTTATGCATTTGAAATCTACAATTTTTAATGTAATATATGCATTTGTAATCTTCAATATTTAAATTTAAAATGCAATCCTTATTTGCATATGCATTTAAAATCTAAATTTATATATTTTAATATATGCATTTAAAATCAAATTTTTTTATTTAATATAATCTTTTGAAATCTACAATCCTTATTCAATATATTCATTTTAAATACAAAATCCTTATTTAAGAAATGTATTTTAAGTTTACAATGTATTTAAATCTACAATATTTAAGTAACATATGCATTTTAAATACATAATCCTTATTTAATATATTTTAAATCTACAATCTTTATTTAATATGTGCATTTGAAATCTCAATTTTTAGAAATCTACAAAAAAAATTTTTTTACATCTACAATCCTTATTCAATATGTATTTTAAATGTACAATCCTTGTGTAAAATATGCATTTTAATTGCACAGTCATTATTTTATATATGCATTTTAAATCCACAATTTTTAAATTAATGTGCATTCAAAAATTCTACAATCTTTAATATATGCATTTTAAATCTACAAATATGTGACCCTGGACCACAAAATCAGTCATGTGTCGCACGGGTATATCTGTGGCAATAGCCAACACTACATTGTTATGGGTCAAAATTATCGATTTTTCTTTTATGCCAAAAATAATTAGGATATTAAGTAAATATCAAGTTCCATGAAGATATTTTGTAAATTTTCTACCTTAAATATATATAAAAAATATTTTTGTGAGTGAATGCAGCACAGTCGCCAACAGAAATGCACAACTTTAAAGGAGATTTTCTCAATATTTAGATTTTTTCGCACCCTCAGATTGCAGACTTTCAAATAGTTGTATCTCGGCAAACCACACATCAATGGAAAGCTTATTTATTCAGCTTTTAGATGATGTATAAATCTCAATAAATAAAAAAAACCCCATATGACTGGTTTTCTGGTCCAGGGTCACATATGCATTTGTATTTAAAAGACAATTTGTATTCAAATTACAAAATAATTTTTTATATATGCATTTTAAATCGACATTTTCTATTTAATACACGCATTTCAATGTACAATATTTGATATATGCATTTTAAATGTAATCATTCAGACCACAGCTGTCCGACAGCAAACCCACCTGCGTATGCGATGAACGTCAGCAGCAGAGCGAATATGGGAATCCCCAGCAGCTGCGAGCGGCTCTTCAGGACGAGGTAAACCAGGTGAAATGTCACGGCGCCGAGGGCTTCGGCTAGCGCTCCCTGTAGCGCCGAGACCCGCAGCGACGTACTGCACTCGGACATCATCAGATTCTTGATCATGTGCATGTCAGTCAGCTCCATTTCCCAGTACTTTCCGGCGACTACGAGTGCGAAGTGCGCGCCGAGTAACTGCGCCGCGACGCTGAGGACGCCTGCCACTGCGCCGATGTCTTTCTGGAGGATTCCCATTAACGTCACCGATGGATTTCCGCTTACGCCTTGCATGATGATGCCGTGGATAGTGATGGATAGGAAAAGCATAGTGATGGCCACGTCAGGCCCAAGCGCCCCGGCCCACTGACCGACCTCCGCAATGGTGTCCACTTCAAGTCGACATGCGGCGAGCGCGAATGCGGCGATAAACTCGGTCAGGAAAGTCCATCGCAGCCTCGATCGTGCAAGCATCACCCTTCCCACCGCACTCACACCTACTATAGTTAAGAAGTAGCCCAGCGAGGCATTAAGCCCTGACATGATGTTTCAAACGGTGTAGTGCACAGCTAGCTGTGCTGAACAGAGAGAAAGACACGAGCTCACTAACGCTGTATTTGCTCACAGCATGTGATAACGTGGCACACGGAGATGCCGTGTTCTTATCAAAAGGGGTTTTTTGACACAAACCTTAGGTTGGAAAAACACACTGACCTGTTCAAGGCCACCTCTGAAAAGTCGGCGTTCGCTTTGGCTCCCTCTAGTGGAAGAGCGTGGATCTCATTGTTTAAATTGATTCTCAAATATTTTTGCACAAACTAGCTTTTGGGACTGTAGTAGATGTGCACATATATCTATGAAGTATAACTGTAGCTGAAATGAAAACTCAGCCTTACCTGATTTAGTTGGAAAATCAGCAGCTCGTGTAACATGAGGAGACACTGCTTACTTGGACTTCAGGCCTCGTTGGCGCAGTAGGCAGCGCGTCAGTCTCATAATCTGAAGGTCGTGAGTTCGAGCCTCACACGGGGCAAGATTTTTTGCTTTGCAGAATCCATGAGATTCGCTTATGTTGTTTGATGTTCCAGTCTGTGGAAAATTACCAGAGCAAAATTCTGACATTTCTACTTAAGCATTTGGCATTGTTTTATGGTTTACTGATAAACACTGCCACCTAGTGGCTCTCTTAACTAAAACCATTAAAAAAAACACATTTCTGTTACTTGAAATAAAAATAAAATGGTAACACTTTACAATAAGGTTCATTAGTTTACATATATTAACTAACATTAATTAACAATGAGCAATACATTTGTTACAGTATTTATTAATATTTATTAATAAAAATACAGCTGTTCATAGTTTGTTTCATGTTAGTTCACAGTGCATTAACTACTGTTAACAAATACAACCTTTGATTTTAATAATGCATTAGTTAATGTTGAAATTAATATTAACTAAGATTAATAAATGCCGTAGAAGTATTGTTTATTCTTAGTTCATGTAAACTAAAGTAGTTAACTAATGTTTTCTAATGAACCTTATAAAATTATAATATAAAACTTATTTTATTTCAGCTAACTGCCAAGACAACATATCTCAAAAATACAAATTATTTCTCGAAAATAAAGAAACGTGAAATTAATTAAAACTCATTTCAATTCAAAATATTAATTAAAACTAAAGTATATTTATAGTATTTGATAATACTAAAATAGCTCAAATTGAACTAAAAAAAAAGAAGCTATACAGACATATCGAAAAACTAAAATGACAAAAACACAACAAAATTACCTAACTCAAAATAAATTAAAACGAAAACAGAAAGCAGAAAATATTAAAATAAAACAAGATTAATAAATGATGTAAAAAATATTTCTCATTATTAGTTTACTGCATTAACTAATGTTAACAAATAAAACCTTGTAAAGCGTTACTGAGTTTTCATCTTTAGCCAGTAAAATCACACATGACCTGTTCAATTCTACCTCATATTATTGTAAATGAGAATTTCAAAGCTAAAATATCAACGAAACAGTCGCAGAGACAAAAACACTGGCCAGTACGGGGATCGAACCCGCGACCTTGGCGTTATTAGCACCACGCTCTAACCAACTGAGCTAACCGGCCTGGGAGAACAAACACAAAAATCAGTGCTCAAAAATAACACAGTAGTGTTGTTTTAAACTACTGATGTCCAAGTAGGAGTGGGCGATCTGACGATTTTATATGGTGATCGATCTTGAAAGACGCCAACGATCTACTTTTCAAGCGAATCGTAGAGATCACGATCTGATATGTCATCATAATAGCAGGACTTTTATTTTGACGGCGCGTCTGACTTTTATTTTGACGTTGCTGAGCACACAGCGCTCCTATTCTCCGTCTTCATTAGTTTATGGTCTCTGTTTAACAGTTTTGTCTAATACATTACTGGATAGAACTGTTAAACAAAGAAAGTAAACTATACGAAAAAAGTATTTCTTTTATATTATTAGTAACAGAAAGGCAAACGCTATAATACTTTCTAATTTACCGTTCAATGCATATTTTATTAAGATTTTTTTCAAACAATTTCTTTATTTGTGAAATATACTATAATACAATTACAGAATCAAAAAGTTACAATCTAAAATCAATAACTTCTAAAAAAAAAGTCATAGTTTAAAGATTTATTTAGTTTGTTTTCAGATTTTTTAAATTTTAATTAATATATATAAAACTATATATATAAAAGTGCAATATAAGTCCATTCGTGAAATTTCCACACTACTAAATATTGTTAGTGGTATTATAACAAAGTGAAAGCAATTGGGAACAACAGCATCTCAGCCACAAAATGGTAGCAGAAGTGCCAGATTTGCATAATTGGGAAGAACGCGTTTCAGATCGTAGATCGTGATTGTTTCTTATAAGATTGTGATATGAAATTATGGGAAGATCGCCCACCCCTATGTCCAAGTACTTTTTTTTGTCTCCCAAGTACTTTTAAAGTTACTTCTTTAAAGTCAGTGGGGAAAATTGCTAGAAAAACAAGTCAAGTAAAACAGTAGCAAGTATCTTTTTCTTTTCTTAAGTAAAATTATCTTACTAGTGAGATTTTATCTTTAATTTAAAAATGAAAAAATTTGTTATTTTTCAGTGATCGTAGGTTTATATACAAAGAGGAGTCTAAAAACGAGAGTTCTCCTGTGAATACACATGGAGAAAAAGTGTAATCTCCCCGTCGGGGAATCGAACCCCGGTCTCCCGCGTGACAGGCGGGGATACTTACCACTATACTAACGAGGAGTGATGTTACTGAGCTCACAGAGCCCATTTGTTTCAACACTAGGGTTACTGTCTTCAATGTCTGATTTTGACTTGTTTTGATTTTGTTGTGATACAAAAAAATAGGCAGAGCAAGTTTTGCAGTGTTGTAGTGACACTGTTTTAACTCAAATCTTACCCCTCAAGGTTGTATTACGGCACTTCTCATGTTGGGGGCTCCTGATCTGAATCTCTTACATTGAAGCACTCGTTATTTCTAAGCAGGGTCTGAAATAGAAATTAGCACAATATCGAACTAAATAGGCAATTTGATCAAATTTTTGTTGTTAGAACAGTAAATGTAATGGGATCTCAATAGAAAGTCTCATACAGTGACGTGATTTATGGTCAGAACATTGACCACTGTTTATAAGTCTCAACACCACACACTTGAACACAAATAAAAAAAAAACACATTTGTTTTTAAGTGTGTAAAAGATCTTCAAAAAGATTTACTGCATTGGCCGGGAATCGAACCCGGGCCTCCCGCGTGGCAGGCGAGAATTCTACCACTGAACCACCAATGCTCGCATGATGGTCTCTTTTGCTCCGGACATTTTGTGTTGTAACAGTATCAGTACTGCATTACTGAAAACATGTTCACTGTATATCCATTTATCCATTACTATAAATCTCAGTAGTCCACGGTTACGCAAGAGGACTAACCCAAAAAATACTCAACTCCAATAGATACCTCAATGTCATGAATACTCAACTACATGAATGCAACTTATAAAGAACAGCATAATGTCCCTGAACTTAAACACTGGAGTCCCAGACCTAACGTTATAGACTTGTTAAAAACTGTAAAGAACAAGTCACGCTATCTTTACAGAGAAACGTTTTTGGACTGAGTTTGGTATTAAACAACCACTAGGTGGCGCAACAACCTAAAGATTAAATAGCCTATGTCAGGGATGGGCAACTTCGGTCCTGGAGGGCCACTGTCCTACAGAGTTTAGCTTCAACCCTGATCAAACACACCTGAACAAGCTAATCAAGGTCCTCAGGATTACTAGAAAATTACAGGCAGGTGATTTTTTTCAGGGTTGGAGCTAAACTCTGGCCCTCCAGGACCGAAGTTGCCCATCCCTGGCCTATGTTATACTTTTAATGCTTATTGCACCAATAATTCTATTGGATTAAGGTAATTTTTTACTTTGATTTTGCAACACTGATTAATTTTTCACTCAATATTAATGGTTTTCACAAACTGACCAAGGTTTTGAGTTCTTAACTGAGATCAAAGGTTGCAATTTGATCTATTGAGCAAAATAAGCTTTACTTAAACATGTATCAATGCTAATATCCAAGAAAGCCTGCTGTAATAACAATATATATAGTAAAAGAAAACACGTAATTTACGTTAAATTAAGGTTGAACGATGTTTGTGTGCTGGAAACTGCACTTCGGCTGATCTGACAGGATAATACTGACATCCAAGTTAAAACTCATCAATTTACAAAAAAAAAAAAAAAAAAAAATAGGTTTGTTATTTCACTAGTTGTGGGACTTGGGATAACTTGAGATTGAGCTAGCTATTATTCGACATCTTGATCAAGAACAAGTAACATAGTCGATGCAATCCGATCTATCGAGCACGAGCAGTCAAGAAACTTATCTTAATAAAATAAAGAACGTTTACATTAAGAGTTACTAAAGATAACTAACTTAAATCGTTAAAACTCAACCTTAAAAAAAGGTCACGACAAATAGGCCTAAGCCTTTTTGCGTAAGTTAGCCTACCCATCACAGCTTGAGCCTAAATTGAATTTCGTTTTTATGAAATGAAGATGAAAATCTTACGGATGAAAGCCTTTGTATAACAGAAAACCCTTTAACTAATAAAACGTTGCCACTTAGTCTTCGAACAAATGTAAAAATGTACGTACTCACCAACAAGAAGCGCCCGTAATATTCATGTAGTTCATTTCCACCCAAAAGCTGTTTTTAACGCCAAATTACTTAAATAACTTTAATGTTTCCTTCAGGAGTGAATTCCAGATAAGAATGGACAACTTTAAACAGAATTAATCGATGACTTCGATCTTCGCTGGTCTTGATGATGCTCGTGCATGACTGCTTGCGCGACCGTTGAGGTTTGTATTTTTGCGGCGGGAAAGAAAATAGTGCCCCCAAAATACTGTACACAATTGTGCAGATTTGCTTATAATACTGCTTGTCTGTGTGTGTTTTATATATATATATATATATATATATATATATATATATATATATATATATATAATATATATAGTGTAAAACTTAATAAAGGAACTGAATATTAACATTTAAATTGGCTAATTTCAACTATGTAGTAGCCTACCTTTTCATGATCCTATCATGTTTTAATAAATTGGGGTAAAAATAGATTTAAATATGTATAAACTTGGAAATCATTTTACTTTTCTTTAATTAATCAAACACACAAGTGAATTTAAAATAATTTTGCTTTGGTTTGAGCAGATGTGTTTAACTAACATAGGTCCTTAATGATATCAACCTCCAGAAATTCGAATCATTTTTGATGGAAAAACCAAGTACTTATTTGATGAATTTCCTTTTGATTTGTGATAGTTTTTGTCCCACTCTTAAACAGTCCACACCCTGTTAGATGAAATTACATATGTCAAGATATTAAATTCAAATAAAAGTTAAAAGGGTAAAAGACAAATAATAAAAATATTAAAAGTTAAAAATAGCTTCAAGTTGACATTCAATTTAACTCTGAAAATCACTCACTAAGCAAATTATTGTGTAAATATGATCAAGCTTAAGCACTTAAACTTAATTATAGCTTGATTAACATATCTGAAAGGCTACTAAACCCTTTTAAAGAAAAAAAACCTTACATTTCAACACATGCAACATATTCATTTAGTTGTACAAGTCAAAGAGCTCAAATGTTGCTGTATGACCCCATTAACTCATGAGAAGGTTTATACAGACTACAAAAGAGCCCTAGAGAGAGTTTATTCTAATCTCAAGTTTCAAGTCCTCTTTTAATGAAGAACAAGAGATCAAGTACACAATGTTGCAATGACTGTATTGTTCACAGAATTTGCAGGAATCCGGCTTTTACTTGCAAAACAAGTGACTGAAAAGCATAAAAATAGTTATCAATTCTTACATCATGACTTATCGACAACTGCATTTACTTCATAATAAACTGTTAGTTACTAAAACAAACAAGAAAGTGTTCATGTACACAAACATACACATCTAATCTACGTGTCCTGCTTTCGGCTAACTACATCAACTGAAATGCTACGCTTCTTCGAAGTACGTCATATACACATTTCATCACATGAAAGTTTCGTCTCAGGTTAGAGGAAGTTCAATGGCAAAAATCTGCCTCTTTAGACAAAGTATAAAGGTGTTTGCTGGAAAAACAACAAAGGCACAAGTGACTACAAAAATCATTCACTGCTCGCAGTTGGTGTGTATTAGTAAGGTGCTCTTCCCTTCGGGTCAAGAACAGGAGTAGGCTTACACAGTTTTCAGTCATGATTCTGGCTACAGAAAGACTAACAAAAGGTCTCCAGCTGGATCAGAAATCACCATAATTGATTTATGTCATCAATTATGGAGCATATGAGGTCTACAGAAGCCAAAGATTGGAAGAGTTCACACATAAAACAGATAAAGTCCAACAAGAATCTAATGAGAGCAGGAGGACATCTAATACCCCCCAATATCACAGCGGTTTAAAAACAGGCAAAGACCCAAATGAAATGCTTGGAGTTTTGTTTTGGCAACATGGATATGTTGTTGAGACACTGGTAAAAACACCTGGCACAGATTTCGAGAGTGTTCAGCAGTTCGCGGTGCTTTCGGGCACAGCTCGTTCGTAGCGGGAGGCTAGCGGTTGTTCTTCATGGCGTCCTTGGCAGCCAAAATGAGAGGAGTGAGACTCGAGAGAGGTTTGGCCAACTTCAGGAAGGGATGCTGAGGAGACAGAAGGTTAGATCAATTAACAAGTTTACACAAGTCATGCTATTCCTTAATCGCTAGTAGGGTTGGGTATCATTTGAATTGGGTAACAATTCTGATTCTGCTTATCAGTTTCGATTCCAATAAGGTAAAAACAAAAAAACAACAACTTAGATATTCACATTGCAAAACATTTAATTGTAGCTGACAAAAATCAACAGGCTAAAGAACACTTACACAAGGAATTTTGCCTATGGTTTAAAAATACAATAGAAAAACAACTAGCCGAACTAATATAAATTTCCAGCATTAAATTCAAGTAAACACTCAGTAATTAAAAAACAACAAGTAAAAAAAAAAGAGCAATCGCAAAAAAAAAAAAGTTACAACTGCACTTTATAAGTAAAATATACATTACAAATATATAGTTACAGAAGTTATTCAGTCAAACACGAGTGAATTTTCTCTCTGTCTTTTGCTGTTTGACTGGTTATTATAGAGACGGCAGCAGGAATATTAGGCTGCTGCCACTTTAAGAGTTGCCCATGGTTACACACGCCTGCAGAACTGAAAACAACACCCGAATCGTCTCGCGCTTGAATGGTTTAAAATCACATTTTCTGTGAGCACGCTTTGGACGTGTGTGAACACAGAAAACGTCTCGCCCTTGAATTGTTTAAAGTGCTTTTGAAATGCTCACAAAGGAATCGATAAGAGGAATAGAAATTTAAATTTTATAACAAGTATCCGATTCCTGACCTCAATTCTGGAATCGATTTTGGATTCCCAAACCTAATCGCTAGTACTAGTTGCTGGCTGGTTTACCTGCAAAAGCTCTTTGCTTCCACCCCTCTTCTCCACGTCCATTTCCAGACAGCGACTTAGGAAGTCTCTGAAGATGGGCGATAACTTTTCAGGACTCTGCAACTCTGGAGTCCCATTGGTGGCAATCAGATAGAGCGCCTGAGGAAGAAAGAGTTTGAGACTTTAGTAGGGCTGCCCCCTAATAGTCGACTAACCGTTAGTCGTTAAGTCGCAGAAAACAAACTGAAAAAGTGTCAAAATCACGCAGGCTGTAACGGACAGATCGTTAACGGTAGGAAATCCAAAAATTCATTTATCGAACTCAAATACGGCTTATCACTTGAAATATGCAAGTAGCAGCAACTTTACAAGTCCGCTCGCTCAAATGTTAATCTAGATAAATGTGCGCTATTATTAGGTGCATATCTAAGTATTTGTGTGGAGAGTGCGTTTACTGCATGACACACAGGCGCCGGCGCCATCACTTGAGTTTAACTTAAATACTCAATTTTTGGTCATACAGATAAGAGTAATGCAAAGTGTGAAGGGTTTACTTTTATTTTTGTAAACTCACAAAACGTTGTTTTTGTAAAATAATGGTGCTTTGTCGATTCGGTCTTGAACTTGAGCACATCACATAAATGAACTGAAACTCAGCGTATACTTAACTCACAGGCATGAGAAATAAATCTATAGAAAGCTTGAAATTTTTGCATTTGAATAAACATAAATATTCTACGCTTATGTAATCCGTATGAAACGTGCATCTAGGCGCGTCCACCACTGTGGAGATGACGAGGCAGGATCGTCGACTTAAATCTCTGCAGCCGAAAACATTACTAATAAATTATTAAAATGTTTAGACAGAATGAGACTGTTTTTTTCACAACTCATTCATAATCATTAAATTTGCCGGTGTGCTGTGGCAAGCTTTATGTTTGAATTTGTGCGCTGATTAGGCTATACATATTTTATATAGGCAACACAAGGTGCATTATTTTGAATTATGGCTTATTAATATGAATGAGCGATTAGTCGACTAGTGGCTTAAATGAACGACTAATAGTCGACAAGAAAGATCTTTGGTCGATGGCAGGCCTAGATTCTAGTTGCATTGTCAATGGACTCAAATCGGCAATTCAAATCGAACCTCAAACAAGTTGTTGGGGAATCAGTGACGCCAACATACCCTCAGTGGGTTCTCGTTGAGGTACGGCGGTTCTCCCTCCACCATCTCGATGGCCATGATGCCCAGGGACCAGATGTCGACTTTGGGTCCGTAGGCTTTGCGCGTCACGACCTCCGGTGCCATCCAATATGGCGTGCCTACCATAGTGCTCCTCTTACTCTGTTCAGGAGTGATCTGGGCACAAAACCCAAAGTCCGCTGCGAAGGAGACAACAGAAAGTTTAGAGACATTTCTAGACCTGGTTTGGGTAATTTCATTGTCTTGAGGATTTCAATTTCATGAGCAAAATCCATTAATTCCTATAGGAACCCTTGCAATCGGGAGTGTCATGTGAGGGCGAAAAAATTCCCCACACGGATTTTGTTCATGTTCAAGTTGGATCGCTAATCAACAGAAAGCTGCTTGGTTTTAAAGTGACTTTGCTTAATACATCCCTTCGCTTTTGACAATGGACCTTTTTTGCATGCTAAATGTCACTAATGCTAAATGTCACTAGAAAACAAATTTACTGATAATCAAATAAAGAGATATTTTCCAAAACACTTTTTTTTTTTTTTTTACTTTAGAAATGACTTATGTTGGGCAGCTTTACCTGTGTGCAAAATATGTCACAGATAGGACACACATGCATTATATTGCATTGCATTGCATATAATGTGTGCTGGTCAACTTGTCTAAAATTAAGAAACCCCTAGAAAACAGTAAAAAACAAAACAAAAAACAGGAACATTGTGTACAATTAAGATAGGCTACTTAATTTATTATTCCAATATCCAAATATGATACAGGGAAAAGGGCTTCTATTTGTGACGTGCTGTCTTTGCGTTTGAACATTGCACATTTTAAACAGGACACGCATTAACTGCATAAATGTTAGCCAATACAAACATATTTATAGAAAACAGTTGACAATGAATAGACAGGAGTCCAATAATAGCATAACGAATCACTTATTCTAAAAATAATATCAAGTATAAGTTAGACGAATCCGACATATAACGAGGGCTGTGTTGTAAAACGTCCGTCATTTAACGAATTTTAAAAACACGGATGAATAATACAAAATGCTTTCTGACATTTTGACAGAAAAAAAACAAAACAAGCAAGAACAAAATTTAAACTATAGCCCGTCAATTTTCATTTTACAATTATCTTCTCTCTCTGTGTGCGCGCGTCCGTGTGTGTGTGTGTGTGTGTGTGTGTGTGTGTGTGTGAGAGAGAGCTCGTGCAGCACTGATACAATGGTAGCCTACGTTTTAATCTAAGTAACGGTCGCGGGGCTGAAGCCAACTTGATGTGTTGAATGCTCAGAGCACGTTATAAAACGTATTCTTAAAATACACATTTCTGTTTTAATAAATGCTCATAGTAAATCATAGCATATTGCCTAAAACATAGGTATAAAAATAATCAGTGATACATTTGCGACCCCATTAAAAATTAGGGTCGCAATGGCATTTCAAAAGGTCGCATATGCTATCATTTTGGTCGCAGTGTAGTTCCCTGCAGTAGATGCCATATTTGATGCCAATGACAACAAGGATGGGATGGACTGAAGAACAGCTAGTTTAGTAGGTCATACGGTTGCATACTTTGGTGTCGTTGATCAAGATGGTGCAACACCAAAAATACATAATTCCAAAACAATTCCAATGGACTTTGGGGGGGATAAAACGTTATGGAAACTAGATGCGACCGAAAAACTTAAAGGATTAGTTCACTTCAGAATTAAAATTTCCTGTCTTTCTTTCTTCAGTCGAAAAGAAATGAAGGTTTTTGAGGAAAACATTTTTCTCCATATTGTGACTTCAATGGGGTCCAACGGGTTGAAGGTCCGAATTGAAGTTTCAGTGCAGCTTCGAAGTCTCGACACGATCCCAGCAGAGTCTTATCTATCGAAACAATCACTCATTTTCTAAAAAAACAAACATTTATATACTTTTTAACCACAAATGCTTGTCTTGCATTTGCTCTGTGATGCACCACACATTACGTAATCACGTTGAAAGGTCACGCGTGACATAGGAGGAAGAACCGACCTAGTGTTTACAAAGCGAACGTGCAAAGACTAAGTCAAACGTTATTTACAAAAAATAAATAAAAGGTATAGCAACGATTTCGGACAATTTTAAAGTTGGAGGAGAAAATGAGATGGAGATTTTCGCCCTACATTTATGAACCGGAACACACGTGAACTTTCAACGTGATTACGTAATGCGTGTCACATCACAGCCAGTGCAAGACGAGCATTTTTGGTTTAAAAGTATATAAATGTTTATTTTTACATAAAAATATAAAAAAATAAAAAAATTGGTGGTTTGTCTAGATAAGACTCTTATTCCTCGGCTGGATCGTGTCGAGACTTTGAAGCTGCACTGAAACTCACATTTGGACCTTCAACCCGTTGGACCCCATTGAAGACAATATATGGAGAAAAATCCTGGAACGTTTTCCTCAAAAACCTTCATTTCTTTTCCACTGAAGAAAGAAAGACATGAACATCTTGGATGACGTGGGGGAGAGTAAATTATCAGGAAATTTTAATCCTGAAGTGAACTAATCCTTTAAGAAATAGTTATCGGCCCCATTTATGAAACATGAGCAAATTGCTCGTAAAACCTGAATTACGTCAATTAAATGGAACAATTGACAAAAATGTTGTTTCATAACCAACTTAGACAGAAGTTTGTTTTGCTTGTTTCATGATTGAGGCCCATTCACAGCCTTGTTTTCATTTGCATCGAATTAAATGCCATCTATCATCAAGCCAATTACAGGTTTGATTAGTTTAGGGGCTAGTTTGATTCACACTGCATGTCTTGGGTGAAAATGCTGAGACGATGAACATGACGCTAAACATTATCAGCGTGCATCAAAATACTAACATCTCTTCAAATGCATTTTAGGTGCTGTTGGGTACTTTTTTCACTTGAATATCTGTCATTAATCTGTTTGTACATCTATAGTTAACAGCCTTCTTTGCCGTTTCTTTAGTCACCTAGTTTTGGCTCACAAGAGCTCTACTGTTCAGAGCGAGCTGCTAAACCAAGCCAAACCAAACATGACGCTTTATGCGTCTAAGAGAGCCATGTGTGAAGGCACCTTTCAGTGAGAGTGTGCCTAACCACAATCAACATCTTAGTTCTGTGTTCTGAACTTCATGCTCAATGCAAAGTCGTAAAAACTGAGAACATACTGAGCTTGACAGAACCGTCCATTCCCAGAAGCACGTTGTCACTCTTGATGTCTCGATGAATGACCTGATTAGCGTGCAGAAACTCCAGTGCTTGCAAACACTGTGAGATAACAGACAAGAGGAAGATTAGTTAAGCGCCTCGGTTACTTCCTGAACACAGTTCAGTTGTGCTTTAATCATCAGGGTTTCCCCCTAAACCGTAAGTATTAAATCTAGCGACTTCAACGCACCTCTCGGCACACGGCGGCGATCTGAGCCTCGTCCATGCATGTTTCTGTGACCACATCTGTGAGCGAGCCGCCAGCCAAGTACTCCATCACTACAAACAGCTCCTCGCCTACCAGAAAACTGGAGCACACACACAATGAACACTCTTAAAACTTCACGGCATCATTAGCGGTTCACATCCAAAGTTACGAATTTAATTTGTGCTAAATCGCATAAAACATTGGTGAATAAAGCACTGTTCCCATCCCATGTGTGAACTGGTGCGAAACTGGTGCGAAATATTAAACATTGAAGTTTCTGTGGCTCTTTTTTAAGCACGTTATAAAGTACACAATAACAATGCTTTCCTACATAAATTACGCAATAACGTTTTATTCTTACATAGTAAAATTACGCAAAAACGCAACAAGAAAGAGTTATCCAATCAAAGATGTGTTGAGGTAAAAGACACATGAGTGTTTGTTTAAAATAGGGGTGTGACGATCTCTTGTTCCACGAGATCTCGCAATATTAAAAGGTGATGATATTTCTCGTTGATGCCAGCATTAGCGAGTTGAGTTTGTGGCAAAACATTTTACAGTGCTTGTATTATATTGTTCTGTCTTTTACTGCAAATGACAAACAACTATATGCGCTGCAGGTTTCAGAGTGAAGCGTGTCTACATGTTACGTGTTTCTTCCAGCATCCCATTCACAGTAAATCTCTGCATTTGCTGTTTGTTTGGGTTTCAAATAACATGCATTTGGGAACTCATATAAAGTTCAGACTGTGTATGAGTTTCCAGATGCATGTTATTTAAAACCCAAACAAAAATCAAAACACGCTTTTGTGTTTCATAGTTATCATTTTCATGGTTGGAGCGTCTCAAACGCAAACTTATACAACGTTGATCTGGGAATGCAATGTGCGCCATTTCACTGGATTTGTAAGATAAATCAATTATAAACCTACGCCAACACAGGAAAATATGTTTCTAAATATGCAAATTGTTGTTCACCGCGATTTCAAAATAAAAGTTTCGATTCTTGCTCTAAGTTTTAATGTCCACACGTTCAAGAAATTACAGTGGCTGTAGCATTTCTATCGTAAAGTGGCAGCCAAATATTAAAGATTAAGTTAACATTTGATTTAAATGTTGTTTGGCCAATATTAAACATGGATTAGATCTGCTGTAAAGCGTAACAATCATGGCCGCCGGCGCCCTCTGCAGGCATTTGTCATAATACGTAAAGTACATAATTTAATTATGTATAATCAGGAAACATTAGCTATTGTTCAAAAGGAGTTTGCAATTGATGAGGTCTGGAGGCCAAGGTCAAGTTGATGTTGTTGAAGAACGTTTACCTGTCTAAGAAGTTGACAATGTTTGGGTTTTTCAGCTCCTTCATCACAAGGATTTCATTGATGATTAGCTCTTTCTTGGGCTGCTTCTGCAGGTTGATCTGTTTGATGGCCACCTGAGAGACAAGACACGCATTGCAATGATGAGAATGTGGAAAAACTAAGAAAAACTAATCCATTTCTCTCTCTTTTGCATTACCTCCTGTCCAGTGGCGACGTCGATGGCGGTGAACACGGTTCCAGAAGCTCTGCGGACAGAAACAATGATTAATCTCCATTCAATGAACATGAACATGTTGTGCAAAATCATCGGACCTACCCTTGTCCGATCTTCTCGTATCGTGTATATTTCTTTTTTGGATCTCCAATACTGACGATGGTTCCTGTCGGAGAACAAGCAGAGGACACGTGATTTGAGTCTCGCTAAAAAAGTGAAACTGCGCAAAGAACTACGTTTAAAGTGACGTACTGAGCTTGTCCATGATCTCCTCGTCGGTCATCTTGCCCTTTTTGGGTCTCTGTCGGTCGGTGGCCTTCGACGCGACCTCACTTTCTGGAGACGTCACGGGGGGAGGGAGGGGGTCGATGACCGATGGTCGAGTGTATACCTGAAATCATAAATATTAATCAAAACTAGAATAGTATTTTAGTGGCGCACTAATTTATATTATTAGAGGCTTTTGCACCGGAGGAACCTTCTCATAGTTCCTACAACTATTGGCGGAAGTTCCTGGATTTTGGCGTTTTCGCACCACAGGAACTAGGAACAATTTTAGCTCCTTTTGGAGGAACTAATTTACTCCTTCTCTAGAGTCGGTCTAAACCAGCGCTATAGGAACTACAGTGACGTTAGTGTTCGCTGATTGGCCGAACGCACGTGAAACACCAGCACCCGCCATTTTTAAAAAAGCTGTGTAAACACACAGATTATAGCCTTTATATTTACTCCAGAAACTAACTCTATGAACAAAACAGTGGTAGATGAAGCTCTTAATCTTTACGCTGAGGAGAAAATCTAACGCAACTTTGAGGAGACCAAGCGAAACATGATTATGTATTTCTGCTCAGCAACACTGGACATCAAACACACATCATACGCTAATAACTTTTCATTACGGTCTACTTTCTATGTATAACAGTTCTAATAACGTATTAGACAGGACTATGAGACAGATCGTAAACTATTGAACACGGAGAATGTGAGCACTGTGAGCTCAGTCGTTCTCAGCGCCGTCAAAATAAAAGTCACAACTAAAGTCTTAAGTCACTTCAGAGTTCCTACTGGCGCTGCGAATGCAATCAGAAAAGTTCTCGGGGAACCACCCTGGTGGCTAGTTCCTGTAACCAAGTTCCTGTAACTATCCGGTACGAAAGCCCCTATAGACTATACTTGTATATTTAGGAGAACTATTCCTCTAATGGCTTCTTACGCTCTTAGTGTGTTCTGGTCGAGGTGCGACAACAGGTGGTGGCGCCTCCTCATCGTCATCTTCTTCATCATCATCATCCACAGTTTTGATTGGGGACGAAGGCTCTGGTGTTTTTTTGACAGGCTTAGGTTTTAGGGAAGGAAAGCAGTGTAATTATATTCGGAAAGGATCAGGTTTAGTCAAAAAAGCTGTAAAAACATTTTTGTTGCTTGAAATAAAATAAACATTACATTAAAATTATATAATTTTATAATTATTTATTTTATAAACCTAGTTATTTATTTATTTATTTTTAAATTAAGTTGATAAGTTAAATTAAAAGTTTAAGTTTAAGGGTTATTATTGTTAACTAAAACAAAATCGTAAAGTAAATAAAATAAATGTTACCTGAATTAAAATAAAGTATGTTATATTATTTAGGTTAACTCGATATACTAAAATAATAATAACTATAGACAATTATAGTTTAAGTATAAATAAAATTAAGTATAAAAATGACCAAAAAAGCTAAATTACTATACGTTACTTGAAATAAAATAAATATTAAATAAGTGTATATTAGGGTTATCCATAGTTAAATTAAATAAAAAATAAAAATAAACCATAAAACACATTGTTGCTTTAAATAAAATAAATGTTAACCAAAAAAATAAAAATAATAATAATTAAACTTACTTTATTTCAAGCTAGTTGTCAATATTTTTCATTATTTAGCTTAACGATGTACTAAAATAACTAAGACTGAAGTAATAAATTAACTATAGACAATTTAAAAACAAAAACACAGCAAAATTACTACACGTTACTTGAAATAAAATAAACATTAGCGTAAAATGAATAAGAAAAATTAACTGAATTTTTTTGTTGCTTTAAATAAAATAAACATTATCTGAAAAAAAAAAAAAAAACTTAATTTATATCAGCTAGTTGCCAACATTTTTCATTACTTCGTTTAACTTGATGTCCTAAAATAACGAAAACTGAAATAAAAATTAATGAAAACTGTATATAAATTTATAAAAAACAAAAACTTTTGTGACAACAAAATAACAAACTTTAAATCAAAATGAAAATGAAAACGGAAAATATAAAAATAAAAACCAATTCAAAATATTAATAAAAACTATAAGAAGATACTAAAATAACACTGGTTTATATTTCAGCCAAAGCAACATTTCACCTTATCATTTAGTTTAACTTGATGTGCTAAAAGAAAAAACTGAAAAAAAAAGAAAAAATTAAATAATAAAAATTACAAAAAGACACTTTTTTGTTACTAAACCTTTAAAATGTAAATGAAAACAGAGAATCCAAAACTAAAAACTAATTGTGACCCTGGATCACAAAACCAGTCTCGAGTCGCACACGTATATTTTAAAACATGTATTTCTGTGAGTGAATGCAGCACAATCGCCAACATAAATGCACAACTTTAAAGGAGATTTTCTCAATGTTTAGATTTTTTTGCACCCTCAGATTCCAGATCTTCAATAGTTGTATCTCAGCCAAATATTGTCCTATCCTAATAAACCATGCATCAATGGAAAGCTTATTTATTCAGCTTTTAGATGATGTATACATCTAAATTTAAAAAAAAATTACCCTTGTGACTGGTTTTGTGGTCCATGGTCAACAATAACAGCATCTCAATGAGTGTAAAATAACATACCGATTGTTCACCAGAGGGAAATCCATCCTTCTCTACACATAAACAAGAGGAGAAAAGCAGGTCAGTACGACATGCCGTGACACTGGAGCTCATATCAGCACAAACACCTGCGCTCCGCAGACCTGAGGAGAAGCTGAGGTACTTCTGCCGGCCGTTGCCCGTGGAGTCGTAGAACTTCAGGACGTCCAGAACGGCTTGCGGGTTCTTCTTCTGCTCGGACTTGGTGATGTTGGAGGTCTGCAGTAATCTGGCCCACTGCTCCGGCATTCCCTGTGGGACACGGAGAAACCACACTCAAGTCACCTCCATTTATACAGCGCTTCGTCAAAGCAGAGACCAGGAGACGTTGGGATATCTTTCAACAGAAGTTACTCTTTACTGAGAACTCGCTGTGCGTTGCTGTAGTCATCAAGTCAAGTCTAACTCAAACAGAATACCTTGTAGTTTATATACTGTACATTCCAAGGGGGAGGGATTTACATGAAGGGGGCATGTAAATGAAGTAGCCTACATGAGTCAGCTCGTTTACAGAGATTTCCTGATCTCATCAGCATAACAGTGTCATTCAAATGATCCAATCAGTATCATGCCTGACAGTATCACCCATACCTTCACAAAAACGTTATCATCTCCGCGAATCTGCGAAAACACTGACGCACATGCGTATTACGTCTTTAGTCTATAGGAATGTGTGTTATACACTACCGTTCAAAAGTTTGGAGTCAGTAAGATTTTTTAACGTTTTTAAAAGAATTCTCTTCTGCTCAAGGCTGCATTTATTTGATTAAAAATAAATAAAAAAACAGTAATATTGTGAAATATTATGACAATTTAAAATGACTGTTTTCTATTTTAATATATAGTAAAGTGTAATTTATTCCTGTGATCAAAGCATCATTACTCCAGTCTTCAGTGTCGCATGATCCTTCAGAAATCATTCTAATATGATGATTTGATGCTCAAGAAACATTCATTATTATTATCAATGTTGGAAACAGTTGTGTACAAATTTTTCTAAATTCTTTGATGAATAGAAAGTTCAAAAGAACAGCATTTATTTAAAATAGAATATTTTCTAACATTATAAATGTCTTTACTGTAACTTTTGATCAGTTTAACTCATCCTTGATGAATAAAAGCAGGGTTCACCAATCTCGGTCCTGGAGGGCCGCTGTCCTGCAGAGTTTAGCTCCAACCCCAATTAAACACCTGAACCAGCTAATCAAGGTCTCACTAGGCATACTAGAAACGTTCAAACAGGTGTGTTGGAGCTGGTATGAGCTAAACTCTGCAGGACAGCGGCCCTCCAGGACCGAGATTGGTGAACCCTGAATAAAAGTATTTATTTATTTTATTTATTTCCCCCCCAAAATAAAATTAGAATTCTTACTGACCCCAAACTTTTGAACGGTAGTGTTTAATGTTACAAAAGCTTCTATTTCAAATAAATGCTGTTCTTTTGAACTTTCTATTCATCAAAGAATCCTGAAATAAAAATGTAAATACCTGTTTTCAACACTGATAATAATCATAAATGTTTCTTGAGCATCAAATCATCATATTACAATGATTTCTGGAGGATCATGTGACACTGAAGACTGGAGTAATGATGCTTTGATCACAGGAATAAATTACACTTTACTATATATTCACATAGAAAACAGCTGTTTTAAATTGTCATAATATTTCACAATATCACTGTTTTTGTTTGTATTTTTAATCAAATAAATGCAGCCTTGGTGAGCAGAAGAGACGGTAGTGTATGTGCGCTGGTGTGTAGTCTTTCTTTACAAATTGACCTCTTCAAATTACTTAAAAATTCAACGTACACCTCCGGAAGCAGGAAATATTATCAGCCTTTAGTTTTTCAGCCACTTCAAATGGTGCGCCTGCTTTAGGTTATACATCGTTTCTCCTGTACAATAAAATCTTATGATTACGATATCTGGCCAAAAAGTGCAATGCACCCTTTGTGTCAGTTTGCAATTGTTGTACACTTTTAGGTGAATGTGAGTAAATGCTGGGCGAAAACGTCCCTTAGATTTGTGTCAAAGTGCGGAGGAGGAAACAAACGGGGGCTCGTCCGGGATCTCTCGGGACAATTAACATTGGCACGAACTTTGTGGGATCATATCTTTGGATGAGAATGTCAGAGACTTGCGGGTGAGCTCATTTGACTCGCCAAGCAAGCAGCCAATAAGCAGTGATGTAACAACGACATAGCCACGCCCTAGCAACCAGTTACAGCACCCTAGCAACCACCCCATAGACTTCCATTGAAAAAAAGGTGAGGGATATCTCTGGACCAGAACCTCTTTTGACTCAGACTGGCAAGTAGTCTTTAAATATCCAAATACACACCCAGTCTATTAGTTTCAGCCTGGAAACTGTCTAGCCACGCCCTAGCAACCATTTACAGCACCCTAGCAACCGTACAGCAACATGAATAAGCCATATTTCAGCACCGGAGACACGGGGATTGGCAGTTTGTTTCTGAATAGGACTATAAAAATGTTGATACAATGTAAATTATTTTCTCTGGCTCTTGTTTTAAATCATTTTGTACAAGCAGGACGTGGCGGTTGGTCGGTGTGGTATTTGCCCCGCCCCTCCTCCACTGTGATTGGACGGCTGGGTAAAAAGTGACAGTGATGCGGCGCTCTCATTGAAAACAATTGAAAAAATACAGCCGTAAACTTTGTACAACATTACAATAACAACTATATCAAATCTTTAGGTTTAGAATTAGATAGAAATTAAACAAAACACTGACACAATGATGAACAAGAAGCAATTACATATCGTTTTACTGAATAATTAAGTAAACCTAGTTTCTTAATTTATCTTTGTAAAGAAACCTCATTGTTTAACTGGCTACTCTCTGCCGTCTCAGACGACGACATCACTTCCTGTCGGCCACCGTAACTTCTGTTGGGTGCAATTCGCAACCTCACCACTAGATGCTGCTAAACATCACACAGTGCACCTTTAAAGCAGGAATAATGTATAATCAATAAGAAAGTAATTAAATATTAATTAATATAACTCATTATTTAAGCTATATTTGCTGATATAATACGTATACTAACCGTAAACTCGCCAGTAACCGCGTCGAATCCCACGTGGATGGTGTGCTCGAAATCTGAGGGCGGCGAGATCTCCGGCCGCTCTTTATCTCGGTCTTTCCTTCGGCCACCTGTAAAGCCACACACACACACACACGCACACACACACACACACACACACACACACACACAGCGTCCCATGAGCATCAGAACTCAGAGACTCACTTTGACCCAGAAAACATGACACGTCTCTGAGATGTGACGCTGAGGAAAGCGAGTTGTGAAGCGAGGTGATGCATCTACAGAGACCACGATACGTACAGTAAGATATAAAAGTCAAAGCCAAAGCGTGTCTGTGGGTTTGATGAGCCCTGAGAATGTGACGATGGGGGTAAAAAGCACTTAGAAATGTCTTAATGCAAATGTGTATAATGGTTTATTTAAGAGGAGACACTAAAAAATAAACACACTTAAACTTATTTTCAACATCCACATTTTAGGTTAAAATAGTGAGTAATTTAGTTGAGGTTTAGGTGCACTGTCACATTTTTCAATCATATTTTTGTGACAATTGCATTTTTAAAAGTACAAATGAACTAGGAAGCCTCTGAAAATTAAAATCAGTTCCTAAAAACTGCATGTATAATATCACAACAAACAATAATGGATAATTAATAACTTATGGATATTTCCGACCTGTTAGATCAAATATTTAAAATATAATGTTGACATTAATTTGGAGATTAAATGTGAAATTATTGCAATTTAAAAATGTATGAAAAACTTTAACGTTAGATGCGATTAACAGCAGTTAATTACACCGTGCATCATATCATATCATATCATATGCGGTATGACTTGGAAGTGTTTGCGTTTATGCTTTGATACCATAGACTGTAAAAAAATATGTCCGTAGTGTGTGTGACGTCACCCGTAGTGTTTCTGAAGAGCATTTGTGAAGCCTAAAGTGGGCGGAGCCAGCCGTCGCCATCTTGGCAGCGCGTCACTCCCGGATAAACGAAAACGGGCAAAGAGGCGGATTAGCTGAGGAGACGTGACGCTAACAGCAGACAAACGGCTAGTAGTGACATCAGCAGCAATCCACCTGTCACTCAAGTGGCCACGCCCTTAATTATGCAGAACTTTAAGGCTTAATATAATTTAAACGGATGAGTTATAAAAAAAACTTCACTGCCCTCACAGGTGCCAGGAAGGGCATTTTCTGCTGTAAAGTTTGGCATTTTAAACCAAATTGTAAGTAACCAAATTGGCCGGTGAGTGAAAAAGTCAATTTTGATACGCACCCTTCTCGGCTCCGGAGAAGATGGAGATGATCTTGTTGCGCTTGCGCTCCTCCGGCACCGAGGGAAGAGGCTTTGAGCTGTGATTGGCTGCGAGCGTGTGGTCCTTCCCGCCGCCGCTGAAGATCGTGCTGCTCATCCTCACGGGCGGAGCGGGCGGCTTGTCCTCCAGATCCCCATTATCACACATGGTCCAGGACGAGAGGAGAGGAAGAGAAGAGGAAAGAAAGGAAGAGTGGGAACGTTTGCAGGTGGAGATAAAGAAAAGGAGGAGTTAGAGCTGGAAGAGCAGAGGGAAGCACAACGGAGAGATGAGCGACGCACACGCAACACACACTCGACAGCAGCACACAAACACATTCTGCACAGCTGCCCGTTTATACTTGCACGAAAATAATACATGAAGGAATTAGACATTAAAAATATAGATTTTGCTTAAAAAAAATGTTCTGATTAATTTTAGGACCGAAAAACAAGACCATATAAGTAGGTCAAAAAATCCATAAAAAACAAGGAACTCCCGTACACTATCAGTACTTGAAAATGAGCATCAAAATTTTTATTAAATTACAATAAAAAAACAATATTTTGATACTCATTTGCAAGTACTGATAGTGTGCGGGAGTTCCTTGTTTTTTGTAGATGCTTGTTTATCATGAAAATAATGTCACAATAAAATAATAATAATATAATTGTCATAAAATTAACAATATTTAAATAATATTAAATAGTAATAAATTCATATTAATGGAAAAACGGAAAATAAATTATATATTGCATAAACAATTTTCTGATTATTTTATTATTTTATAAATATTTAAATATGAAAATAATGTCACAATAAATTAGTAACTGTGGTAAAAATGAACAATAATTATTTATTACTGTTAAAAATGTATAAATGAACATAAATGGAGAAAAATAAAACAAATTAATTAATATTTTGCATACAAATATTCAGACAATTTTTAGGATGGGAACCATTTTATGCTTGATATTTATTTTTAAAAAAGTGAGGAAAAATTAACAATTGTTGTTCTTAAAATTAACTAATTAATTAGTACTAGTAAATAATAATAATAATAATTTTAAAACCAACTTTTTTTTTTTTTAAGTTTAATTTATGCAAAATATAATTTCTTGTTTCTTTCACCAGTTTGCTTAATTATAATAAAAATAATAAATAAATATTAAAGGGAAAAAAATGTTTTGGTAAACAATTTTCAGATGAATTTTGGATCATTTTATGCATATCATTTATCATTAAAAAAAATGTTGTTCTTAAACTTAACAATGATTAATTATAATGAAAATAATGTCAGAGTAAATTAATTCTTATTCTTAATAAACTGTCTAAAATGAATAATTATTTCATTAAATAATAATAATAATAATGACAATAATCTTCCAAATTAAACTATTCTTTTTTTTCCCATTTTTATTTAAATCTTTGAGTAAAATCTAATGACATGAAGCCTGGCCAGAACTCATCAAACCTTCTATATAACTCAGTCTTCAACTCATTACACGCTTTATTCATTAGCACTGTTTAATTATCATATTTAAAGACATATTCTTTGTCTTTATTATTGTTTGCCATGAACAGCCAGGACTGAACCCAGTAAAGCTGAAGCACACACACAGGCAGAGAGAAACCTGATACAGAAGCAGCAACTGCATTAAACACACAGACATATGCAGAATATAATAACAGAGTCTTCTCAACCCCTAAGTGAGCGTCCTACTTAGACAGCACTGCAGGACAACACTTACACACTCATATCGAGGCTCAAACGAGCTGTCTAGATAGGCAGCACACTAGGCTTTGAGACGCGGCCACAGAATCTCGGGTTTTGTCGCGACTCACCTGTGAAACTGAAGTCAAACTTCACTTTAAACCGCTCGAACGGGTTCAACAGGAGCGGATTTGTCCGCGTAGAGGCCCGAGGTGACGCGAAAGCCCCGTCTGGCGCTTTCTAGGCTGTTTTCTGCTGTCCACGGGTTTATTTTCTATAGCTTTTTTGTGTTGGTTTGGGGAAGGGGAGGCGCCCAGCAGCGTCTCTTTCTGCCCTCGCCTGCAGCAAACAGCCAGAGACCGTTTCCGGTGCGAGTGCATTGTGGGGGAATGACCGACAAAATAAGAGTCTGGTGAATTAAAATCAATTACTTTTTAATATTACGCAATTAATATATTGCTATTAACAATTATTATGTGTATTACAATAATTGATTTATCCGATCAAATACATTAATACGTTAATTTAAAGGTTTATACATTTTTATATTTCAAAGAATCAAAGTCCCCCTGTATCCAATAATTGACGATGAGATCCACTGGTTGACGATCACACGTTGATCTGATTGGTTACAAGGTAGTTTGTGACGTCAGAAACACCAGCGATTTCAAAGCGTGTTTTTGAGACTGTCTTTGGTTCACTGCAGTTTTAAGGAGAAAATACTCAGCAATGGTGTCGACTTATGAATTTACACATGGTTTGTCTTAAAGCAGATTAAAAACACCACATAGACACATAAACAACATTAAAAGCTGGATTTTCACCACAGAAAAAAAAAAAATAAATAAAATAAAATAAAATAAAATAATATATATATATATATATATATAAAATACTAACATACCAATATACTAATATATATTATACATATATATATATACTAATAGTTATAGATTTATTCACAAAGTATTGATGTAATAACAGACAACAGACAACATTTTGTAATAAACAAAGTAATAATCAGTTTTATTATTCACAAATGCAGTAACAAAACATTATTAATCCACTATGATGACATGAACATTCCCCCAAGATATCGGACAGTGCATCAACAGGAAACACAGAGAACGTCATCAGCGGGTCACATGACGCCGTGAGTCTCGTCTGCAGGGGTTAAAGGTTAAAAGGTGCCATGTCTCCAGATGGAGCGGAGCAGGAACACACAGCTGAGAGACGCAGTCAGGACCGTCCCGACACACACACTCAGGATCATGGAGGAATCTCCCACTGGGATCTCCAGACTCACCGGTCCATTGTCCTGATGGAGAGACACCTCAATATAATACATGTGGAACATCAATATTACTATAAATATCACACTACAGTAAAATATTATTATTTTATATTATTATTTATTATCATTATAAATATTACATTAAAAATATCGTAATATTATATGACATTAAATATAATGTATTATTTACTATTATTGTCATTACATTGTTTTACAATATTATAAATATTACACTATATTAAAATATGATTTGATATTATTATTTTTACATTATAAATTTAATATTATAAATATTACTTATATTAAAATATTACTATTTGCTATTACTATAGTTACATTATGTTATAAATATTTAATATTATTATTCTTATGTTCTATATATATATAATATTGCTATAAATATCTCATTATATGTAATAACATGTGATAATTATATTACATTATATTAGCAGTATTATATTATATTAAAATTGTATTTATTATTGACTTACTATTATAATTAGATGATATAATATTATAATTATTATAATATTACAATTATATATTTACTATTAATATTATAATGACATAATATTATAAACATGATATCATAATAAAATATGACTTACATGCTATTATTAGAATAATTACATTACATATTTTATAATATTTACTATTGTAAATATAAATATAATACATTATCTGCAAATATGATTTAATAATATTGTTATTATTGCATTAAATATTACTATAAATATTCCGATATTAAAATATGATTATATTATGAATATAACCTTATAAATATCACATTAAATATTTACTATTATTTTTCTTATAATTATATATTACATAATGTTAACATTTTATTTATTATTTACTACTTTTATTAAAATTACAGTAAAGTATTACATGATATTAAAATATTATTTAATATTATAATTATTATTACTAACTTATTTATTAGTATAAATAATCCATCCTATCTAAAATAAATGACTTCTCCATCTCCATCGACAATTCATCTGTGTTCCCCTCCCCTCAGGTTAAGAGTCTGGGTGTCATCCTAGATAGCACTCTGTCATTCCAGTCCCACATCAATAACATCACTCGGTCAGCATATTTCCATTTACGTAACATCTCTCGCTTACGTCCATCTCTTTCCCTAGAAACCTCCCGCCTAGACTATTGCAACTCTCTCCTCTATGGTCTACCTGACAAATCCATCCATAAACTACAATTAGTCCAAAACTCTGCTGCCCGTATCATTACCAGAACCCCCTCCATCAGTCACATAACACCGGTCCTGCAGCAACTTCATTGGCTCCCCTTCAAATACCGCATAATTTATAAGATCCTCCTCCTTACATTTAAAGCTATCAACAATTCTGCCCCTAAGTATCTCACTGAGCTCCTCCATATCAAGATACCCACCCGTTCTCTGAGGTCCTCTTCCTCCATTCAGCTCATCCTCCCACATGCTCGTCTGGTTACCATGGGGTTTAGAGCTTTCAGTCACTCAGCCCCACACCTCTGGAACTCTCTGCCCCACTACATTCAACACTCCACGTCCATAACCATTTTCAAAACTCACTTAAAAACTCATCTTTTCAGACAGGCTTACTCTTTTTAATTTTTAATTTGTTTTGACTGTAATGACCTCCCCTTTCTCTTGTTCCTTTATTATTAATAGTATTATGTATGTTATTTTATTGCCTGTTTTCTCTGATTGCTTGTTTAATGGATTGAGTGTTTTATTGTTGATTTTGTAAGGTGACCTTGAGTGTTGAGAAAGGCGCCTATAAATAAAATGCATTATTATTATTACATGATAATGATATATATATATATATATATATATATATATATATATATCACAATTAAATACTATTTACTATTATTGTTATTATTACATTATAATAAAACATGATTTACTATTAGTATTATTATCATTATTATTATTATATTTAATGTTTATTAATTATTATTATAATTACAAATATTACATGGTATTCGGATATTACTTATTAATATGATATTATACTACATTCTATACTATTACAATAAATTCTAGACTCCCCAATATTTAGATTGTGATTTAAAAATATATTTGTCGAGACATATTTATTGTTTTATACAAATAAACAATCAAGAATATAGTTAACCTAACTGTTGGGCTACTCTTAACTCAATGCACTGGGTTAAAATAACCCACAAGTTGAGAAGGTGCTATATCACTCCATAGTTGGGTTACTCGCTGGGTTATTTTTAAGCCAACATTATTGAGTACATATTACATGGTATTCAGATATTACTTATTAATATGATATTCTATAGTATGTTATTTGACTGTTGTACCTCCAGACGCAGGATCTCCAGCCAGGAGCAGATGCTGTGGTTTCTGACGGTACATGGAGCTTCAGTCGCGTCATGATGAGGTAAAACACCTGTAATGGGAGAACACATGAGGTCGAGTTCACTATCTCACCGTGTTGATCTGCATTTCTCTAGCTGACTTACACTGATCTGATCTGAGGAACAGCCTGGGCGGCTCGATCTCTACGGTCACCCACTTCTGGCTGGAGTTTGAGGGTCTGTGATATCGGCCGTGAACGGGAACCGTCGCCTCGTGTTTTCCAGAGAGAAAAACCAGTGCGGTGAAACCAGAAGACAAATATTCAGGAGCTTCCAGATCAACCTTCGAGTCCAGAAGAACCTACAAAACATGTTCAGCTTCATCTCACTTGAAGTGCATAGCCAATAACACATTCACATGCACAATTTCAACATTATTATTATTTTATTTGTTTATTGAGAACATTTACTGATGTTTTCTTGAGAATATTATTCTTGAGAACATGTTTTATTCTTTGTATAAACAAAGAAGGAAACAGTCACCATGTAAAAAAAGGAAAACAAAACAAAAATAGGGACAAGACGTAACATAACTAATCAGAAAAGATTACGAATCAAAGAATTTTTTTTAAAGACGTACATATTTCAGATGATTTTAAAGCCTTCTTGTTAAACGAGTTAGAGATAGTCCCAGAGTAATGTTGTACTTCAGCAAGCAAAGACATAAAACAGTGGCTTCTGACCTGAAAATGTACATTTATGCATAATTTTAACACTATCGAAAGCGCTCACCTCCAAACCCGTGTCGTGTTTTAGGGTTTCCAGCTGATATTCATCCATGTAAACTCCACTTGGCAGCTTCTGGACCAGTAAAGCTTTTACATCATGATCTACTTCCCCCCATTCAACACTGTATAGGAGATCCCTGTAAAACAAAACAACATTGACAATGACAAAATCATGAACATGAACGAATAAATAAATAAAAAATCTCAAAAGTAAAAGGAGACCTGTGAAATCCTGCTTTGGTAATCTTCATAGACATCGACAGTGACTCGAGGAATTCAGATGGAAAACAATAATCTGCTGAATGGGAAATGCAGAAATTTAGGTTTATGTCAGTGTTATATTGGTGTTTTTTTCCTTATTGATCCTTATTTACCAACATGTTTTGCATTAAAAATACCTTCTTGCGAGTTTCCATTGTGGATAAAATACAACACAGTTAATAATAAATAAAAATTACACATGTTCGATCAGCGTTCATGCTTTAATCCCGATTAGTAGCTCCATTTGCTTCCGGGTTTAATAACATCCGTCCGACAGGTGGCGCTAATGAGCGTCTCGTGAGAGAGATTCCCTCGTCAGAAGAAAAGGATACAGGGGCGACGAGGAAGCATGGAAACCTCAATCAAATAACCACAACAAGAGTATGGTTTTGCCTTATTTACAAGCTCATGTATTGCGTATTAAATGTGAGCCTGTGCCTTTAAGAAAAAAAACCGTCTCGATAGAATCAGCGTGAATTAAGCGATAAATATTCCGATAGTCTTTGTGCAACACATCTCACTGTTACTATGGTTACTAATACTAATATTAGATAGATAGATAGATAGATAGATAGATAGATAGATAGATAGATCTCTTTAATATAGCTGCAACAATTTATATAATTTATTGATTTAATAGTAAATAAAATATTAATCATTTTAAAACATCTTTCAAATAAATATTAACATAATATTTACTATTGTGTGCATATACAGTTTGAAGATATTTTTTTAACTATGTGCAGTGATATTTTATTATTATATAATAACTATTTATGGAGAACTATAACTATTGGTTGACTCTTTGTGGACAATATTTCTCTTTTGATTCTGCAGCTGGACATGCAAGCGTGAGTGAAAATGTCCATAGTAGCAAAGCAATGTGGAGTGAAATTTGTTCCACCTTCAATCATCCTTGTATATGAGAACAAGAACACCAGCAAGATGCGAAAAAGAATCATACCTGTGAGGAACTTCTCTCAGTATTCAGGTAAGTCTGTTTGAAATATGACAAAAACTTGTTCTTGACAAGTTTTGTGAGATTCACCCAAATACATCTCTCTCAGAACAATAACGAAAGTGGTCCTCATCTATAACCCTGAGGGACGCCCCAAAGAAATGAAGTTCGATATGTGACCTTGACATTTTATTCAGTGGTTTTGTGAGATTCGCCCACCTACATTTCTCTAAAAACAAGAAGAAAGAAGACAGATCTAGGCAAACCAATTTATCTGTGTCAGAGAGACTATCAAAGCAGGTTTTGAGATTGTAATGAACAAACCATTATACTTGCATGCATATGAAATACTGACTTTATACTGCACTTTTATGATGGATAGATGCGCTTTTATGATGGATAGATGCGCTTTTATGATGGATAGATGCGCTTTTATGATGGATAGATGCACTTTTATGATGGATAGATGCGCTTTTATGATGGATAGATGCACGGATAGATGCACTTTTATGATGGATAGATGCACTTTTATGATGGATAGATGCGCTTTTATGATGGATAGATGCACTTTTATGATGGATAGATGCGCTTTTATGATGGACAGATGCGCTTTTATGATGGATAGATGCACTTTTATGATGGACAGATGCACTTTTATGATGGATAGATGCGCTTTTATGATGGATAGATGCACGGATAGATGCACTTTTATGATGGATAGATGCGCTTTTATGATGGATAGATGCGCTTTTATGATGGATAGATGCACTTTTATGATGGATAGATGCGCTTTTATGATGGATAGATGCACGGATAGATGCACTTTTATGATGGATAGATGCACTTTTATGATGGATAGATGCGCTTTTATGATGGACAGATGCGCTTTTATGATGGATAGATGCACTTTTATGATGGACAGATGCGCTTTTATGATGGATAGATGCGCTTTTATGATGGATAGATGCACGGATAGATGCGCTTTTATGATGGATAGATGCACTTTTATGATGGATAGATGCGCTTTTATGATGGACAGATGCGCTTTTATGATGGACAGATGCACTTTTATGATGGATAGATGCGCTTTTATGATGGACAGATGCACTTTTATGATGGATAGATGCGCTTTTATGATGGATAGATGCGCTTTTATGATGGACAGATGCGCTTTTATGATGGATAGATGCACTTTTATGATGGACAGATGCGCTTTTATGATGGATAGATGCACTTTTATGATGGATAGATGCACTTTTATGATGGATAGATGCGCTTTTATGATGGATAGATGCGCTTTTATGATGGATAGATGCACTTTTATGATGGATAGATGCGCTTTTATGATGGATAGATGCACGGATAGATGCACTTTTATGATGGATAGATGCACTTTTATGATGGATAGATGCGCTTTTATGATGGATAGATGCACGGATAGATGCACTTTTATGATGGATAGATGCACTTTTATGATGGATAGATGCGCTTTTATGATGGATAGATGCGCTTTTATGATGGATAGATGCACTTTTATGATGGATAGATGCGCTTTTATGATGGACAGATGCGCTTTTATGATGGACAGATGCACTTTTATGATGGATAGATGCGCTTTTATGATGGACAGATGCACTTTTATGATGGATAGATGCGCTTTTATGATGGACAGATGCGCTTTTATGATGGATAGATGCACTTTTATGATGGACAGATGCGCTTTTATGATGGATAGATGCGCTTTTATGATGGATAGATGCACGGATAGATGCGCTTTTATGATGGACAGATGCACTTTTATGATGGATAGATGCGCTTTTATGATGGATAGATGCGCTTTTATGATGGACAGATGCGCTTTTATGATGGATAGATGCGCTTTTATGATGGATAGATGCACAGATAGATGCGCTTTTATGATGGATAGATGCACTTTTATGATGGACAGATGCACTTTTATGATGGACAGATGCGCTTTTATGATGGATAGATGCGCTTTTATGATGGACAGATGCGCTTTTATGATGGATAGATGCGCTTTTATGATGGACAGATGCGCTTTTATGATGGACAGATGCGCTTTTATGATGGACAGATGCGCTTTTATGATGGATAGATGCGCTTTTATGATGGACAGATGCGCTTTTATGATGGATAGATGCGCTTTTATGATGGATAGATGCACTTTTATGATGGACAGATGCGCTTTTATGATGGACAGATGCGCTTTTATGATGGATAGATGCGCTTTTATGATGGATAGATGCGCTTTTATGATGGATAGATGCACGGATAGATGCACTTTTATGATGGATAGATGCACTTTTATGATGGATAGATGCGCTTTTATGATGGATAGATGCGCTTTTATGATGGATAGATGCACTTTTATGATGGATAGATGCGCTTTTATGATGGACAGATGCGCTTTTATGATGGACAGATGCACTTTTATGATGGATAGATGCGCTTTTATGATGGACAGATGCACTTTTATGATGGATAGATGCGCTTTTATGATGGACAGATGCGCTTTTATGATGGATAGATGCACTTTTATGATGGACAGATGCGCTTTTATGATGGATAGATGCGCTTTTATGATGGATAGATGCACGGATAGATGCGCTTTTATGATGGACAGATGCACTTTTATGATGGATAGATGCGCTTTTATGATGGATAGATGCGCTTTTATGATGGACAGATGCGCTTTTATGATGGATAGATGCGCTTTTATGATGGATAGATGCACAGATAGATGCGCTTTTATGATGGATAGATGCACTTTTATGATGGACAGATGCACTTTTATGATGGACAGATGCGCTTTTATGATGGATAGATGCGCTTTTATGATGGACAGATGCGCTTTTATGATGGATAGATGCGCTTTTATGATGGACAGATGCGCTTTTATGATGGACAGATGCGCTTTTATGATGGACAGATGCGCTTTTATGATGGATAGATGCGCTTTTATGATGGACAGATGCGCTTTTATGATGGATAGATGCGCTTTTATGATGGATAGATGCACTTTTATGATGGACAGATGCGCTTTTATGATGGACAGATGCGCTTTTATGATGGATAGATGCGCTTTTATGATGGATAGATGCGCTTTTATGATGGATAGATGCGCTTTTATGATGGACAGATGCGCTTTTATGATGGATAGATGCACGGATAGATGCGCTTTTATGATGGATAGATGCGCTTTTATGATGGACAGATGCACTTTTATGATGGACAGATGCGCTTTTATGATGGATAGATGAGCTTTTATGATGGATAGATGCGCTTTTATGATGGACAGATGCGCTTTTATGATGGACAGATGCGCTTTTATGATGGACAGATGCGCTTTTATGATGGACAGATGCGCTTTTATGATGGACAGATGCGCTTTTATGATGGACAGATGCGCTTTTATGATGGATAGATGCACGGATAGATGCGCTTTTATGATGGATAGATGCGCTTTTATGATGGACAGATGCACTTTTATGATGGACAGATGCGCTTTTATGATGGATAGATGCACTTTTATGATGGACAGATGCGCTTTTATGATGGATAGATGCGCTTTTATGATGGATAGATGCACTTTTATGATGGATAGATGCGCTTTTATGATGGATAGATGCGCTTTTATGATGGACAGATGCGCTTTTATGATGGATAGATGCACGGATAGATGCGCTTTTATGATGGATAGATGCGCTTTTATGATGGACAGATGCACTTTTATGATGGACAGATGCGCTTTTATGATGGATAGATGCACTTTTATGATGGACAGATGCACTTTTATGATGGATAGATGCGCTTTTATGATGGACAGATGCGCTTTTATGATGGATAGATGCACTTTTATGATGGATAGATGCACTTTTATGATGGACAGATGCGCTTTTATGATGGACAGATGCGCTTTTATGATGGATAGATGCACTTTTATGATGGACAGATGCACTTTTATGATGGATAGATGCGCTTTTATGATGGACAGATGCGCTTTTATGATGGATAGATGCACTTTTATGATGGACAGATGCGCTTTTATGATGGATAGATGCGCTTTTATGATGGATAGATGCGCTTTTATGATGGACAGATGCGCTTTTATGATGGATAGATGCACTTTTATGATGGACAGATGCGCTTTTATGATGGATAGATGCGCTTTTATGATGGACAGATGCGCTTTTATGATGGATAGATGCGCTTTTATGATGGACAGATGCGCTTTTATGATGGATAGATGCACTTTTATGATGGACAGATGCGCTTTTATGATGGATAGATGCGCTTTTATGATGGATAGATGCACGGATAGATGCGCTTTTATGATGGACAGATGCACTTTTATGATGGATAGATGCGCTTTTATGATGGATAGATGCGCTTTTATGATGGACAGATGCGCTTTTATGATGGATAGATGCGCTTTTATGATGGATAGATGCACAGATAGATGCGCTTTTATGATGGACAGATGCACTTTTATGATGGACAGATGCGCTTTTATGATGGACAGATGCACTTTTATGATGGACAGATGCGCTTTTATGATGGATAGATGCGCTTTTATGATGGACAGATGCGCTTTTATGATGGATAGATGCGCTTTTATGATGGACAGATGCGCTTTTATGATGGATAGATGCGCTTTTATGATGGACAGATGCGCTTTTATGATGGACAGATGCGCTTTTATGATGGACAGATGCGCTTTTATGATGGATAGATGCGCTTTTATGATGGATAGATGCACTTTTATGATGGACAGATGCGCTTTTATGATGGACAGATGCGCTTTTATGATGGATAGATGCGCTTTTATGATGGATAGATGCGCTTTTATGATGGATAGATGCGCTTTTATGATGGACAGATGCGCTTTTATGATGGATAGATGCACGGATAGATGCGCTTTTATGATGGATAGATGCGCTTTTATGATGGACAGATGCACTTTTATGATGGACAGATGCGCTTTTATGATGGATAGATGAGCTTTTATGATGGATAGATGCGCTTTTATGATGGACAGATGCACTTTTATGATGGACAGATGCGCTTTTATGATGGACAGATGCGCTTTTATGATGGACAGATGCGCTTTTATGATGGACAGATGCGCTTTTATGATGGACAGATGCGCTTTTATGATGGATAGATGCACGGATAGATGCGCTTTTATGATGGATAGATGCGCTTTTATGATGGACAGATGCACTTTTATGATGGACAGATGCGCTTTTATGATGGATAGATGCACTTTTATGATGGACAGATGCGCTTTTATGATGGATAGATGCGCTTTTATGATGGATAGATGCACTTTTATGATGGATAGATGCGCTTTTATGATGGATAGATGCGCTTTTATGATGGACAGATGCGCTTTTATGATGGATAGATGCACGGATAGATGCGCTTTTATGATGGATAGATGCGCTTTTATGATGGACAGATGCACTTTTATGATGGACAGATGCGCTTTTATGATGGATAGATGAGCTTTTATGATGGATAGATGCGCTTTTATGATGGACAGATGCACTTTTATGATGGACAGATGCGCTTTTATGATGGATAGATGCGCTTTTATGATGGATAGATGCGCTTTTATGATGGACAGATGCGCTTTTATGATGGATAGATGCACGGATAGATGCGCTTTTATGATGGATAGGTACACTTTTATGGACTTAAAAACAGAAACAGCCATTCACTTCCATTATAAAGCTTGGAAGAGCCAAGACATTTTTTAATATAACTCTGATTGTATTCGTCTGAAAGAAGTACAGTATACACCTAGGATGACTTGAGGGTGGGTAAATCATGGGCTAATTTTAATTTTTGGGTGAACTATCCCTTTAATGTACTTTCATAAAGTGTTGCTTCCATCTTTCCAGACTGCAGTCGAGCAGCAGAAAGGATGAAGCATCATGTCCGTCACAGCGTCTATCTGGAGTCCGTGTCTCTGGTCCAGCTTGAGAGACTTCACCTCATCCTCCGGGATCATCTGCGGGGCCTCAGCCTGGACCAGAGTCTCGCTGCCCAACGGGGGCCCGACCTCAACGACGAGGACCTGAACAAACTGAGCGATGAAGAGCTCAACCGCAGGAAGGCCCAGATGGACGAGCTGTTCGAGCGCAACCGCAGACGCAAAGAGGATCCGGACTTCGTGTACGATCTGGAAGTGGAGTTTCCAGAGATCAGCGTGCGAGAGACGTGTAGCTGGGACGGGGAGCAGTCCGATGACGAGTTTTAGAAGATCGCGGACACTTTAGAAGAAGTGATTCAGACATGGTGCATTATGGGGGTTTTATGTTGTTGAAGTCTGGTGATGAACATGCTGTTTGTTTGGTCTAAGCATTGGTCCCATGGTGCATATCGTTTTAAGGCCATTGTTATAGTTTTACCCTTTTGGTTCTTTGAAGTCACAAAATTGTAAATATTTAATTCAATAAACAAAAAATGGAGGACATGAAAAGTCTAAACCTCAAAGTTTTTTTACAACTATGAATTTAAAAAAAGAAAAAGATCTGTTATCAGCCTACAAAAACATGGATTACCTCTACTAAATAAATCCTAAAATAGTATAGTAATGATCAGTGTTGAGGGTAACTCATTACAAGTAACTTGAGTTATGTAATCAATTACTTTCTCAAGTAACTAGAAAAGTAACGCATTACTTTTAAAATTTACAACAAAATATCTGAGTTACTTTTTCAAACAAGTAATGCAAGTTACTTTGTTTTCCCATTTATTGACTGACAGCTCTCTTGTCCAGAGGTGTGTGCATGTGTGTGTGTGTGTGTGTGTGTGTATAAATGTGATGGTTATTGCAGTTCTAGACTAAATGTGAGTGTGCATTTACTCATATCACTTGCACACAAAAAAGATTAAATATTCCTCAAAATTAATAAAATCAGTGAAATGCAGGATCAGAATGCTATGCAAACCTCCAATAACTAAATATGTTAAATAAAACATTCATTTTTATGCATTTAATCTCACTTTATTGACCAATGTACTTGCTTCTGACCTTCGATGATTCAGTTAAACCATGAGCAAAATGACTATAGATTTCTTTGTTTTTATTGGTAAAATAAGTGTTAAACATTCTTCTCCTGCATCCTATTCTTGTGTTATCTAGAATAACAGCAGCTGAAAGGTTTGTTTGAGTGGCGCCCTCTACTGTACTCTCTCTCTACTGTACTCTATCTCTACTGTACTCTCTCTCTACTGTACTCTCTCTACTATACCTCTACCGTACTCTACCTCTACTGTACTCTACCTCTACTGTACTATCTCTACTGTACACTACCGTACTCTACCTCTACCGTACTCTACCTCTACTGTACTCTACCTCTACTCTACCGTACTCTACCTCTACTGTACACTACCTCCACTGTACACTACCGTACTCTACCTATACTGTACACTACCGTACTCTACCTCTACTGTACTCTATCTCTACTGTACTCTACCTCTACTGTACACTACTGTACTCTACCTCTACTGTACACTACCGTACTCTTCCTCTACTGTACTCTACTGTACTCTATCTCTACTGTACTCTCTCTACTATACCTCCACTGTACTCTACCTCCTCTGTACACTACTGTACTCTATCTCTACTGTACTCTACTCTATCTCTACTGTACACTACTGTATGATCTCTACTGTACTCTATCTCTACTGTACACTACCGTACTCTACCCCTACTGTACTCTATCTCTACTGTACTCTCTATTATACCTCTACTGTACTCTACCTCCACTGTACACTACTGTACTCTACTGTACACTGCTCTATCTCTACCTTTACTGTACACCACTGTACTATATCTCTACTGTACACTACCGTACTCTCTCTACTGTACTATATCTCTACTGTACACAACTGTACTCTACTGTACTCTATCTCTACTGTACACACGTGAATCTGCATTCCCTTCAGCCTGAGGCTTATTATTTCACTTTTGGTGTGAAAGGGTCTTTACATTTGTCCAAAAATATAACTTTTTTGTTATAAAAAACCAAGCCCACCCCAGGTGAAAAAAAAAGAAGTAACGCAACGTATTACTTTTCTAAAAAGTAATTAAGTAACGCAATTAGTTACTTTTTAAGGGAGTAACGCAATATTGTAATGCATTACTTTCCCCAACACTGATAATGATACCAAAACATCACAACACTTGACATACATTTTAAACGACAAGACGACTTTTAATGGTAAATATTTATTTGTTTTTACGAAAAGCTGTACGGAACATATATCCAGGGAAAGTTAAACATGAAAAAATAAAACGCTACTTGATTGTCACACTTTCAACCCTGTGGATTCTTTACCCACTACTGATGACACGATATAAAGACGTACAGGTACGTGTGTTCAATAAGGTAGTCTCACGTCAATATGATAGAAGTAATATTTCATGTTTTATATTTGGATCACATATAGAATCGTAAAATAACACAAGAGCAGCGTTAACACCGCTTAATCTCACTTTGGTAGATCCTCTTGACATTTTGTTTGCGCATTAAAAACGGCTTTGAATCGGAAAGCGACAAGCCACAAGTGCCGAGTCCCGTCGATTAAAAAGTGCATCAAAGCTGCTGGAGAAAAGACGGCAGATACTGCCAAAATCACACGTTTAAAACATTCAACAACGAGACGTCGCACGTGTACTGTCGCTTTGAAATGCAGTAGTTAATCGCTTTAAGTTCGGCAAAAGATTCTCGGAAATAAAGCGAAGAATGAAGCGGAACTTGATTGTCCAACTCGAGCGGAAAAGCCTCAAATGACGGCAGTTATACCTTGAGATTTTGGGTTATTATCTGCAACTGCACGATTAGGAACGATTAAATACGAAATCTTGTCTCCGCTACAGAATAATAAATAAAAAAAAGTTAATTGCAAGTTTATATCACACAATTGCGAGAAAAAAAAGTAAAAAATGTGGGATAAAAATGTCGCAATTACCTTTTTTTTATTTTTATTATGCAGCGGAGACAAGCTTTCAATTTTAATCGTTCCTAATCGCGCAAAGGTTTATATCTCGCAATTGCAAGAAAAAGTCATAATTGCGAGAAAAAAAGTCATAATTGCGAGAAAAAAAGTCAAAATTGCGAGAAAAAAAGTCAGAATCGCGAGTTTATATCTCACAATTCTGTCTTTATTTCTTGCAAATTGCGAGTTTATACACCGCAATTCTGACTTTATTTCTTGCAATTGCAAGTTTATATCTCACAATTCAGACTTTTTCTTGTAATTGCGAGTTTATACATCCCAATTCTGACATTATATCTCGCAATTATCTTTTAAATGGTTTTATTCCATGGCGGAAACAAGCTTCTATAATTAAACACTTTACTTGCACTTCAAAGTTCTCTCTAACAACAGAGAGAGTTTCAAAGCAAATCGGTAGTTTCAGGAAAAGTAGTCGTACTGGACTTTAAGTGCAAGAGCGGGAAATACAATCGTGCGTTGGCTGCCGAATCCAGCGTCTTAAAAGTGAAATCGTGCCGAACGACTTGTTGCCGCGCTAAAAACATTTCATGAGCAAAGCACAAGAGTTTGGATGCTTGAAGCTTCATAAAAATAATCAGTAAGTAAAGAGAGGAAAATATATAGATAGCCTATATCATATATAATATATCCGAAATTGCCTAAAAAGACAATTTGACAACACAGAATGAAACTCAAACAAATGGAAACATTTCAAGTACTTTGAAAAATAAAAACTTTGTTTTTTCTCGTGACCCTCATATATTTCATCATGGCCATATAAAGGAGTATATATTATCCTATTTTACCACTTAGACAAAATACATATATATGCATATGTATATTCATATAGAAATGTAATCTCAACATCTCATTTTTTCTTTCGATCCTGGGTGCATCGTGGACAGAACCTGGAAGAAAGAAAAGAAAAGCTGTTTGGTGATCATCAAAAACAAAGATATGGACGGTTCCTCATTGAGCAACTCCGAACAGACCGACGTACCATTTCCCTTTGGGTTTTGTTGTCAGATCAACACAGGCGAAGTGAAACCACTCGATGGGACACTGTGAAGAAAAGCATTTTTGTTTGTTTGTTAAAGAAATACATGAGGAAAGGCACAAAAAACAACAGTTTAAAGTGAATGGACGTGACATCCGCTCGTACATCCATGTTGTCGCATCCGATCATTTCTCCGTACGACACTTGGTGACACAGGCAGTACGTGGGTTCGTTGGGATCCACAGGCATGTCTAAGACGTCTGATGGGTGAACTGGTAAGACGGATTCAGAGAACTCAGGGCTGCGGAAAACAAAGTGGAAATAGTCAAACATTACGTGGAAAATTGGAATATTGCATTAAAATCTGCGAATAAAGCAGCGTTTCCATCCCATGTGGTCGAGGGAACAAAATCATTCTGATGACAGACTTTGACTCAACCAACATTTGAGATGCTGCGATGTGATTGGTCCGCTGGTTACTCCAGTTATCCAATCACAGCCTCTGCTGAGGCAAAGACATGTGAGGTTTATGTTGTGAGTCTTGGGATTTATTCAGTGTTTCCAATTGAGCGCATGCGTTTTTTTAAGCGCATTTTTAGAATTTATGTGCATCTTGGATTTTAATCCAGCGTTGTTTTATGAGGTATCCCAAAATTTGCATAAAAATGGATGGAAACAAAGCTGATGCTGCTTCCTACTCGTATGATTGCCATTTTTGGGCGAAGCATTTCCTAAAGTTGACTCTTACCCGTTTTTCATTTTCTTTTTCCGTGGCGAGTCGTCGTCTGAAGATTTCCGTCCTCTTCCTTTCGGTCGTCGTTTTTCCTTCAGGCTTCCTCTGCCACTCACCTCTACAGAGGACAACACTTCATATATATTTGATCATGTACAGTATGACACGCGATGTATTTGTCCAAAACGAGCCACGTTGTGTCTTACTCTTGGGCGTTCTGTTGTCTGGACTTTCGTAGCCGCTGACGTCCAACTTCTCCTTCAGCTCGTTCTCGAAGCGAGCGAGGTCAGCATCCAGCCTTCGGATGTGTTTGTCCACCTAGTGAGAACAAGCTCGGGGTTATTTTTAATAATAATACCAAAAAAATTCATGTTAAAAAAATGATACTTAAAAAAGAAACAAAACAATATGTTAACTATTCAAAACAACAGCGCAGTGATTGACTGGACAGGGTTATTATCGTTAACTAAAACTATTAAAACATTTCTGTTCATTTAAATAAAGCTGAAAAAAGTCAAATGTAAATATTAGTTGAAAAACTTATAGTAAATGATAATTTGAAATGATGCCTTGGCAATAAACTGAAATAAGTTGAACTGCTTGGATCTAAAACTGAAATAAAAATAAATTAAACCTAAATAGCAATATAAAAAAATAAATGCAATGACAAAAGCACATAAGGAAATTACTCAAAATTATCCAAATAAAATTCTAAATATGATTAAAGTATAATAAAACAACCTTATTACACACACCCTCTGGTGCTTTTCTGAAACTAGATTTCATTTTTTTAAGATATCAAACTCAAATTTGGAACACGACTTGTTCAGATTTATGGCTTTGATTTTCTCACAGTTTTAGAGAAAAATGTGTTTTGGAAAATATGTATTTCACATAAGAATTGAAAACTGTTTTTAGTGCATTTTTCATAACAATAAATGTAAAATTGTATAACTTATTTCAAGTTCACTTTTTTTTACACTAAAGCCAAGTGTCGTCTTTAAAAAGAGACCAAACTTCAGTCTGTTGCTCCAAAGCATTCAAGATTTATGAGTTTGAGTCTATGCTCAAAAAGTGAATAAATGGATTATAACTATTGCATAAATATAATTTAGCAACATAAAATCCCCTAAAAATACAAAATATGAAATAAAAAAACATTATCAAACTAAATTATAGTACATTCATTTAATTGAAATAAAAAACAAAACAAAATCAGGCCATTTTTGACCGTCATGGGAAGATAAACGCAATTTTTTTTAAATAAACATGTTTGAGGTTCCCACACTGTAAAATTAATTTCAACTTTTAAATCATATTGCGTTTGCAAATTGCGAAATCTCCTCAATAATTAAATTAAAATACAGAAAATTATATTTACTATAAAAACAAACTTCCATCTTTTCTGACAAACTGAGAATAGAAATATCCATGTAAATCACACATTTGAAATTCCCATATTTCCAGGTTTCCACCCGGTCTGGGATCGCCGGCACTGACCATCTCGTACGTCTGCATGGCGAGCTGCACTTTGTCGTCGCTGTATTCTTTACATTTGCTGAATCCGTTCTGAATCTTTTGCAGGTGCTCCACTCTCTGATCGGGGGCCAGGTTTCGGACGTTAGTGATGTATTCTTCTGCGAGCTTATCGATTTCGCATTTCTTTTCTGCAAAAGAAGGGGGGGGACCAAAAACACATCCATCAATTTCATCCATTTTCATGACACTTCTCCGGGACTGGGTCACGATACTGAACGCCCTATAATACCCAAAGGTGCTCCCTAGGTAGACGGCACAGTATGATTTAAGATGTCATCTCACCCTCCGCTCTGTTGTCCAGTTCCCGCATAAGTGTGAAGTTTCTCTGGAGCTCACAGGGCAGGTTTTCAATGCCTAGAGTCATAAAAATATCTCAAGTTAAAAAAAAAGTACTGTTTACATACAAGAGGAACGTTCTAGACCACCATCTTCTATTTATCTAGACAGATACCTGAGCACAAATACATATACACACATAAAATCTCACATAACATGACTTTGTTGACTTAGCATGTTGTTAGCATGCTGGCTAACTACTTTCTGTAATGCATTTACAACTTGTTTTGGTTTCACAATAGATGTATATAAAACCACTTAAACAACAAAATAAACGAATCACGTAGATTTACGCAGTGTTGTACAGTAGAAAATAAGCTAATCAACCTGTTGGCTGACTAGCTGAAGCTCGCTAATGCTAATCTGACATTAGCCATCAAAACATCCTCAAACTGGACCTCTTAAAACACCTTAATCCCGCGTAAAAAAAACCGTTAAATCCGCTGTATTTGTTCGGAAGTGAATTATACTCACTATCGAGATAATGTTCGAGATAAATTGCTGTCGCCATGGTGACGATCTTCACTCGTTTCCAGTATGTTTTTCTCCTCCGCCAGCCCGCGTGAGGTGGAACAACATTGGCATGTCATGAATAATTAATGAGGCAGTTCTCTGCTACTGGCTGACGGGCTACGTTTTTGAATGCCGTGGTTTGATTGGTTGGCGATGGGGCTTGGCTCATTAGTGCTCTTTCAACGTCACTCCATCTAGATCTTTTTTCCCTTTTTACTCCATCTAATTCTAGAAACAGACTGGCAGATAAAATAACAATATAACAGATAACAATAAAAACATTATTATAATTAATTGTAATAACATTCAATAAAAAACATACAATAAATATACAATTAATAATCAAATATAGTATTTTTTTTTCTTTTTTACATTTTAATGATTTAGAATCAATATAATACTATCCAATATATAATAACGGAATGGTGATAAAACATTTATATTAGTAATATAAGAGCTTTTAAAGAAATATTATTAATATTATATTTATTCCAAATAATATGGACTTTTTATTCTATCATATTAATAAACGAACACAAATATATATCAAACGTATATAATATTACTAATCAAATAAATTATTTATTTTTTAGAACTTCAATAATTTAATGTAGCAGTGAAATATTATATTTAATATATAAAGTTAATCTATATTGACATTAATAATAAAAAAATGTAAAATAAAAATAATAAAAATAAAAAATGTTAATATTTATAAATAATTAGAATACATAACTAAAATAAATATTATTAATATAATACTTATTCCATATAATATGGATCTTTCTATTAATATTCTATCATATTAATAATCAAATACAATATCAAAAGTATATATAATATTTTATTAAATTATTTATTTTTTAGAATATGTCAATAATGTAATGTAGTAGTAAAATATTATATTTAATATATCCATTTAACTTACATTAATATCAGTAATTAAAACATTTAAAACAAAAGTAATTAAAATAAAAAAACAATAACTTGAATACTAATATTTCATATTTCACATTTCAATATTGAATACAACGTAATATTTATTCATTATAATATGAACCTTTTATTCTGTATGTCTCACATCCAAATACGTAAACACATATGAACAATAACACATTATGCAAACATACAATAATTATCAGATGCCCACGTGACCCCATGCTCTAACCCGGAAGCACTGTGCGTGTGTTGTTTTGAGACTTTTCCCTCTTCAAGACCACGTGCGTTTTATCTGTCACTTTGAATATATAAATGTACTTCTCACTGTCTCACGGTACATTATATTCATATACATATTAATAAGGCGTATACATATTAACAAGTCCGACTTTAACAGTGAAATCTGTGCGCAACAGGAACTTTTCCTCAGCAGTCATGTGTTGATTTATTTATTTATTTTTTTAGTCATGTGTTGAACTCGATGGACTCATCAGAAGAGAGTAGTGATGCTGACCTGCAGTCTCAGGTATATATGCCTCTGTTACTCTGTCTTATGATGATGAGCTGAGCTGAGCTGATGTTTATCACACAGATAGAGGAGATTGAGGCGCTTTCCTCCATCTATGGGGAAGAATGGTGTGTGATTGATGAAGCTTCGAGAGTTTTCTGCATCAGAATATCAGATGACACCCAGAAGCCCACATGGACGGTCTGTTTACAGGTATACGAAACATAGATCGAACTTATGAATATGCAAAACGCGCTCATGAATATTAAATAGGGCTGTGCAGCGATCAGTCGCATTCAAAATAAAAGTGTGTTTACATAATAAATGTGTGTGTACTGTGTATAATTATTTTGTATATATAAACACACACACATGCATGTATATATTTAAGAAAATGTGTTATTTATATATAAAATAAATATACAATATATACATGCAAATATGTGTGTGTGTATTTATATACACAAAATAATTATACACAGTACACACACATATATCATGTAAACACAAACTTTTATTTTGGATGCGATTAATCGTTGCCCAGCACTAATATTAAATGCATGTTCATTTTTGTTTGAAGATCATACTTCCTCCAGATTATCCGAGCTCAGCGCCTCCAATATATCAGATCAAGTATGTATATTGCTTTCAGTGCAGATAATAAAGAAATGTGAAGTAAATGTGCAGTGATTGGTGTGTGTTTCTCCTGACAGCGCGGCCTGGCTCCGGGGACCCGACAGAAGGACCCTGTCCAACAGTTTAGAGGAGCTGTATGTGTGAGTGTGTGTCATTTCACTCGCAGATCAGTGTATCTATGTGGATATGAAATATGAAATGTGATTGTCTTGTTTAGGGAGAATACTGGGGAGAATATTCTGTTCCTCTGGGTGGAGAAAATAAGGGAATTCCTCGCAGAAAAATCACAAAGTGCTGGTAAGATTGGAGAATCTGTCTAGATATTAACTATATATGTGTGTGTGTGTATATATATATATATATATATACTACCTTGAGCATCAAATCATCATATTAGAGTGATTTCTGAAGGATCATGTGACACTGAAGACTGGAGTAATGATGCTGAACATTCAGCTTTTAAAATTGTGATAATATTTCACAATTTTTACTGTTTGTTTTGTATTTTTAATAAAATAAATGCAGCCTTGGTGAGCAGAAGAGACTCTTTCAAAAACATTATATATATATATATATATATATTACCATTCAAAAGTTTGGGTTGGTAAGATTGTTTCTCTTTTGCTTACCATTTATTTGATCAAAAATACAGTAAAAATTGTGAAATATTATTTCAATGTAAATCAGCTGTTCTCTATGTGAATATACAGTAAAGTGTAATTTATTCCTGTGATCAAAGCATCATTACTCCAGTCTTCAGTGTCACATGATCCTTCAAAAATCACTCTAATATGATGATTCGCTGCTCAAGAAACATTTATGATTATTATCAGTGTTGAAAACGGTCGTGCTGCTTCATGTGATCGTTTTCAGGATTCTTTGATACATAGAGAGTTAAAAATCACAACATTTATTTGAAATCGAAACCCTTTGTAAAATTATAAATGTCTTTACTGTCACTTTTGATCAAGTAATGCATCCCTGATGAATAAAAGTATTAATGACTTACGCCCTAAGTTTTGCACAAAAAATGTATTTATTACATTTGATTTACTGTGTTTCATAAACTATATTGGTCACACTTTAGATTAGGGTCCAATTCTCACTATTAACTACGACTTTTGCCTCAATTAACTCCTAATTATTGCTTATTAATAGTTAGTAAGGTAGTGGTTAAGTTTAGGATGTAGAATATGATCATGCAGAATAAGACATTAATATGTGCTTTATAAGTACTAATAAACAGCCAATATCATAGTAATATGCATGATAATAAGCAACTATAGTTAATAGTGAGAACTGGACCCTGAACTAAAGTGCTACCATTATATTTAAACATAAACTTTTTGTTAAACAAATAACGTCAATTTGTTGTTTATTGTATTTTTAATAATGATCATTCAGCATCCAGAAGTGTGGGATTGATGTTTGACACATAAACCCTTTTTTACCTAGCTATCAGGTTTATATACATAATTTATGTACACAATTGTCATAATTGTGAGTTGAAGGAGCCTGATGGATTGTTTCATGTCTGTGATCATATGTGGTTTTACACTAGGGGGCAGTAAATGGACACACCAATTGTCTCATCTGAAATGCTTTATGAGGATGTTCAAAATCAGTCTTTATTATGCAAAATTGATGCATATCTAAAGTCTGTACAAATAAGTCTATGTCTTGGGTTAGAAATTAGACAGTTAAGTCAGGAATATACCTGGAGTATTAAACTTACCTGTTGCACATACATCCCAAGCAATTTATCATATACCACAAAAGAAGATATCTTGAAAGATGTTTTTGATTTCGTCCACACAATGAAAGTCAATGGGGTCCAAAGTAACGTTCTACAAAATATCTTCTTTTGTGTTCAGCAGAAGAACGTCATAAAAGTTTGGAACGACATGACAAACTATTCGTCAATTTTCCTCTACGCTCTTAATTTTTAACATGGTATGTGAATGCATTTGGCAGGGAACGTGATTGGTTCTTAAACCAAGTGTTGATTTAGTCTTTTTCCGAACAGTACAAGCCGTTCTCCCATTAAAGTCACAGACTGAGAGTGTTTCAGCTTTTGGATTTCGTCTCGGTACCCGCCGCTTTCTCTCGACTAATTGCCCGTTGTGTTGAAGCCCCACTTGGGTTTTGTTGTGTTTGTCCTGGGCTTTTTGTTTTGAGCTGATGCCTCACTGGGAAAAAAACACAATAATTTGTGTATAAAGCGAACTCTGGAATGGGGGGAATTAGAGTCAGGAAGGGTTTCATGCTGTCCTTTATTCCCTCCGGCTTTTAAGGAACACAGCGTTCCACCGGCAGACGGAAATTACACATGACCATTTTTGTTCCCAGAAAAAAAGCCTCGTCGACGTCGAGGAATCAAGCAAACATTCAGGTCTGTTGTTTCATCCGCCCTTTGAGAAGAATAGCAGGCACACTGCGTTCTCTGCGGAAATATACAGAAAGAGGCACGATTGAAACAGGTGCACAAGGCCTGCCGGTAATCAGGTACACGGCCTGTCATTAACCTAGACGTAATAGACCCTTCAGCTTGAGGAAAGATGCCTCTTTTGATTGTTCAAAGCTGGAAGAAGCATCTCAATGCTCAAAAACTCGGCATACACTGCAAAAAATGCTTTTCTTACTTAGTATTTTTGTCTTGTTTCCAGTCCAAATATCTAAAACTTCTTAAATCAGGATGCATTTACTAGATGAGTAAAATGACATAAGATATTATGTCCTGTTTTCCAGGGGAATTAATCTAAATTAAGTGAGTTGATGCTTAAAACAAGCGAAATTATCTGCCAATGGGGTCAGAAAAATAACGTTAATTCAAACAGAAACAACATTATTTTTCTGACCCCATTGGCAGATAATTTTGCTTGTTTTAAGCAAAAACTCACTTAATTTTTATTTATTTCCCCAGAAAACAAGACTTAATATCTTATGTCATTTTACTCATCTAGTAAATGCATCTTGATTTAAGAGTTTTTAGATATTTGGACTGGAAACAAGACAAAAATACTAAGTAAGAAAAGCATTTTCTGCAGTGTAATCGCGCTGTAAATGCTGGCGGAGTCGAGAGGATTGTGGTGTGTAGTTGCTGTGCGTGGGAAAAAAGACAGGATTAAAAAAAATATTCACACATTTATTCATTTAGCTGGCGCTTTTATCGAGAGTGGCTTCCAAATTGGAACATCCCAAGCCATTTATCATATATATATATATACAGTACCAGTCAAAAGTTTGGAAACATTACTATTTTTAATGTTTTTGAAAGAAGTCTCTTATGCTCATCAAGCCTGCAGTTAAAAGAAACAAAAAAAAAAAAAAAAGTAATATTATGAAATATTATTACAATTTAAAATAATGGTTATCTTTTTTAATATACTTTAAAATGTAATTTATTTTTGTGATGCAAAGCTGAATTTTCATCAGCAAGTACTCCAGTCTTTGGTGTCTTATGATCCTTCAGAAAAATTTCTAATATGATGATTTATGATCAATGTTGGAAACAGTTGTGCTGTTTAATATTTTTTTTATAACCTGAGATACTTTTTTCAGGATTATTTGATGAATAAAAAGTTAAAAAGAACTGTATTTATTTAGAATAGAAATCTTTTGTAACAATATACACTACCGTTCAAAAGTTTGGGAACAATAACTATTTTTTTTAAAAGAAATTAGTACTTTAATTCAACAAGGATGCGTTAAATTGATAAAAGGTGATGGTAACGATTTATATTGTTAGAAATGTTTTTATTTTGAATAAATGCTGTTTTTATGAATAAATGCTGTTAACGTTTTACTCATCAATGAATCCTGAAAAAAGTATTCCATAAAAATATATTAAACAGCACAACTGTTTCCATCATTGATCATAAATCATCATATTAGAATGATTTCTGAAGGATCATAAGACACCAAAGACTGGAGTACTTGCTGATGAAAATTCAGCTTTGCATCACAAAAATAAATTACATTTTAAAGTATATTAAAAAAGAGAACCATTATTTTAAATTGTAATAATATTTCATAATATTACTGTTTTTTTTGTTTGTTTGTTTTTTTAACTGCAGGCTTGATGAGCATAAGAGACTTCTTTCAAAAACATTAAAAATAGTAATGTTTCCAAACTTTTGACTGGTACTGTATATATATATCACAAAGGAAGATATATATATATTTTTTTATTTCATCCATACAATGAAAGTCAATGGGGTCCAAAGTCGTTCGTTCTTCTTTTGTGTTCCGCAGAAGAACGTTATACTGGTTTTGGAGCGACGTTGATTTATTTTGCTGATGCTTTTATCAAAAGCAGCTTCAAAATAGGAACATCCCAAGCAATTTATCTTGAAAAATGTGTTTATTTCGTCAATACAATGAAAGTCAATGGGGTCCAAAAATTGCTCTGTTCCCAGCGTTCTACAAGATATCTTCGAACGTCATACAGGTTTGTTAAACCAATGTTAAACTGATGTGGTTGTGGGTAACACCTGTTTACTGACGTCACGATGGAAAAACCCTGGATATACCGAGTGACGCTTGACAGGACCTCCACACCTAATAATAATAATAATAATAATATCCACGAGTCCGATCTCTATCCTCTCTGGACTACTAGTTCCTGCGCTTTCCGGCATATTGAAATCTTGCGAATCGTCGCATGCTGGTGAAATGTTGGGATGCTTTTCACATGAGTAGCTCATTCTCAGAGTCATTTCTCCTGGTTATCCGCCTCTAATCTCTCTTGCCTTTGAACATAATGTTTGCAAAATTATTGCACGCCGGATATTGGATCCATGCCTTTGATCTAGCGTCTGGATAAAGTCGAATTGTCTGGATAAAATGAGCTGTCGCAGGCAGAGGTAGATGTGTTTTTAAGAGCGCTCCTTCTCTCTCGCCGTCACAGATCTAATCGTAATCGATGAAAAGACTCGCGCTGCCTTGACAGAACCTGTTAATCTTTTCCTCTAAAAGGCCCCGTGAGGTCAGTGCCAAGTCCAGCATTGACCCTGATGGGTTTTGACACTCGACTCTTTTCAGAAGGTGGGGAAAATCTTATTTTGAAACCTTCCTAAAAGGAAGGAATTTGCCGTTTTTGGCACTTAAAGTGTCCCTATTACCTGATATCACACGGCGTCCTCTCGTCTCCATGATAGCCCTCGGCTCTGTAAAGACTCTGGTTGTGCTGGTTTATTTCTGGCTCAATCAAAAATTGTGTAGGCGGTGTCGGCCTGTCAATCATTTTTGCATGTTGAGGATTGGCTGTCGTGTTCTGGAAAGAGGATAGTCCAAAAAGTCGGCAAGTGGAGAATTTTTCCTGTGTTTCTCAGTGCAAACCAAGGTTAGAAATGAACACCCACCAAATGCGTGTAAAAATCAACTGTGGTGTGTAACGCTGTCAAATCACGAGCCAATTTGGCGTGTTATTATGTTTACTCACTTCATGGGGAAGTTCGTGTTAGACAAATCTGTGCAGATTTAGTGCAAATACTTGTAAATCATCATGATATATTACAGCGTATTGCACAGAATCTGCTCATATCTGGCTTACTTGAACACACACGTCACTACACAACAAATAACAGCGCTTGTTCATTTGCACTGAAGCAATAGCGAAGATTAAAAAGCATTTGGTGAACAGAAAAGACATTGATATTTATCCACATCCTACATTTTTCTGATGTTCTTTGTCCTGTATTGATCTGTCCACCTAAAACACATTTTTTTATGAAAAGCATGAGGATGAAAGAGGAAGAGAAGATGCTAGATGACAGGATTTTGTTTGAATAAGAAGTTAATGTTGGCTATGAAATCTAAATATATATATGTGTATATATATATATATATATATATATATATATATATATATATAGGAAAAAAAGGCATAAACCAGATTATGTCACAGCTTATTTGACATATAAGAATATGACATAACAATATATATATACATATATATATATATATATATATATATATATACATAATAATTATTATTATTATTATTTTTAGTCCTGAATGGCCTGTAACTTAAAAATGTAGGAGCCAAATTGGCCGGTGAGTGAAAAAGTTAATTTATAACTGACCTATCGGTAAGCCCCTCCCCTCGAACGCAGATGAGCCAATGGCAGTCGAGTATCATCTTTAGGTTTCGGCGCCATAGAGAAACGCTCTCATCGTTTTGATGTTGTTTATGCTGCAAAACTTGGTAAAACGACGTGTAACACTGATTCCAGGTGTCCTGAGAGCATGAGCAATGGAATTTATTTTATTCCATTTCCCAAACCCAGAGAAGACAGAGCAAAATGTCTGCTTTGGATTAAGCTGTGTATTAATCCAATGATGTGAGACAGTAATCTGGTTCCCTAAGGATTCGACCCCAATCCCAATGAAGACGAAAACGTTCAGTTTCTGGTCTCTCATTAAGTTACAATTAAAGTTAGTGAGTCCATGCTAACGTACAAACCTAAATAGCTAACTGTTCTCACGTCATGTACAGTGTAGGTAAAAAAAAAAAAACACATTAACGAAGGTCTTCACTTCAGTGCCTCTTCATATTAAACTGGTTAAATGTACATTTATTTAATCTTACCCTCATCCAAATTAACTTTGTTACCCACTATATTTATTTTAAAATATTTTATATATCCCTCCATGGCAAATGTAAGTCCCACATGAATGCTCCTCGACGAGAGGTGGTCCTTCTGTGTCCAAAATTGATCAAAAACATCTTGGGACGAGGTTTTCACACCGACAGCTGTCATTGTAAGACAGTTAGCAACTAACTCTGTTTGTTTGTCCGAGTTAGCAACAGTAACTAAGGGGGGGCGGGGCTTACCCATAATCCCATAATCAGCCCATAATTGCAAAGTTTAAGTCTTTGATTTGTAGTTCTGTCTCCCAGTAACATGCTTCGATAGAAATTACCCATCGATTATATCTACAAATAACGTCAATTGGTTATCAATTTTAATTAGTACTTGTTCCATACAGTGTGTAATTTACACCGCCAGACCATAGTCCACTTCCAAACGCGGCCGTATAAATCCTTTAAAAGCTATTGTGTTTGAAGGACAGCTCTCCCACGCCTTTTGCTGAATGTGATAATTGCGATTTGAATTATGTATGTATGTCAACGGTTTTAATATGCAAATGCATTTCCATGAATGGCGCGCTTGAGAGGGAAATGGATCTCCAACTGAATGCAGGGGGAAAAAAAATGGAAATGGGCGCGTGACTAGCCGTCCTGTTCATTAGCCAAGTCCCATTAATTATTTTAAGTCTCGCACGAGTCTTTCGTAAGGTGCCACACTCCATAAACTCAGATGTGGCTCGAGAAGGACACTCAATTACGGGCGTGTGGGTTGGGGAACGTATCCGACCGCGCTTCATTGCAAGCTTTTAATAGAAACTAAATTACAGACTGAAGTTCGATTGATCAGTCTTTCTAAGCTGTACTGTCAACTGTTCAAGGTGACAGAATTAAAGGACGGTAATCAGGACATAATCACAGTGATAGCGGGCTTAAATAGACCTTCTGATTTGACCTTCACCCATCTGTAGCCGTTCTGTACGTCGAGTCTTGACACCATATCAGGACACCTTCACCTGCTGGCAGAATCAATCTGGAGGTGCGGTGCAGACGGTAATCCACTGCATGAGCGGCCATGAGAAACCATCAGCACTGAAATCTGTGTCCTCAGGCAGAATGATGGAGGTTTGCTGGACTAAACACACTTTTTTCCTTGCAATTTGATTGTTTTGGTTTAAAGTCCCCCTTTAGTCAATAATTTTATCCTTTTATCCATGCAAAATTTGCATATAAATGTGTCTTTGCAGTGTGTGGACACAACCACCATACAATTAAAAAAATCCATAATGTCATAATGCTCATATTCCGCCCACCCCCGCTGACGGATTGTCCCGTATTGCATATTCCCGCCAAGGCATCACTTTACGTGTCTTGTGTCGACACGCCTCATGGAAAAGCAGTTGCTCATTATCATTTAAAGAGACATGCACCTCATTATCATTTAAAGAGACATGCACCGCATTAGATGGCGCCGCGGATGGCTGCCTCGGTGTGGAGCTCTCCAGTCATTGTGTTGTTTTTGTTCGTTTGTTCTGCGTTTAGTCATTCTTTTCCTATCAGTTTCACCAAAGACGAACTTCTGGACATTAGGAAACACACACCAGACAAGTTTTTTACAGATTTTGATAACTCAGACGTTTTACTGGACATTCTCGTTGGAGGGGCAGCGGTGTTGTTCAAACGCGCGGTCAGACGCAAACGCGGGAAGCGCGCGGGCGCGCTGGTTAAACTCCGCGAGCGCGGCCTCCGCACTGCACTACCCAGTATTCATCTTGCGAATCTCCGATCTCTTCCTAACAAAATGGACGAACTTCTTCTCCTCACCCGCACTATCAAGGATTTTTTAAACTCCGCTGCTCTGTGCTTCACTGAAACCTGGCTGAGTGAAGCCATACCGGACAACGCACTACATCTGCCGGGCTTCCAGCTGTTCCGAGCGGATCGCATCGCGGAACTAACGGGGAAAACGAGAGGTGGTGGATTGTGTTTCTTCATTAACGAAAGTTGGTGTTCAGATGTAACAACACTGAAGAAGATGTGCTCTCCTAATTTAGAGGCGCATTTCATAAACTGTAAACCTTTCTACTCGCCGCGGGAGTTTTCCTCATTCATTCTCGCGAATGTTTACATTCCTCCAGACGCGTGTGTGAGCGCAGCGCTACAACAGCTGGCTGAACATATAGCTGAAATGGAACAAAGGTACCCAGACTCTCTTTTAATCATTCTTGGGGATTTTAACAAAGCAAATCTCTCCCGTGAACTGCCAAAATACAGACAGCATGTTACATGTCCTACCAGAGACAGTAATATATTGGACCACTGTTACACCACGATAAAGAATGCGTATCACTCCGTCCCACGGGCAGCTTTGGGGCTCTCTGATCACTGTTTGGTTCATCTTATACCGACCTACAGGCAGAAACTGAAATCAGCTAAACCTGTAATAAGGACTGTAAAAAGATGGACCAATGAAGCAGAGCAGGATCTACAGGCCTGCTTCGATTGCACTGATTGGACTGTTTTTGAAGCTGCAGCCACCGATCTGGATGAGCTCACAGATACTGTAACATCATATATCAGTTTCTGTGAGGATACATGCATTCCTACCAGGACATTCTTATCATTCACTAATGATAAACCATGGTTTACTGGGAAACTCAAACAGCTTCGTCATGCCAAAGAAGATGCTTACAGAAGTGGGGATAAAATCTTGTATAACCAGGCCAGAAACAGACTGACAAAGGAGATCAGAGTTGCTAAAAAAAGCTACTCTGAAAAGCTGAAAAACCAGTTTTCAGCCAACGACCCCGCATCAGTCTGGAGAGGCCTGAGGAACATCACCAACTACAAATCACCATCCCCCCCATCTGTGGAGAATCAACAACTGGCTGACACTCTCAATGCATTCTATTGCAGGTTTGAGAAGCCCAGACTCACACCTCACACCCGCTCTGATGTGCACTTCACACATCCACCATCACCTCCTGCAACCCCTCTCCTCCCCCCTTCTGCCATCCAACCTGAGCTTAAGGTCTGCGTGGAGGACGTGAGCAGAGTCTTCAAAAAACAGAAGACTAGGAAAGCTTCAGGCCCAGACGGCATCTCATCTGCTTGTCTAAAAGCCTGTGCTGACCAACTGGCCCCAGTCTTCACGCAGATCTTCAACAGATCATTGGAGCAGTGTGAAGTTCCCTGCTGCTTCAAACGCTCCACTATCATCCCGGTTCCCAAAAAAAACTAAAATCACTGGACTTAATGACTACAGACCTGTCGCTCTCACGTCTGTGGTCATGAAGTCGTTTGAAAGACTGGTGTTGGCCTATCTGAAGGACATCACTGGACCCCTGCTGGATCCCTTTCAGTTTGCTTACAGAGCAAACAGGTCTGTGGATGATGCAGTCAACATGGGACTGCACTATATCCTGCAACATCTTGACAGACCTGGGACTTATGCACGGATCTTATTCGTGGACTTCAGTTCGGCCTTCAATACCATCATCCCTGATCTTCTCACAGCCAAACTGACTCAGCTCTCCATGCCATCCTCAATCTGTCAGTGGATCTCCAGCTTCCTGACGGACCGGCAGCAGCTAGTGAGACTGGGGAAACTCACATCCAGGACCCTCACCATCAGCACTGGCGCCCCCCAAGGGTGCGTTCTCTCCCCACTGCTCTTCTCCCTTTACACTAATGACTGCACTTCTAAAGACCCCTCTGTCAAGCTCCTGAAATTTGCAGACGACACCACTGTCATCGGTCTCATCCAAAATGGTGACGAGTCTGCTTACAGACTGGGGGTTGAACAGCTGGCTGTCTGGTGCAGTTATAACAACCTTGAGCTGAACACACTCAAAACAGTGGAGATGATTGTGGACTTAAGGAGAAACACCCCAGCACTCCCCCCTCTCACCATCATGAACAGCACTGTGGAAGCAGTGGAGTCATTCAGGTTCCTGGGCTCTACCATCTCTCAGGACCTGAAGTGGGCAAATCACATTGACTCCATTGTGAAAAAGGCCCAGCAGAGACTGTACTTCCTTCGCCAGCTGAAGAAGTTCAATCTGCCACAGGAGCTGCTGATCCAGTTCTACTCAGCCACCATTGAGTCTGTTTTAAGCACTTCCATCACTGTCTGGTTTGGTTCAGCTTCCAAATTGGACATCAGGAGACTACAACGGACAGTCCGGACTGCAGAGAGGATTATTGGTGCCCCCCTGCCAACCCTCCAGGACCTGTACTCTTCCAGAGTGAGGAAGAGAGCAGGTAAAATCATCACAGACTCCACTCACCCTGGACACCACCTGTTTGAACTGTTACCGTCAGGACGGCGACACAGATCACTGGCCACAAGAACATCCAGGCACAGGAACAGTTTCTTTCCACAGGCCATTTCCCTTCTGAACACTTAACATGCCCCCAAGGCATATGCCTGTAAGTGCAATACTCCCACTGTCTAGTGCAATATTCTCTAACTCAGGTGATATTTATATCTATATTATTCATACTACTCAAAATACTGTAAATATGTTTATAATCTGTAACATGCGCTAGACTCCCACTGTCTGGTGCAATATTCTCTAACTCAGGTGATATTTATATTTATATTATTCATACTACTCAAAATACTGTAAATATGTTCATAATCTGTAAATGTTTATTCGGACTAAACCCAACTGTGACCCTACTTTTTTACTTTTATACAATTTTTATTTATTTTTTATATATTTTTATTCTTAGAATTTGTATTACTATGTTTCTTGTTGTATTTGTATTTGTATATGTGCACTGGAAGCTTCAGTACCAAGAAAAATTCCTTGTGGGTGCAAGCACACTTGGCAATAAAGCTCTTTCTGATTCTGATTCTGATTTCTGATTCTGATTATCATTTAAAGAGACATGCACCGCATTATCATTTAAAGAGACATGCACCGCATTATCATTTAAAGAGACATGCACCGCATTATCATTTAAAGAGACATGTGCCGCATTATCATTTAAAGAGACATGCGCCGCATTATCATTTAAAGAGACATGCACCGAAACGGGTCGCTGTGAACAGAGCTGTTTTTGAGGAGGTAAAAAGGGTGTTGTTTTACACAACCATTGAAGAATTTTAACCAAAGTATATTACAAACTTTACATGAACACCCTAAAGAATCATACCAACTTGTGGAAAATGCTCATCCGATGATCCCTTTAAAACTCATCTTCGATCAACGAAATGATGCGTTAGGGGCTTCGATCAACCAAATGATGCGTTAGGGGCTGCGTTTACAGATTTATTAAACTCCTTTGGGGTCAAGCAAAACGTTACCGGACCAACTAATAGCTAAAAACAATAGCTAAAAAGGAGATGGGGGTCCAAAATCCAAAGTGCATTATGGGTGTTGACGTTTTTTTGGCAAAAGGGAACGACACATCTCTTTTTCAAAAGATTTTCTAGTCATGTAACACCAATTTCATACATTGTTTGCAGGTTTTTTTGCATATATTTCAGAAATTGTTTGCATAGACAGACAGTTTTTATTAAGAGCCCATTGTGAATGACCCCTTTAAATTTGAAGAGAAACGTTAAATAAAGGGATGTAATGTTGCTAAATAATGAGATTCTCTCTGTTTATCACACTTATCATTATTTGCTATGCTCCTTTTGATTCTTTATTAGGCTGCCGCAGGGCACAATTTCATGACACTAAGCTTTGTTGTAAGATTCATTGTAAAGGTCAAACTAATTGATCAAAGACTTCACATATTGGCTTAGTTGTTCTCAGGCAGCAAAATCGTTGCCTGATTCGTAGTATGAACAAGTCTTAAAATCCCCCTGTGGTGAAAATCCAGCTTTTAATGTTGTTTATGTGTCTATGTGGTGTTTTTAATCTGCTTTAAGACAAACCATGTGTAAATTCATAAGTCGACGCCATTGCTGAGTATTTTCTCCTTAAAACTGCAGTGAACCAAAGACGGTCTCAAAAACACGCTTTGAAATCGCTGGTGTTTCTGACGTCACAAACAACCTTGTAACCAATCAGATCAACGTGTGATCGTCAACCAGTGGATCTCTGAGCTGAGTGAGTGAGTGGAGGCGGGGCTCATTTGCATATTCATAGAACTACGCATACTAAATGAGGCAAGGGTGTCAAGTTACATTCAAGCTATTTTAAGGCATGAAGAATTTTTTTTTCAAGGAAATAAAATATCCTGTTTTAAAGGATAAAATTATTGACTACAGGGGGACTTTTAAGTGAGGTTAGCTGGTCTTCCACAGTAACCAGCTGACAAGTGCCCAAAAACCCTCTAAAACCATAGAAAACTACGGTTTAAACTGGTCTTTGGAAGGGATTTTATGCAGGAAATCAAGTCCCATGAACTCAAGTTCTGCTGAAACCAGTGTGTGCGGATTTAAAAGGTTTGGCAAAGAACCTGCATTCAGTTTGTTGAGTTAATTGAAAGCAATTGATGCCAGTGACCCTTGTGTTGTTTTACTACATCGGTTGTTAACTCTCAATCTCGAGATCACGACTTCGACAGGTTGCTCGTGCCCTACAGAGAATCAGTCTTTTGAATGATTCATTAGTGTTTTGAAGACACGGACGCCCCTGATTACCTGTTTTGAACATCTGTTTCGTTCCAACTTGATTTCCTTTGTTTTCAAATGAAGGTTTTGGATTCGACGACTCTGCGTGTGTTTCCGAAACCCCCATTGTTTCACGGTGATGTGCTCAGTATGCGTGCAGTCGTTTCTTTTTTGTACTGCGAATATTACATTAGCGATGCTAATTTGTTCCCCCCACACATTTTAGTAAACAAACAGGCCTAAATACACACGGCTCCCGTGCTTGTCGGTGACGTCACTTCGGAAGAAGTAACTTAATCTAATATCAAACTTCAGAGGGAATGTAATTAGCGTCTTCCCTCATCAACGAAATGATTACAGGCCTAATACTTGACGGTGTCATGAAAAGTGCCGCCTCCCTTCATACTCTGCAAACATCAGCTCTGTTTCTACAGTAATTATGTAGATGAGATGCTAGTTACAGCAGGTTGTGCGGTGAAGGCCCCTCAGAGAGATCAAAAGTTGTTTTTTTGTATATATTTCCATTGGGCATGAATATTCACGTCTGACACTGAGATGTGGGGGCGTTGGGGAGAAATGGAAAGCAGTCGAAGGTCGTTAAAGCTTTGGAACCAGTTTAATTTTTAGACAAGCTATAATTAAATCCCAAATTGATTTGGCTCAGTTTTGCTAAACGAAAACGGGGAAGAAAAGCCAAGCGCGCCTCACTGGTTTCAGAGGTATTTTCTGATGAGCTCCCTTACTTGTTGTTTAAATATGGTTAATTCAGTGGTCAACAGGGCATAGGCGGTAATATGCGCTTAAAGGTACAATATGTAAGAATTTTGTAATAAAATATCCAAAAATAACTTGCACAGTGTGATATATTTCCTGCAGTTGTGTACTTACAATATCCCAAAAGTTCCCAAAGATTTTGAATTTCAGAGAAATTCCAATTTTAAATAATGGCTCGTCCCTTGTCAGTGTCGCCTGTCAATGACGTAATATCCGCGTTATCCCTAGTTTCCGCTCAATCTGCCATAGTAACCATGGCGACAGACGTGGACAACTACGTTACGTCTAGCGGCGCGCTCACGCTGTTGTTGTTTCGTTCAAGCAGACTTTGGGACAAAAGGAGAACTAAAACGAGGATCAATATCAGCGTGGCGTTTTCGAGATGCCGAGAGCTAGCGTCCGCGACTAACTTCGACTCGAAAGAGACGCCGCTCTTGCATGTACTTTATTAGACAGGTGAGCAAATGTACATAAAACTAATCAATGTTATATAGCTCAACATGATGAAATGTTAGATTATGATCAGTATGTTATTCTAACGTTGATCTCGCTCACTGCTAGTCTCATACAGACAAACTAACACACAGAATAACATTATAACTTTAACACACTCAAATGCAGTTTAGTGTGATACTGTAGACCGAGTGAAACAGCGCTGCGTTACCTCACAAGTTTCATTCGTCTAATAAACTGGCCTGTGTGAGTAGTAATACAGCACTTGCGTGTAGTTCGGTAGAATGAAATGTCCTTATTCGTTTATATCCGCGGGATTTTCGCCTCTTCTTCCGCGTTTAAAATCATTTGAATGTGTAAATTGGCAAGACAAAACACGTCCAAATTATAAACTTTCACTCTGTGATGGTTAAATTTTACAGTTAATCCGCGAATCACATGCGTGCCGAACTGTGGGGCTTCGTCACGAATCAACTGCGATCTGTTGCACTTTATTCCTAACATTTCCATGTTTTTCAAGATTTCCACAGTCATGGACAAATTTGTGATTTGTGATTTCCAGACATGTAAAAGTCATTGAAATCCTTAAAATCATGTGAATGTCAAGGTGCTTGGGAACCCCCTTTTAGAGTTCATTCAGATCTCAGGATTTCTTTGACATTTGCATGTTGGCATTTAATCGCAACCACTTGAACTTTCAGAAACTGGTCTGCCTCACACTTTTGGGGATATTGCCATGATATTTTAAAGACTTGATGTAAAACGTCAACTTTATGATCAAGCAGAAACCTCTGCCAACCGTCACAGAATGCGATTAATATTCATTATCCGAGACACATCTGGCGCTGAACAAACTTCCCGAGGACAGAGAATGTGAACAACAGATGTGAAGAAAAAAAACTTCTGCAAATTATGCATTTTTTATATTCATAAAGCTTTAGACCTGATCAATGAACTTATATAGTGTTTAAGCTTTCAAATGGTGTCTCGTAAATGTCAACTAGGCGTTTAAACCATTTCGTGCTTCTGAAGAGAGTGAGATTTATAATGCCTTCCTCCCACTTGTTCCAATGCCCCTGATGCCAAGACCTGATACCTGATGGCATACAAATGAAAATACAAAGGGATTTTGAAACATCTTTATCCAGTATAAGCCTATGTAATAGAAATGAATTCCTTGGACGAAATGTTTGGGAAAGCAGTTTTTGTCACTGAATCTTAATGCTGTACTTCAGAACAGCTGGAACGGCTGATTGCGACTTCATTTAGTTCTCATTTAGTTTCTCGTTTCAAGTTGCCAAAATGACACATGGAAAATGGCTGCCAGTGATTTGAGTCTTAGTGTACTTTAGATTAGAAATAAAAGTGGCTAATTTCAGAACGGTTTCTCATCTTTCATCATTTGTGTCAAAATTTTTAGAAAAAGGTAGTTTTCTATCCATTGATTACTGAGGCACACTGAAAGAACACCACAGACACAGTACAATCAACATGGGAAAATCTCACGGTAAAACAAGCAGCTGTGAAAAATATGATACACCGGTGTTTTTCCAGATGAGAAATGTATCTATGTATCATCTTTTTACACTTTTAATTCCTTTTATAACTGTTTTAATTTCCCTTGCTTTTATTTTGTGATTATTTTAATTCCTTTCTATGTAAAGCACTTTAAATTACCATAGTGTATGAAATGTGCTAAATAAACTTGCCTTGCCTATCAATTACACAATTTCTTTAGAAGGAAGGAAGATTTTCAAAACTTACCAGTCTGGTTTTACTCCATTTGACTGTGATAGCCCGTGTGAATGTTTTTAATGACTTGCCATTGACCGAAGATCCAATTTTATTTGATTTAACTCCTGCTTTTGACACAATAGATCACATTGTTCTGATCTTGCAGTGGGAGCAGTATGTGGGGGTCCTGGGAAAGGCCCAGAAGTGGGATACTTCAGGATTTAGCATTAAGCTTTGTATTAGTAGAAAACCTGTAGTATTTTCGAATTACTGTGCTTTCCACCCTCATATCCCCCTGAGACGAGAGATTTATGTATTTTTTTTGTCTGGAAAAAATCCTCCGATGACGCAAAAATCGTCATTTTGCGTCATCGGAGGATTTTTTGGCCAGAGGCTGAAGACTACAGCCAGTAGGAGGAGCTGTCCCGCATGTGTTCAACCCGCCCATAGAGGGATCTCACTCACAGAATGTACACAGTGTCTGTCAGCCGTCTTTCTTTGGAAGCTAAGCTAGCAGGCTCTTGTTCTGTGGAGAAAGCTGAGTAGTAGGGGTTACCATCCTCTTTTTTCCGGACATGTCCGGCCGTCGAGATCGTCCAAAATGTCCGGGATTCAGCTTTTGCTTTCTGCAGTTGCCATTCATTGTTTACATGCACACCTTTTGTTTCAGTCTAACTGAATTCATTCCGATTGGTGAATCTGAACATAGTGTTTACATGAACGTTAAACAAGTGATCGGTTGATGTGCGTTTTACCATTGCTAAGAAAATTCCCGCTCCTCCATGAGAGATACGAGACCGGTGCGTCTCACAGGTGTCGCTCATCAGTAATCACGCTACCGGCCCGCGCCCCTCAGCCTCGTCCTGCTCGCCACAGTAAACATGATGAATGGCGACTGTAGAACGCAAAAGCCGAATCCCGGACATTTTGGGCGATCTCGAAATCCCGGGCAAACTCGTCACAGAGACTCACTAGTAGCCTAGTCTTGTTGTTTAACTGTGCGCTCTTACCGGTAGGCGTGGCCTCGTAGAGCAGCGAAGCAAGTGCATTCTGGGAGTTGTTGTCTTTCATCCACATAAGCCAAAAATACATTTTCTGGCTTTTCTCAGTCTAGAAAGCTCCAAATTCAAAAATAATTTCACATTTCTTCTACATAAATGACTCATTTTAAATACACGTTCATCTTTCCAGAGGTGAAGTATCCCTTTAAGTTTTATCTGACTGATATTGGTGAATATTAGTGCCTGTTCCTCTAGATCAGCACCTCTTACTTGTGGTGTGCCTCAAGGCTCAATCCTTGGCCCTATTTTGTTCTCGCTTTATATGCTCCCACTGGACTCTATTTTAAAGGAGAACAACATTGTGTTTCACTGTTTTGTGGACGATATAGAGCTTTATTTGCTGCTGACGCATAAAAAATGGCTTGGATCCTGGATGGCTTCAAATTTCTAAATGAAAGTAAGACAGAGATTATTGTTTTTTACCTTAGTGAAGCCAGGGGTATATCGGATATAGATTTTGGGCCCTTGTCATGTGTGCATGTGTGTGTTTTTGTAGTGTTGTGTGCTGAGTATTTGTTTTTGTGTGTACCTGCCTAGGGATTGCGGACGTAAATTAGCAATGTTGCTATAATCTGGCTTGTTTACATTGTGTATTTTGTGCAAATGTTCATTAACATGCTTTGTCCCTATCAAATAAAAACAAACTGAACTGAACTGCATATTGACAGCTCCCTTAAGTTGGATAAAAAGGTTAATTCCATGGTAGAATCACGTTTTTTCCACTTATGTCATTTATCCAAGATGAAATCGTGTTTGACGCTTAAAAGTCTTGAAATTGCTATCCATGCTTTGATCTCCTTGATTATTGCAATGCACGCTCTACAAGGGAGTTAGTCAATCATACATTTATTTCTCCATTGCAAAAAGTTGAAAATGCTAGACTCTTGATGGGTATTTTAAAATGAGAACATATCACGCCCACCTTGGTTTCATTGCACTGGCTATTTACCTAAATTTTAGGTGATATGTTCACTTTTTCATAAACGCATGAAACTTGGTACACTTGTACAGTTTGGGGCCCTGAACATTTTCAGAAATGGAGCCATTGCTAAAATGCCTCGTGGCGGCCATAACCAAATTTTGCATCATATCTCCTGAAACAAACATGATATCATGGAAAAGGTGAGGTCTACCCCTGTGTTTTGATGGTCAGTGATTACAATGATACCATGTACAACATCATAAACCGTTCAGGTGAATAGTTAATGTTGAATTCAATGACATTGTGAAAAGGATTACAATGAAATCGCAGTATCTGAGAAGATGCAGAATGAAATTAAGCATATTTCATGTACTCTTAATTTACTATCACAAGCGCTTGAGCGTGCACCAAATTTCATGCTTTTATAAAAAAGTGAACATCGTTTTCACAGATCACCGGGACTATCTGGTACGTTACAGAGTTGATTTTAAACTCCTTTTATTAGTATACAAATCCACTCGCAAAATCCTATCTTTTGCATCTCCTGACTAAATATCAGTCTGGAAGAACGTTGAGACCAGCGACCCTAAACCCACTAAACATTCCCAGGTCTAAACAGAATCAAAGAGGGGGTCGTGCTTTTGCTGTAGCTGCGCCTAAACTCGTTATATCATTATTGCATAATAATTTAAATCACAGCTTAAAACTTACTTGTTTTTTTATAGCTTTTAACCATCGACTGACTGTTTTATGTGTCTTATTGTGGTGTGATGCATGTTATTTTACAAATGATGTAAAGCACATTGGTCAACATGTGTTGTTTTAACTGTGCTATACAAATAAAGTGACATTGACACTGACAATAAAAGAACCATTTTTCTTAATGTGAAGAACATTTTAACAATCTAAAGAACCAGTTCCACGGCTGTTTTTCATGAAACCACATATATACCAATAAAGAACCTTTATTTTTTTTAGAGTCTTGATTGTTGCATTCAACATTTTAAACATTAATGTATTTATATTCAGCTTAAACAGATATTCTGCTCGTGTTTCATGAAAGAGGCTCATTGGGATGTTTCCATGCAAATGCAATTTTTATGTTATTAGCTATTTTGCTCTTGATGGAAGTGCTTGAACGTGCCCTTTGACCCTTTAAGTGCATGCCGTATCAAAAGAGACGTTGAGAATTATTTCCATTTAAGTATGTTTGCTGATTAATAAATGAATCTTGTGGAGGGATGTCACTGACCTTTCATTATTTACACTCATCTCAAAACATCTTATTTTAATCATTAAACATGGTTTTCTTAGACTCAAATGTCTTGCATGCTTCAGCGCGTGTCCTTGTGTAATTGATTGAAATGTGCAATGGTTTGTTAAATTGTTAGGTTTCGCCGCTCTTCATCCGTCTACGCTTGTCTCTGTTTTTAGAAAGACCAGAAACGGGGAAGACGATGACGACGGAGGAAGAAGGGCACGACTACGAGGAGGACGATCTTCCAGACTACAGTGTTTTGAAACTGACCAACCCGTCAGCTCAGCACTTCTCCGACGCTTCCGATGGTGCATCCCAGTTTTCCACTGTTCATTCACTATTCCAATGCAATTCATAACGAGAATCTGACATTAAACACTGGTTCTCATTCATAATAATTGTCTGCTTAATTTACAACATGTGCATATGCTCTTGAATATGTTCTTAACCTTGTTCTGATTTTAATGAATCTGAGTATTGTAAATGAGAGACTGTTTGCCCAAGGTTAGTCATTTGCATAAATCCTTTACAGCCTTTCATCAGTCTCAGCAAACATATGAATCTCTCTAAAGACATTCATCAAAATCCTTGATCAATGCCAAGCGTGCCATTCTCAAAACCTGTTCAAGCACAGTTGCAGACCTCTTGTACATACACACAGTTGCATTGTCATACAGAGAAGCCTCACAGTTCGAGCTGTAATGCACTGTCAATGATGAAATATATGTAAGATGAAATATCTCTGTATGAAATTCAATGTTCTCACACTTATAAGGCCACTCACAGTGATTCTTGTGTACGTGTGCTAGAGCTGCACGATTCTGGATAAATTGAGAATCACGATTCTGCCACGATTCTAAACAAATTAACATGTGCTTTTATTAGAGGTTCTGACAAAATCTCACTTGCTGCTGTCTATTTAAATAGTTTAATTAATCTGAATTATAAAAAAAAAAAAAACTTGGTTTGAATGGATGATTCAATGACTCTCTCATAAATACGTCACTTGATTCATTACTGAATGAATCAGCGCTTTTGAACGAATATCTTGAATGATTCAATGACTCGCTCATAAATACGTCACTTGTTTCATTACTGAATGAATCAGCGCTTTTGAACGAATATCTTGAATGATTCAATGACTCGCTCATAAATACTTCACTTGATTCATTACTGAACGAATCAGCGCTTTTGAACGAATATCTTGAATGATTCAATGACTCACTCATAAATACTTCACTTGATTCATTACTGAACGAATCAGCGCTTTTGAACGAATATCTTGAATGATTCAATGACTCACTCATAAATACGTCACTTGATTCATTACTGAACGAATCAGCGCTTTTGAACGAATATCTTGAATGATTCAATGACTCGCTCATAAATACTTCACTTGATTCATTACTGAACGAATCAGCGCTTTTGAACGAATATCTTGAATGATTCAATGACTCGCTCATAAATACTTCACTTGATTCATTACTGAACGAATCAGCGCTTTTGAACGAATATCTTGAATGATTCAATGACTCGCTCATAAATACGTCACTTGATTCATTACTGAACGAATCAGCGCTTTTGAACGAATATCTTGAATGATTCAATGACTCGCTCATAAATACGTCACTTGTTTCATTACTGAACGAATCAGCGCTTTTGAACGAATATCTTGAATGATTCAATGACTCGCTCATAAATACGTCACTTGTTTCATTACTGAACGAATCAGCGCTTTTGAACGAATATCTTGAATGATTCAATGACTCGCTCATAAATACTTCACTTGATTCATTACTGAACGAATCAGCGCTTTTGAACGAATATCTTGAATGATTCAATGACTCGCTCATAAATACTTCACTTGATTCATTACTGAACGAATCACCGCTTTTGAACGAATATCTTGAATGATTCAATGACTCACTCATAAATACGTCACTTGATTCATTACTGAACGAATCAGCGCTTTTGAACGAATATCTTGAATGATTCAATGACTCACTCATAAATACGTCACTTGTTTCATTACTGAACGAATCAGCGCTTTTGAACGAATATCTTGAATGATTCAATGACTCACTCATAAATACGTCACTTGCTTCATTACTGAACGAATCAGCGCTTTTGAACGAATATCTTGAATGTTTCAATGAATCTTAGTACGTTATTGGGGAATTTTGTTAGTGAAAAGTTGGAAATTCTGCACGCTTTGACGCTTTTGACTTTCAAAGACCCTTCAAAGCACCACTTGTCTTATGTAAAGCAATCCCAGTTAATTAGTAATTAGCGGCTGACCAGTCATTCAAAGGACTGATTTTATTTGGTTTTGTTGTTTGTTTTTGTTGAAGATGAAGAGCTGCCGCTGATTAAACACGGAGAGACAATCACGGATAGACGGAGCACGTTCCAGCCTCATTTGGCCCCAGTGGTGACCCCTAAACAGGTGCGACTCATTACCCACTTTATCACACGACACGTTCCAAATAAACTTTTTTTCTTGCCAAAGATATCAGGCCCGTAGAGTCTGTGTTTGACAACAGCCGTCTCAATATCAGTGCGGCCTCTAGAGTCCTCAGCGCTCGCTCTCAGCTCTTCTGCAATTCATGATGGACTGATGGATGAATGGACTGATGGATGGACTGATGGATAGATGGATGGAGTGATGGATGGACTGAGGGAGTGATGGATGGATGGATGGATGAGGGGGGATGAACTGATGGATGGATGGATAGAGTGATGGATGGACTGATGGATAGATGGATGGAGTGATGGATGGACTGATGGATAGATGGATGGAGTGATGGAGGGATAGAGTGATGGATAGACTGATGGATAGATGGATGGAGTGATGAAGGGATAGATGGATGGAGGGATAGATGATAGATAATAGAGGGATAGATGATGGAGAGATGGATGATGGAGGGATAGATGATGGAGAGATGGATGGTAGATGATGGAGGGATAGATGATGGAGGGATAGATGATGGAGGGATGGATGACGGAGAGATAGATGATGGAGGGATGGATGGAGGGATAGGTGATAGAGGGATAGATGATGGATGGATAGATGACGGAGGGATAGATGACGGAGGGATGGATGATAGAGGGATACATGATAGAGGGATAGATGATGGATGGATAGATGACGGAGGGATAGATGATGGAGGGATAGATGACGGAGGGATATATGACGGAGGGATAGATGACGGAGGGATAGATGACGGAGGGATAGATGATGGAGGGATGGATGGAGGGATAGATGACGGAGGGATAGATGGAGGGATAAATGACGGATGGATAGATGACGGAGGGATAGATGACGGAGGGATAGATGATAGAGGGATAGATGACGGAGGGATGGATGGAGGGATAGATGATAGAGGGATAGATGACGGATGGATAGATGACGGAGGGATAGATGACGGAGGGATGGATGGAGGGATAGATGATAGAGGGATAGATGACGGATGGATAGATGACGGAGGGATAGATGATAGAGGGATAGATGATAGAGGGATAGATGACAGATGGATAGATGACGGAGGGATAGATGACGGAGGGATGGATGATGGAGGGATGGATGGAGGGATAGATGACGGAGGGATAGATGATAGAGGGATAGATGACGGATGGATAGATGACGGAGGGATAGATGACGGAGGGATAGATGATGGAGGGATAGATGATAGAGGGATAGATGACGGAGGGATAGATGATGGAGGGATAGATGATAGAGGGATAGATGACGGATGGATAGATGACAGAGGGATAGATGACGGAGGGATGATGGAGGGATAGATGATAGAGGGATAGATGACAGAGGGATAGATGACGGATGGATAGATGACGGAGGGATAGATGGAGGGATAGATGACGGAGGGATAGATGACGGAGGGATAGATGATAGAGGGATAGATGATAGAGGGATAGATGACGGATGGATAGATGACGGAGGGATAGATGACGGATGGATAGATGACGGAGGGATAGATGATAGAGGGATAGATGACGGAGGGATGGATGGAGGGATAGATGACGGATGGATAGATGACGGAGGGATAGATGACGGAGGGATAGATGATAGAGGGATAGATGACGGATGGATAGATGACGGAGGGATAGATGATAGAGGGATAGATGACGGAGGGATGGATGGAGGGATAGATGACGGATGGATAGATGACGGAGGGATAGATGACGGAGGGATGGATGGAGGGATAGATGATAGAGGGATAGATGACGGATGGATAGATGACGGAGGGATAGATGACGGAGGGATAGATGATGGAGGGATGGATGGAGGGATAGATGACGGAGGGATGGATGGAGGGATAGATGACGGATGGATAGATGACGGAGGGATAGATGACGGAGGGATGGATGGAGGGATAGATGATAGAGGGATAGATGACGGATGGATAGATGACGGAGGGATAGATGATGGAGGGATAGATGATGGAGGGATGGATGGAGGGATAGATGATGGAGGGATGGATGGAGGGATAGATGATAGAGGGATAGATGACGGATGGATAGATGACGGAGGGATAGATGACGGAGGGATGGATAGAGGGATGGATGATAGAGGGATAGATGACGGATGGATAGATAACGGAGGGATAGATGACGGAGGGATAGATGACGGAGGGATGGATGATGGAGGGATGGATGATAGAGGGATGACTCACTCACACCTGCTCCTGACTCCACGGCTCTTGTCTCATTATTACAGGCTGCATAAACCCCTGCAAACTGTATTGTGTTCTACATCAACACTCGTGTGAGATCTTGACAGTTGTTCTTCAGAAACTGGCTGCACAGGTGTTGGCATTGTGTGTGTGAGCTTGTGTGTGTGTGTGTGTGTGTGTGTGTGAGCGTGGGGACGTTACAGGGCGCTTGTTATTGAGTAGATGAATGACACCCTGCCCTCAAGCAAGACGTTGACATTTCCGACACTTGTTCCACTTTCCTTCATGTGATTGACAGCCTGAAGCCAAGCGCTGACTGTTTACATCTTCATCCGTCCCGCAGATTAATATGAGAAGAGGAGTAGAAGTGCACTGGTGAAACACACAGTGGGTTTATGAACTCATACAGCTGCTGATTTGAAGATGCTGTAATGCAGTATTCAAGCTTTTATTCATGATCGTAGCACAAATGATGCATTGATAACTTTCTATCTGAGATATGAGATTTTTTACAGCGAAAACTGTTTTCGAACAGGTTTCCCTCAATGCTGTTTACATTTCTTTTGTACTCACGAAACTCACTCCATTCTTGCATTTAGATCACTTAACAACTTTGCTTAAATAATAATAATTATTAATACTTTTTATCAGTAATAAAATATTTAAATGAATATTTATTGTCTTGTGTTTTAGGTAGGGCTGCACAATTAATCGAATTTGAAATCGCGATTACAATTACAGATGTACTTTCTACAGTTTATCTTAAGGTTTTTTTTCTTAATTTATTTTCATTTTAGTTTTAGTATAGCATTATAATACCATGCATATTTTTTGCTTTGATTTGGTTTCTTTAAATAAAAAAAATGTGACATTTGAGGCTTAATGCTGTAGAAAAGCAATACAAGTTTCTCAGGAAGAGTGTTTTCATCTTGTTTATTTTGATATAACAATATGGCATGCAGTCGCTTTAAACAATATTATAAAGCTGTTCAAAACATCATTCAATGTAAATTGTGAAAATCGTAATTACAATTTCAAGGGAATAATCGACAATTATGATTTTTGTCATAATCGTGCAGCCCTAGTTTTAGGTAATTAATAAAACATAAATAAAATAATCAGCATTTTACTTTTTTACATTTTTCAAGGAAATCAACCAACGATTGCATAAAGCTGGGATAAGAAAAGTGTTTTAACATAAAAATTGCCTTTCCCGCAATTGACGTAATTTTCCGTTTCCACTGTCATACTGTAGGTGGCGCTATTACGCATCTTCAGAAAGAGCACAGAATTGCAGGAGGAAAAGAAGCTGAAACAAGCGATAAAAGCATTGAATTTATGCACATTGTAGTCTTTGGAAAAACACAATTTTCTCAGCTTTTTGTTTAAAATGTTGCTTTTTTTAATGAAACCTGCATTCAAGTGTTGATAAAAAAAAAGAATGCATGAAGCTAGAATAAAACTTTTTTTTTTTTAAAGCAGAGTTCTTTCTTTTGATAAATTGCACGTTCAGATATTCATACAAACTGAATATTCTGGTGGCCGTTACATTACAGAAACGCTGGTGTGGAGAGAGTTAAGACAGAGATGATTTTGCTGAATGGAGTGGCATGAGGCGTAATCGTGTCTCAGTATCATGTTAATCTGTCACAGTGTGTTTTGTTCACATTGTAAGTGTGCTGAGCGCAGATCTTATTCTCTTCTTTAATGCTGTTTTTTTATGCATAGGTGTGTTAAAAGCATTTGCGGTGAGATGAGTTTAAATATAATACTAAATGCAAATGAGGAGCTTCATATAAAAACTGCTTTGAAATCCCCCAGACAAGCGAGGAATTAAATTACAGTTCTCTCTATGAAATGAGTCGGTAGATGATGTTTCACACAGACAGAGCGCTTGATTAACGCCATCTGCTCTAGATGTGTCTTTATATATATATATACAGTGCAATGCATAAGTTAATACACCCATGCTAAAGTTGACTAAAAAGAGGAATAAAAAATCATATTTTGGAAATTGAACTTAATGCCTTAATTTAAAAAATTAGGAAAAATCCAACCTTTAAGGACACCAATTTTCTTTGTGAATGAATAATGTATCGTAAATAAATAAATGTTCTTCCTTAAAATACATGGTGCATAAGTGAGTACACCCCTATGTTAAATTCCCATAGAGGCAGGCAGATTTTTATTTTTAAGTATTTTTTTTAAATTAATTTTTAGGATAGTATGCATCCTGATAAAGTTCCCTTGGCCTTTGGAATTAAAATAGCCCCACATCATCACATAGCCTTCACCATACCTAGAGATTGGCATGGTTTTATTTCCGTTAGCCTAAAAGCTAGTTTGATTTGCATTGAGAGATGATCTTATGGAAAGTACCCCATGCCAATCTCTAGGTATGGTGAAGACTATGTGATGATGTGGGGCTATTTTAATTCCAAAGGCCAAGGGAACTTTATCAGGATGCATAGTATCCTAAAAAAAAATAAAAAAAAATACTTAAAAATAAAAATCTGCCTGCCTCTATGGGAATTTAACATAGGGGTGTACTCACTTATGCACCATGTATTTTTAAGGAAGAACATTTATTTATTTACGATACATTATTCATTCACAAAGAAAATTGGTGTCCTAAAAGGTTGGATTTTTCCTAATTTTTTAAATTAAGGCATTAAGTTCAATTTCCAAAATATGATTTTTTATTCCTCTTTTTAGTCAACTTTAGCATGGGTGTATTAACTTATGCATTGCACTGTATATATATATATATATATATATAGATATATATATAGATAGATATAGATATAGATGTCTTACCAGACATCGGCATAATATATATATATTACTCTTTATAATTCGTTTGGATAGAAGACCCATTAGTGTTTGCTATTATCTTTCCTTTTCTTCTTCTTTTTTTTAGTTCCTCATTGAGTTTTTCTGATTGGGGTTGAGATGTGATGTTATTCTGGGAGCTTTAACCCATTTAATCCCACCGGACACAATCGTGACCGCGAAGAAAGTGTTCATTTATGAAGATATCAAAATGATATCGACTGCTGTTTTAGTGCATTTCCAGCAAATATGGAGAGAATAAAAGGGTCTCAGTTACATTTGTGTTGTTTCACATGGTTAGTGTAAAATGTCACATGACCAGAGCAGTTTAATTCTTGTTTGCACACAAAATGTTAGTAAAGTAAGATAATGTGTACCAAAAATCATTGTAATGTCTTTAAGGTGTCTAGTATTAATATATAAATTCACAATTATTCAGTTTTGTTGAGTGTGGTCATGGAATGAGTAAAGATGTTGATGGCAGCAATAGTGACCGGTGGGAAATGTTTTGGTCTATAAGTGTTGTATAAAGGTTATGATGTTTAATAGTATCCCTAAAATGACATGAAAGAGTTTAAAATGTGTTAAATAACTGGGCTGATATAGGCTATATAAGAATTTTGGTAACACTTTACAATAAGGTTCATTAGTTAACATTAGTTAATGTACTAACTAACAATGATCAATACATTTGTTACTATATTAGTTAATCTTTGTTAATTGATAACTTTCTATCTGAGATATGAGATTTTTTACAGCGAAAACTGTTTTCGAACAGGTTTCCCTCAATGCTGTTTACATTTCTTTTGTACTCACGAAACTCACTCCATTCTTGCATTTAGATCACTTAACAACTTTGCTTAAATAATAATAATAATTTATACTTTTTATCAGTAATAAAATATTTAAATGAATATTTATTGTCTTGTGTTTTAGGTAGGGCTGCACAATTAATCGAATTTGAAATCGCGATTACAATTACAGATGTACTTTCTACAGTTTATCTTAAGGTTTTTTTTCTTAATTTATTTTCATTTTAGTTTTAGTATAGCATTATAATACCATGCATATTTTTTACTTTGATTTGGTTTCTTCAACAAAAAAAAATTTGACATTTGAGGCTTAAAGTTTCTCAGGAAGAGTGTTTTCATCTTGTTTATTTTGATATAACAATATGGCATGCAGTCGCTCTAAACAATATTATAAAGCTATTCAAAACATCATTCAATGTAAATTGTGAAAATCGTAATTACAATTTCAAGGGAATAATCGACAATTATGATTTTTGTCATAATCGTGCAGCCCTAGTTTTAGGTAATTAATAAAACATAAATAAAATAATCAGCATTTTACTTTTTTACACTTTTCAAGGAAATCAACCAATGATTGCATAAAGCTGGGATAAGAAAAGTGTTTTAACCCTAAAACAGGCAACGTGACTCACGAGTCACATAGTTTTTATTGTCTTTTTTGGGGCCTAAGAACGATTTTTTCATCAAATCCTTTTATCATTTATCACAGCCTGGTCTGTCTTGAGTATGCTGGTCACATGATTTGCTTCAAGTTTTTTGTGATAAATTAGTCAGCCTGACCTAAATCCAACATGGCTGCCAGTGGTGCAGGACATTCAGATTTTGAGGAAAGTAAATATATATTAAACTTACTTTTCTTCTGGAAAAATAATAATAATACTGCTAACATTAATTGTGAACATTGTCTTAAAGTGCTGAAGAAGAAAATGAATTAATATGTTGTTCATGTTGTTATTTAGCACGTTTTGAAATATATGTGACTCCTGGGTCACGTTGCCTGTTTAGGGTATAAAAAAGGGATTAACTCTAATTTTGACTATCTGTGTATTTTGAGTTTTTAATTCACTATATTACAATTAAATCCTAATCTAATCATGACAAACTATATATCGTTGGAAAGGTCTAAGACTCCTAAATAGATATTCTAGCTCTGTTTTTTGTTACGAATTATGTAGGAACAGTAATAGATGGATTTATGACAAGAGTGCACCTCAAAAAATCTACATCATAACAGGAGTTCTGGCGTTTGTCACAAAAAGTCGATGCACACACTTTTAATAATTGAAACTTTTGTTTTCATGCTAAAAGTTCATAATAAAACATATAATCTAGTATTTGTCAATAAAAAATGATAAAATAATATTATCCTCTAAAAAGCATAACATATATATATTATCCTCTAAAATATAATATCTTTTTACCACCTTTTTTATTAAATCACATATTTTAGTAGTTATCATAAATTAGGTATTATTTGAAAGCTTACAAACTCAGAATTCATCCTGTGAAAACCGCTTTGAAATTGGACATTGCATTACCATAGAAACGGTAGTCTAAATTCTTTTATCTGGCTCCACCCCTTTTGGGCGTAATCATGTTTCATAATTTATGATCAAAACCTTTTCTAATCTTGACAAAATATTGTTAGAAAGGTCTGAGTCTCAAGGTTTGATATTTTGTGACAGAAGTGTTATTTGGACAGAAATGTATTAATTTGTTACAGCAGAATGCATACAATTAAATTCAATGGAATGTATGTCACCCGGTGGCTATTTCTGGTATTACGCCTAAACAAAATCTCATGGGAACTTCAAGTTTTGTGATATCAACTTCAAATTTGGAACAAAACATGGTTAGATATATGGCTTTGATTTGATATTAATTTTAGAGTAAAAAATATTTTGTAAAATAGATATTATATATAAAAGAATATTAAGTACAGTATATTTGATTTACTGTAAATTTAAACTTCCATAACTTTTTCATACTTTCATTTTTTTAAGTGCTTTCACTTCAGCAATAATGTGCAGAGTGTTTTCTTTAAAACAAGACCAAACTTAGGTCTACACCCAAAAGCATTCTTGAATTACAACCATTTAAGTTTGAATAGTGCATTTTAATGTCCATTCTCAAAAAGGGGGTGACAGTTAAGGGGTTAAAGTACCATTTTTATGGTAACGCAGGGTCCGATTTCAAAACAGTTTTCACAGGCTGAATCTTGAATTCGTAAGCTTTCGAATGATATATAATTTGTCAACATTAGATCAGGAGAAGTATAGGATATAATTGTTTTAAACATGCAATGGCAGTTACAGTTACAGTCCTTTTTTTATACCCTAAACAGGCAACGTGACCTGGGAGTCACAACTCATAAAATCCAAAATATATCAAATATTTCAAAAATTCTTTTGGATATGTTTTACTTAAGTCCAGATGATATAAGAAATTACATGAAACTATTTTTTGCTTATCATTTTCTACTCTTGCCTGTTTAAGGGTTAACAAAAAAATTGCCTTTCCCGCAATTGACGTAATTTTCCGTTTCCACTGTCATACTGTAGGTGGCGCTATTACGCATCTTCAGAAAGAGCACAGAATCACAGGAGGAAAAGAAGCTGAAACAAGCGATAAAAGCATTGAATTTATGCACATTGTAGTCTTTGGAAAAACACAATTTTCTCAGCTTTTTGTTTAAAATGTTGCTTTTTTTAATGAAACCTGCATTCAAGTGTTGATAAAAAAAAAGAATGCATGAAGCTAGAATAAAACTTTTTTTTTTTTAAAGCAGAGTTCTTTCTTTTGATAAATTGCACGTTCAGATATTCATACAAACTGAATATTCTGGTGGCCGTTACATTACAGAAACGCTGGTGTGGAGAGAGTTAAGACAGAGATGATTTTGCTGAATGGAGTGGCATGAGGCGTAATCGTGTCTCAGTATCATGTTAATCTGTCACAGTGTGTTTTGTTCACATTGTAAGTGTGCTGAGCGCAGATCTTATTCTCTTCTTTAATGCTGTTTTTTTATGCATAGGTGTGTTAAAAGCATTTGCGGTGAGATGAGTTTAAATATAATACTAAATGCAAATGAGGAGCTTCATATAAAAACTGCTTTGAAATCCCCCAGACAAGCGAGGAATTAAATTACAGTTCTCTCTATGAAACTAGATGTACCGCATGGCGGTACAAAATATGACCGCCGCTCAGGCCTGCACTGGCTTTCCACAAAAATAAATGACGTGGAGTAATTTGGCTGTATTGCGTGTTTATGTATATACCTAAAAAAAGTAGTAGTATGTGCATGTCTGTCTGTGTGTGTGTGTATGTGTGTGTGTTCGTGTGTGTGTGTGTCTGTGCGTGTATGTATGCGTGCGTACATGTGTGTGCGCGTGTGTGTTTGTGTGTCTGTGCATGTGGATTTGTATGTGTGTGTATGGGTGTGTGTCTGTGCGTGTGGATGTCAGTGTGTGTGCATGCTTGTGTTTGTTTGTATTCCTGCATGTGTGTGTGTGACAGTATCATCCTAAACCAGCAACCCTTCGCTCAACACCACCATCTACAGGCCGATGAGTGTACAGTCACTAAATGTGCACATAAATGAATTTATTTTATACCCCCCCATGGATGAAATTCTACGAAACTTAGCATACCCCCAGAGGATGTCAAGTTAATCATACACATGAAATATGGTGCAGTTCTGAACATCTCAACTGAAGATAGGGGCGATTAAAGCAGAATAATATTGCATTTTCATTTTTTATGGGAGGGGCGCAAATCACAAATGACTGATTATGGGCTAGGTTGATGTGGGCCCTTAAGAGCAACATACCATAAAAATTTCTTCATCCTCGGTGCCACGGTTCAGGTAGTTATTTAGGAAAAACTGCATTTTTTGGGTTTGGGGGGGCCCAGCGCGGGGGGGGGAGTGGCCCCCGGGGACCAAACGAAATTTTTCCGTAAAAGTCTAGTGGGGCTACATGCCCACCAAATTTCATGTTCCCCCGTGTTTCGGTGTCCCTGGTATCGTTGACGGAAAATTCAGTAGATTGACGAAAAAAAAAAAAAAAAAAAACTTTGACAATCCCTATATGACCGCTTTCGCTAGCTATGCTAGGCTAGCGGCGGTCATAATGAGTCGGTAGATGATGTTTCACACAGACAGAGCGCTTGATTAACGTCATCTGCTCTAGATGTGTCTTTATATATATATATATCTAGATATAGATGTCTTACCAGACATCTGCATAATATATATATATTACTCTTTATAATTCGTTTGGATAGAAGACCCATTAGTGTTTGCTATTATCTTTCCTTTTCTTCTTCTTTTTTTTAGTTCCTCATTGAGTTTTTCTGATTGGGGTTGAGATGTGATGTTATTCTGGGAGCTTTAACCCATTTAATCCCACCGGACACAATCGTGACCGCGAAGAAAGTGTTCATTTATGAAGATATCAAAATGATATCGACTGCTGTTTTAGTGCATTTCCAGCAAATATGGAGAGAATAAAAGGGTCTCAGTTACATTTGTGTTGTTTCACATGGTTAGTGTAAAATGTCACATGACCAGAGCAGTTTAATTCTTGTTTGCACACAAAATGTTAGTAAAGTAAGATAATGTGTACCAAAAATCATTGTAATGTCTTTAAGGTGTCTAGTATTAATATATAAATTCACAATTATTCAGTTTTGTTGAGTGTGGTCATGGAATGAGTAAAGATGTTGATGGCAGCAATAGTGACCGGTGGGAAATGTTTTGGTCTATAAGTGTTGTATAAAGGTTATGATGTTTAATAGTATCCCTAAAATGACATGAAAGAGTTTAAAATGTGTTAAATAACTGGGCTGATATAGGCTATATAAGAATTTTGGTAACACTTTACAATAAGGTTCATTAGTTAACATTAGTTAATGTACTAACTAACAATGATCAATACATTTGTTACTATATTAGTTAATCTTTGTTAATATTAGTTAACAGCTGTTCATGTTAGTTCACAGTGCATTAACTAATGTTAACAAATACAACCTTTGATTTTAATAATATATTAGTAAAAGATGCTGAAGAATTAATAAACGCTGAGAAAGAGCAGTTCATTATTAGTTCATGTTAACTAATGTAGTTAACTAATGAAACCTTATTGTAAAGTGTTACCAGAGTTTTCAGTATACACATTATCCCAATTGTGACCGAACATAAAACACAATTTTTCACTCACTTTTCCATGAAAATGTAACAAAATAATTATTGATTTTAAGGGGCAACTCATTTTTGGGGGGGATTAAACCGGTTAAAGGTGATTTTATCCATGTTTGATCCACTTCTGATGAGCAGAATCTCTCATTTCGCATGAGAGAACATGTAAAAGTATAGTATATGGTATTTTTCTCTGAATGAGTCTATGGATTCTTGTTGGACAATCATCAGTGTTATGGTGCAGTGCCATACAGACGCCCTGAAGCGAACCGAGCAACCTTATCACACTGAAATTAGCCAGACAAGCTTGATATAAAATCAATGTATAAGTTGAGTTGAGCCGAACAGCTGAGAGGGTTTGTCTGAGTGCTTTAGTTCCACACAAACAAGGCCACGAGAAAGCATTCGCAAGGCATTTCTCTCATTCACTTTGTAGTTCTGTTGGGATTTCAGAGGCCTTTTTGATCTTTGCTTGCTTGATATTGTGTTAATAGCAGGAACTTCAAAGTTTGGCTGTGCTCTAATTTTCATAAAAGGTTATTGTTGACTGAAGTTTTGTAAATGAGTTTGTCTATGAACCGAAGACGCCGGGGAACAACACACACCTGTTTGTTCAGGGAAATCTTCACAAGCTACAGATCTCAAAACATTTAATTAGATTTCCGTTCCACACTAAGACGTTTCCACAATAGACGAGCGCGACCTCAGAGGAACTATCAATGGGGTTTTTACGTTTTAAAGGATGTGTTTTCTGCGATTTGGTTTAGTTCAACGCTGATAAAAAGGCAACATTTGCACATTGCATTCAAAAGATATCTCATTATCCTCCGCCTGACACAGGTGTTCACAGAGAGAGTATTAGCCAGAGAGAAAACAGATGAATCGTGCTGATAGGGGCTTCAATCTTTGGGGAAGTGCGCCGTCTTAAATATTCATTAGCACTTGGCTTGGTGTGTTCTTGTCATGATGCTGTCGTCCTTGTGTGCTGTGGCTTCAGACTGGCTGTACGGAAAAGCACTCTGGATCATTTTTGACTCTCTTTCTTGGTTAATAATGGAGGGACACTCAGCACAAATAAGGCTGAAACCCATTTTGATGGACAGAAAGGCCTTCCCAAGGTTCTCACATCAATATCTGAATTCCTTGGTGTTGTGGACAAAACCGATTTACACTCAATATCTGGTCACTCTCGCCCTGCTGGTTCTTTTAGCAAAGCTTGAGACATGGCTTTTACTGGTGAGACTTTTTGTTTTTGTAATCAGGCTCTTAAAATTATATAAATTTAATATAAATTAAATTTAAATAGATTTATCAGCCAATATTTATCAGTTATCGGCTTTCAAATATAAAGAAATATCAGTTATCGGCTTTCAAATATAAAGAATTATCGGTTATCGGCTTTCAGATATAAAGAATTATCGGTTATCAGCTTTCAAATATAAAGAAATATCAGTTATCGTCCTTCACATATAAAGAATTATCGGTTATCGGCTATCAAATATAAAGAAATATCAGTTATCAGCCTTCACATATAAAGCATTATCGGTTATCGGCTTTCAAATATAAAGCATTATCAGTTATCGGCCTTCAAAAATAAAGAATTATCGGTAATCAGCTTTCAGATATAAAGAATTATCGGTTATCGGCTTTCAAATATGAAGAATTATCTGTTATCGGCTTTCAAATATAAAGAATTATCGGTTATCAGCTTTCAAATATGAAGAATTATCTGTTATCGGCTTTCAAATATAAAGAAATATCAGTTATCGGCCTTCACATATAAAGCATTATCGGTTATCGGCTTTCAAATATAAAGAAATATCAGTTATCGGCTTTCAAATATAAAGAAATATCAGTTATCGGCCTTCACATATAAAGCATTATCGGTTATCGGCTTTCAAATATAAAGAAATATCAGTTATCGGCCTTCACATATAAAGCATTATCGGTTATCGGCTTTCAAATATAAAGAAATATCAGTTATCGGCCTTCAAATATAAAGAATTATCGTAATCGGCTTTCAGATATAAAGAATTATCGTTTATCGGCTTTCAAATATGAAGAATTATCTGTTATCGGCTTTCAAATATAAAGCATTATCGGTTATCGGCTTTCAAATATGAAGAATTATCTGTTATCGGCTTTCAAATATAAAGAAATATCAGTTATCGGCCTTCACATATAAAGCATTATCGGTTATCGGCTTTCAAATATAAAGAAATATCAGTTATCGGCCTTCACATATAAAGCATTATCGGTTATCGGCTTTCAAATATAAAGAAATATCGGTTATCGGCTTTCAAATATAAAGAATTATCATAATCGGCTTTCAGATATAAAGAATTATCGTTTATCGGCTTTCAAATATGAAGAATTATCTGTTATCGGCTTTCAAATATAAAGCATTATCGGTTATCGGCTTTCAAATATAAAGAAATATCTGTTATCGGCTTTCAAATATAAAGCATTATCGGTTATCGGCTTTCAAATATAAAGAAATATCAGTTATCGGCCTTCACATATAAAGCATTATCGGTTATCGGCTTTCAAATATAAAGAAATATCAGTTATCGGCCTTCACATATAAAGCATTATCGGTTATCGGCTTTCAAATATAAAGAAATATCAGTTATCGGCTTTCAAATATAAAGAATTATCGTAATCGGCTTTCAGATATAAAGAATTATCGTTTATCGGCTTTCAAATATGAAGAATTATCGGTTATCGGCTTTCAAATATAAAGAAATATCAGTTATCGGCCTTCACATATAAAGAATTATCGGTTATCAGCTTTCAAATATAAAGAAATATCAGTTATCGGCCTTCACATATAAAGAATTATCGGTTATCGGCTTTCAAATATAAAGAATTATCGGTTATCGGCTTTCAGATATAAAGAATTATCGGTTATCGGCTTTCAAATATAAAGAAATATCAGTTATCGGCTTTCAAATATAAAGAAATATCAGTTATCGGCCTTCACATATAAAGAATTATCGGTTGTCGGCTTTCAAATATAAAGAATTATCGGTTATCGGCCTTCAAATATAAAGAATTATCAGTTATTGGACAAAATTTTCATATCAAAGCCAGATATTGCCTGTAAGTCCGTGTAAAGTCCACTGTGCTTGTCGTGCGAGTTGAATTCGTGTGCTTTTTGTCGTGTGTTGCATCAGGGATGTGTTGCTTCTTTCATAAGCTCCCAGATTTATACGCAAAGTTGTTGTACACGCACCTGACATACTGTACAATGAATTTATTCCTCTTTACTTGTTCAGCTCATCGCTTAGTATAGTGTTAGATTTAAGAGGCATTTTGTAGAAGATTTGTTCTATTCAGACGTGACAATGTCCCAGTTTCACACTGCCCTAGTAAAAAAAAAACCTATACCAAAATACATTTATTTTAGGGATGCACCGATATGAACATTTTCGTCGTTACCGATAATTCTTGATATTTGAAAGCCGATAACCGATATATTGGCCGATAAATCTAAATCCAAAGTTTTATATAATTTTGAGAGCCTGATTATAAAAACAAAAGACTATGAAAAGCCATGTCCCAAACACACATTAACAATGATTTTCTCATTATAATTGTATGTAGCCGATATGACAGACTTGTGTTGCACATGTTGCACTAAACTGTATTTTTCTTTCATATTTCAACCATTATGGTGAACAGTGCGATTCTGAAGTGTCTCAGCTGAAGGAAATAATCCATTATTGATTGGCTTTAATATATCGGGCACATTTTTATGTTAATGTTTTCATTACTTTGAAAGGTAATCTGATTACATGGCATTGCCCCCAACACTGGCAAACATTCACATAAACAGTTTTGTATTTTCCTGCTTTCAGTTATATCCATACGTGAATAAATGTATTGGTTATCTGGCTTATTGAAATGCTCTTGTATTTAATATAACTCCAGGTTGTGAGTTTGTTTTACTCTGCTATATTTAATTGAATGTAGTCGTACCGTATGCTCAGACCTGTTGCGGCAGGAATTGGTCAACGTCGCAGTAATAAGTGGCGTTTCAAGTCCACTCGTGTTTTTTTGAAATAGTGTTTTATGAGCGTCAATATGTTGTGCACACACTCATCTAACACATACATTCTCGTCACAATGTCATCTCCTGTTTATGGAACAATCCTGCAGTCCTTTAAAGATGAGCAGAGACTGGAAAATAAGCCTGTGCCGGTGTGTGTGTGTGTGTGTGTGTATCGGTGGTCGGTGTTGCATTACTGTGAAATGTTCTGTTGCTTGCAGCCTCTTTCCTCTTTCAGTCGATGTGTGAATATTTTTATATTCTGACTCCAGTTATGTTGGAAGTGTCTGCTGTGGAGTGCACATATGTTTTTTGGACATGTTTTCATATTTATTTTCCTACAGGTTCAGAGGGTTCTGAATAATTTATATGAAAACAAGAAGATTGCAAGCGCCACTCACAATATCTATGCATACAGGTATTTCTGTTTTTAATTCATTAAAAAAAATCCTTTGCCGTTGCTAAGCAAATATTTTTTTCTTTTAGACAAATTAGTTCAACCCTAACTTTACATACTCCGTTTAGTCATTTGTGCAGTTTGTTTTATGTACATAACCTCTGCCTTAAATATGCATGTTTCATATTTTTATCTATGAAATTTTATAGCTACTTTTTAAGATATTTAAAGAAATCATTGTAATATTTGCATTCTAATAGACGTGGCCAGGCACATTTTTGTATGTTGTAAATTTTTACGTTTACAGTTTAAAAAATCCAATGTCGTAAGTAAGATAAATGTAATTCAAGATAAATTAATGAAATATTTTAATACATTGCAAAGCAATTTTGCTTATCAGGTACATTTATCTTGTCTTAAAGTCCCCCTGTGGTGAAAATCCAGCTTTTAATGTTGTTTATATGTGTCTGTGGTGTTTTTAATCTGCTTTAAGACAAACCATGTGTAAATTCATAAGTCGACAGCATTGCTGAGTATTTTCTCCTTAAAACTGCAGTGAACCAAAGACAGTCTCAAAAACACGCTTTGAAATCGCTGGTGTTTCTGACGTCACAAACTACCTTGTAACCAATCAGATCAACGTGTGATCGTCAACCAGTGGATCTCTGAGCTGAGTGAGTGAGTGGAGGTGGGGCTCATTTGCATATTCATAGAAACGCGCATACTAAATGAGGCAAGGGTGTCGAGTTACATTCAAGCTATTTTAAGGCATTTTTTCAAGGAAAAAAGTTTAAATATGTCATTTTGGTGATCAAAGGTGAGTTTTAAGGGATAAAATGATTGACTACAGGGAGACTTTAAGTAAGTTGAGATATTTTTGCCTCAAAAACCTCCGTAGAACAAGATCAAGATTTACAGCAGTTTCTTTTAGAACATCTTTTTTCTTAGTTTGTTATTAAATTGCAGGCAGTATTTCAATTTTTTATGCATTTCGAGTGTGTTTGTGAGTGACGTGTGTGTGTGTTGTTACGCAAGCGTAGCCCCGGGCGGTTCCTCAGGACATGAGCAGTGACGTACAGTATTGGAGGAGTGTGTGTCTGAGATTAAACCGCAGGTGATATTGACATTCAGCATGTTCCCGTATGAGGACACAAGGGTTTTCCGTTCTCAACCCTGTTTGGGAAGGTGAAGCCTGGAGCCGCCCAAAACCTCAAAGTAAAGCTGATGTTTTAATTACAAGTTACAAGATCATTGGTGATTAAATATTGACTGCTGTCTGTCATTAACCTCAGAAAGATTGGATTGTTGTTTATTAACAGCTTGAGACTTTAAGGCAGGTATTCTTTAGCTAAATTTGCTAAAACAGGAGACTCACAAAAAATGGTAAAATCAATGTTCAAATGCAGATTGTAAAACACATTTGTAAGTAATATTTTTTTTTGTAGTTTTTTTTTTTTTGCTGGTTTTTGTTGCTAGTGTTAAGTTTTTTTATGCAAATGAGCCCCGCCTCCACTCACTCACTCAGCTCAGAGATCCACTGGTTGACGATCACACGTTGATCTGATTGGTTACAAGGTAGTTTGTGACGTCAGAAACACCAGCGATTTCAAAGCGTGTTTTTGAGACTGTCTTTGGTTCACTGCAGTTTTAAGGAGAAAACACTCAGCAATGGTGTCGACTTATGAATTTACACATGGTTTGTCTTAAAGCATATTAAAAACACCACATAGACACATAAACATCATTAAAAACTGGATTTTATCTTGAATTTAGAGTCTATCGCTCTATCGGCCCCTTGAAAAATAAAGTTTAGTACCACCTGAGACTGCATTGTTTGTGCCATGGACTTGAATGATAACACCAATACTTAAAAGAGCTTATATACTTTTTTCTCATGAAAGGTGTTGTTACTTTGTTACAACATACTTTCATTAATCTGGTGCTCTTCAGTCATTTTTGACAGAAAAAAATTACATTTTGTTTTTTTAGAATTTTCTACTTCATCGGAATGGTACGAAAGTTGGTAAAGGTTTTGGCACTTGCTGTGTGAACAAAAACTGGTTAAATGGTCCTGAAAAAATTAGTCACACTTGTGCTCCTCGAGGTCAGAAATGAGCGCATTGGAAATGAATGGAGACGAATTTCATCTAGTGGAAGTGTTTGGTACTGCGGCCAAACAACATCTCACTGAAAGATCATTTTTTGAGATCTCAAACTTGTTTGGGTTTATGGCTTTGATTTTCTTGCAGTTTTAGAGTAAAACGTGTTTTTGAAAATATATATTTCATATAAAAATTGAAAATAGCATTTTTCATAACAATAAATGTACAATTCTGTAACTTTTTTAAAACATTTTTCACGTCAGCAATAATCTGCCAAGTGTCGTCTTTGAAAAGAGATCAAACTGCTCTAAAACATTCAAGATTTACGCCAGTTTAAGTTGGAAATATATTTTCAGGTCAATGCTCAAAAAGTGAATAAATGGATTATAAATATAACGTAAACATAATTTAGTACCATAGAATCCCCTAAAAATACAAAATATTAAATAAAAAACATTATCAAACTAAAATATAGTACATTCATTTCATTGAGAAAAAAAAAAATCTGTCATTTTTGACGACACACGAAGAGCACCAGAGGGTTAATAGGAGACTTGATTTCCACTGTGACTCGACACCGATTGGCCACTTTATTCACATGAGATTCTCCATTCCCATATGATGAGCCGTGTGTGGTGAAAGGTCTCTCTGGGCAGCGATGTGTCTGTTGGCTGTTAGCGAACTGACTGTCAACACTGGGTGTCATTCACTCCACACAACTATTCCCCAAATGATGGACCTTGTGGTCTCAAAACCCTCAATGTCGAGCCAGAAAACCTCAGCGGGGCGTCCTAATTTCCCACACTCCTCCCTGTGCCTGATACTATTCCTCATCCAAATCCTCTTCCTATTTCACTCTGAAATACACTCACAACCACAAAACCGCAGACGCCTCGCAAACACAATTATAATGCGAGTGAAAGTCACTGAGGGCTGTTTTGAGGAAAGTGGCCACTGAGGGTTCGCATGAAGGTTTTCCGACATTTATTTCACAATCCCCTCATGTTTTCATCAGGATCTACTTGGAGGATAAAAGCTCTTTCCTGCAGGACTGCGAGGATGATGGAGAAACCGCAGCGGGGGGGCGATTGCTGCATCTTTTGCAGGTACATGTGTGTTTGCGTCAGGTGACAGATTGGCTAGTGGATGTTAATCAAGATATTATGAGTTCTGTTGGGTTTTCTTTGTTCAGTTCTTTAATTATTTGAAAAGTTTCACCCAAAAATGTACATGTCTTTCATTTAAACGATGTTCAAGCCGTCTTTTCCATACAGCTAAAGCATAAGAACCATTATACAACCAAAGAACATGAAATGTCCAGTTCAAATATATATTTTACAATATATAAAATGCTCACCAAGGCTGCATTTATTTAATGAAAAATACAGTAAAAACGGTAATATTGTGAAATATTTTTAGTATTTAAAAGAGTGGTTTTCTATTTAAATATATTGTGAAATGAAATTTATTCCTGTGATGCAAAGCTGAATTTTCACGGGAATGAATCATCATATTAGAGTGATTTCTGGAGGATCATGTGACACTGAAGACTGGAGTAATGATGCTTTGATCACAGGGATAAATTACACTTTAAAATATATTAAAATAGAAAACAGTTATTTTAAATTGTCATAATATTTAACAATACTGTTTTATTTTTATTTATTTTGATCAAATAAATGCAGCCTTGGAGACTTTTTAAAAAAAACATTAAAAATCTTAGCGATCTACAACTTTTGACTGGTAGTGTATATAAAATGCTCACCAAGGCTGCATTTATTTGAGGAAAAATGCAGTAAAAACAGTAATATAGTGAAATATTTTTTACAATTTAAAAGAGTTGTTTTCTATTTGAATATATTGTGAAATGTAATTTATTCCTGTGATATAATAAATTAAATTTTTCAAGATATTCCAATAGAAAACAGTTATCTCAAAATGTAATATTATTTCACCGTTTTTACTGTATTTTTCATTTTTCTCTCAAAACTATTTAAAAAATCATAATTATTCTACACTTTTGCCCAGTAGTAAGTGTATATCCCCTAAACTCTGTGCCTGCAGGACTCAGTAAAGGCAGCATTGCCTGGAAGCAGTGGTTTAAAGCACGTGATCTTGAAGCGTTCTTCAAGCTGCGCACGTATTCAAAGTCAATGGATCATTTTAGCAGGCTTGTTGATATGCTGTGGGATTATCCATGCACTCCTCCTGTCTTGATCCCAATTCCATTCTTGCGATGTCAGATATTTGCACACGGATATGTCATTCCTCCATAATCTTTCCTCTTATCTCCCCTTCTCTGATTAAAGGCATCAAAACCCTCCAGTGTGAAATACGACATGACACTGTAATCTCGAGACAGCATTTCCGTCAATAACCTCAGCGAAAACGGAGCATCTGCGGTGGCGTTTTTCAAATTATCTTCAGTGAAGTGAGGTTTAGTTTGTCACAGGTGGTTTTGATTGGAACATCATGTATTATGAGTTTCAGTTGACGGACACGTCATCTCTAATTTTGCACAGGTACTCCAGCGACTTCACTTTTCGCATCCGAGTGAAACGATTTCATTTATTGTTTTATGCTTTTTACAGTCAAACCAAAAATGATTCTGACAGCAGATTTAAATTTTGATGTTTTTTTACTAGCGTGTGCAGGACACTATAGTTCATTTATGTAAGTGAGGAGAGCAAAATAAAGTAAACTGTGACATATTACACCCAAATATTCTTCATACAGTGACTACCAGTGACATTTATAAACCAAAAATGATTCAGACACTTTGAGCTGATCATGTTCTGCTGAAGTGTGTTTTCTTTAATTGCTAATGCTCTTTTTACACACAGACTGAACAAAATGAAGCATTGCTTGGTGATTGGTTGAGCTAAACTGGTATTATCTAATTGTGTAGTTAAATTTAACAGCTGACAGATATTCAACATAATTCATGTGTGAGACAGTCTAACAGAAGGACGGACAAAACCAGTCAAATATCAACTGAGTTCTGCTCATATTTTATTAAACTATAGCGAATAAACTGTGATAATGTGAGAAATGTTGAAGGTGTCTGAATAAATTTTCAGGCCTCGTCAAAATTTCGAAAGGATTCGATGGGAAAAATGCTATAAAAATATAAAACATGGCCTGTTCGAGAGCTTTTTCTCGGTGCATGAATGAAAACATTCCAATGAAAACGAACAGCCGTTCACATGCGATCATTCAGCCTTTTGGAGTTCATCCCACTATTTCCTGTTTTCCGAATGTGACGGCATGTTTGAAAGAGAAAAGACTATTAATAGAGGTGGCATGTGCAGATGGCAGTGATTTTCCCCTTCTCTCCGGCGTTCACCCAGCCTCATCCCTGCGGCGCTGGGAAAAAAACAACGAGCGAGGACTGGAAACGCACTTGAGAGCTGTCATTCTTTTCAAAGGCCATATTTTGTCTTTTCTGCGCCTTTAAGCGACTCCTTTCCCAAACAGGGACTGACAGGCTACGTGCCGTCTTGGGGAAAATGTGGCATGAAGGAAACATTTGTGAATCTTTTCATGCACAACTTCTGTTTCAATCGGACTGAATTCATTCCGATTGATGAATCTGATTAGTGTTTACGTGAATGCTAAACATGTGACATTATGTTTATATGTCACGAGCTTGAAATCGGAATCGATATTTTTACATTTTTACGAATATTTCAAGGCTTTTCAGTCCTATTGAGCCGTAAATCCGATTACTAACGGATTATTTGGTTGCATGTAAACGTGGTCAGTGATGCTTCATTAAATGTAGTTTTTTTTACTGTGGCAAACACCGCTCACATTTGCTGATCATTCTGTCTCACAGATCCTGGATGTGCGTAACGTGCTGGTGGTGGTCTCTCGATGGTACGGTGGGATTCTGCTGGGACCCGACCGCTTCAAACACATCAACAACTGTGCCAGGAACATCCTTATCCAGGAGGGTTACACAGACACTTCAGTAAGACTAATGTACAAACATGTACAATGCAGATATTCAGCAAATACAGAAACTCAGGTTCAGGATTACAGGTCCTTAACTCAGTCTGTTTGCAGTCGCATCGCTATCTATAGGGCACAGCTGATTGGTACTGTAGTCTCCACATGTGCGTTCATAATGGTGCAGAGCAGAGCGAGCGTTTTTCCATAGGAATGAACGTGGACACGTGCGCATTTTAGTTTCGCTTTCAAATTAGCGCCAGTTTGGGGGCGGATTGCTTGAATTGTGAGTTCATTAGCCTATTATTCTTAATGAAAAACACAACAACAAAACAGTACAATGACAAATTCGCTTAAAGGGGTGGTATAATGCCCTTTTCACAAGATGTAAAATAAGTCTCTGATGTCCCCAGAGTGTGTGTGTGAAGTTTTAGCTCAAAATACCCCACAGATATTTTTATATAGCACGTTAAAATTGTCACTTTTTGAGGGTGAGCAAAAATGCACCGTTTTGTGTCTGTTCCTTTAAATGCAAATGAGCTGCTGCTCCCGGCACAGGGGGTGGAGCTTCAACAGCTTGCACTCACACAGACATGCACTGAAAATGTATGTTCAAACCGGATTCAGACAATGATGAAAGAAGAAGTCAAACTCAAGAAGAAGTGACAACATGTAGACAACATTTCTGAATGGTTAGTTGATGAATGTATGTAGCTGATGTGTAGTTATCTTCTAGTCATTGATTAGCATATTCTGTCTTGATAATCTATAAATCGTGTTCCGGGGGCGGGGTTTATGTAAATTTTAGGGTTGGTGATGTCACTAACCCGGGAGGAATGTGGTGTAGTCTCTACCAGCCGTTTGTTGTAGTCCTTAAAAAGCGATTTCTTTAAAAGCAAATATCTCCCTTTGCTCTGAACTCTGAGCGTTGTAACTTTGCAGATGTTGTTTATGCTCAAACAGCAACATTACACACTAACTAAAGTTAGAAAAGTGAAATCATAATCAACCACCCCTTTAAATAGGCGCTTTTCCACCAAATATTCCGCCATCATCTTGTCAGTCAGCTCCTCACTCTCGTGATTAATGAAGTCTGACTCCTGCTGCTGATCTGTGCTGCGACTCTAGTTCAACTCACGGTTTATTAAGCAGACACTGTAAGGCCCGTGAAATTGGTCCAATATGCCGGTCCGCCAATACACAGGGAAGGTTATCACGTGTTCTGTCCTTACTCGTGCAAAGTATTGGTTGGTTAAATTTACAATACATTTAGTTATGTATTCTCTCGTTAATTCATCTGACTCCATAAATGAAAGGTTTTAATAATATCTGTGCCTCACTAAAAGTGAGTGAATGTTTGACTATTCCGTTTAACTCTTCAATGAAAATAATATCAAAGTCAGTTAGAATAATCAAATGTAACAATTTATTATGTCAGGTAAATGTATCATGCCAATTTCATAATCATTTCAAAGATAATCGATACAAAACATCAAATTCTCTGGAATAAAGAAAAGAGATGCATACCCAACATTAAGAAATACGTGAGGCTGAGAGCTCTCACTCTCAACCTCACGGACCGATCTGAGGTACAGAAAAGGCCCTGATCTCCCTGCTGCACTTCCTTAAATAGACAAACCTTTTCACCTGGAACCATGTGCTAACAATAGAAATTTGCATTCAGAGGTACACTGTAGCACCTCTTGGGGGCGTGTGACCATTTGCTTGAGAGACCAACCCCTCCTTGTATGCTAGTTATCCATAAACCTTCAAAAACCTTATTACCTTGTGTTTTACTTATTCTGGAAATAGGAAATTTGTACCAGTCGCACTGTGACATTTTAAATGATACCAAACATGAAAATACTCTGTGATAATCATTTACATTAAACTATACATTTTCTTAGGAGAAACCAGGTGATCATCTGAGCATGAGAGAGAGGGGGTGAGGGGAGAGGGAAGGAGATGTAGATTAGGATGACTCGGAGGTGAGACTTTCGTCTCGATGATGCACGAGGGCCAGTTCAAATGATAATCTCCAGAGAGGTCCTTTTGTCCTCTCAGGGCCTGGCCACCCCCAAAACAGACTGTCTGGAATTTCCTAATTTATCAATTCTTACAACACGTTCAGTTTTTAATTGTAGTGTCTGTTCTCTAACTGAACTAAATTCTTTTATTTTTAAAAAAGAATCTAATCGACGGTGGGGTGAGTTGCCGCGGTGGGCAAGTGATGATACCGGTGTTGGTTCTGTACACCGACTATCGTAGCAAGCCTAATCAGTAGCCAATGAGTTTGCATGTTCAACCTTCATACACCTGGTCAGCATTTGCGTTAGCAGTGCAGTGCGCTTTCAGAAAACCCTCCACCTTCCCCAGCTCCACCTGTATAGATCTGTAATTCATGTCTGATATATTGTACAGCATGTCGTGTGTGTATTGGCAGTGGAAAATCCCGTATTTGGTCCCGCAAGATATCAAATATATCAACATTGCATTACACATTACCATGCCAAACACCCTGAGAGAAAACCAAACATCATCATGAAAATCATTCTGTTCTAGCATGCTTTTTACTGGAAACAGCTCTGCCACCTTTCCCTCTTGCAAAGGTTTCTGTTGACGCGTTTGTAGTTTTGTCTCAGGGCCGTTTTTGAGTACTAAATGTTCAACATTCAATTTTTTGTTTGCTTCTGTGAGTTTATATGAAGAGAAGCTCTCCTCTTGAGTGTCCAACAATCACAGTGATAAGGTCACACAAAAAGCAGTTCTGAGGAGATTTGCCGGCACGCGCCTGACTTCTTCTGAGGATTCATTTGTTTGTTGTTTTCTTTCATTTCTGTGCAAATGAGGACTCGCGCACAGCTGTGGGGCTGCTATGGTTACCCGCATAATAGGGGCGCTTCGGTTTATATGCAGACATACAATTACACGCATGTGTGATATGATTGTTTAAGATTTTGCTAGAATTCATTTCAGAAACCTCGACTCAATTAAAGCAGCATCACATGGCTGAGGAAAACACAAGCGCAGGAAACCAAAGCTGGCACGTTTCATGAGCGCGAGATCCTATTTTGTGGCATGTCTTTGAAATTGGTATCACATCGTTACGGTGATTGGCGTTAGAAGCAGCTAAAAACACACCTTTCTTCTTCCACTTCTATTTTAAGCCGTGGACTTCTGTAGTTCCTTTGATTGTGGACTGGATGAGTTTGTTTCCGAACTCGACAGCCTCAGAAGTTGTTTAGTTGAACCATCAAACCAACACCGCTTTGTCTAGTTTCCAGTCCAAATATCTAAACATTCTTAAATCAAGAAGCATTTACTAGATGAGTAAAATTAAATAAGAAATTCTATCTTTATTTCCGATTAAAAAAGTTTTTGCTTAAAACAAGCTAAATTATCTGCCAATGGGGTAAGAAAATAATCTTAATTCAAATGGAAAACAAGAACAAATAATCTTAATTCAAGTGGAAAACAAGAAAAATTATCTTAAAATAATCTTAATTCAAATGGAAAACAAGAACAAATAATCTTAATTCTAATGGAAAACAAGAAAAATAATCTTAATTCAAATGGAAAACAAGAAAAATTATCTTAAAATAATCTTAATTCAAATGGAAAACAAGAAAAATAATTTTAATTCTAATGGAAAACAAGAAAAATAATCTTAATTCAAGTGGAAAACAAGAAAAATTATCTTAAAATAATATTAATTCAAATGGAAAACAAGAAAAATTATTTTAATTCAAATGGAAAACAAGAAAAATAATCTTAATTCAAATGGAAAACAAGAAAAATAATCTTAATTCAAGTGGAAAACAAGAAAAATTATCTTAAAATAATCTTATTTCAAATGGAAAACAAGAACAAATAATCTTAATTCTAATGGAAAACAAGAAAAATAATCTTAATTCAAATGGAAAACAAGAAAAATTATCTTAAAATAATCTTAATTCAAATGGAAAACAAGAAAAATAATTTTAATTCTAATGGAAAACAAGAAAAATAATCTTAATTCAAGTGGAAAACAAGAAAAATTATCTTAAAATAATATTAATTCAAATGGAAAACAAGAAAAATTATTTTAATTCAAATGGAAAACAAGAAAAATAATCTTAATTCAAATGGAAAACAAGAAAAAAATCTTAATTCAAGTGGAAAACAAGAAAAATTATCTTAAAATAATCTTATTTCAAATGGAAAACAAGAACAAATAATCTTAATTCAAATGGAAAACAAGAAAAATTATTTTAATTCAAATGGAAAACAAGAACAAATAATCTTAATTCAAATGGAAAACAAGAAAAATAATCTTAATTCAAATGGAAAACAAGAAAAATAATCTTAATTCAAATGGAAAACAAGAAAAATTATCTTAATTCAAGTGGAAAACAAGAAAAATTATCTTAAAATAATCTTATTTCAAGGGGAAAACAAGAAAAATAATCTTAATTCAAATGGAAAACAAGAAAAATTATCTTAATTCAAGTGGAAAACAAGAAAAATTATCTTAATTCAAATGGAAAACAAGAAAAATTATTTTAATTCAAATGGAAAACAAGAAAAATAATCTTAATTCAAATGGAAAACAAGAAAAATAATCTTAATTCAAATGGAAAACAAGAAAAATTATCTTAATTCAAGTGGAAAACAAGAAAAAATATTTTAATTCAAATTGAAAACGAAAAATTATCTTAATTCAAATGGAAAACAAGAACAAATAATCTTAAAATAATCTTAATTCAAATGGAAAACAAGAACAAATAATCTTAATTCAAATGGAAAACAAGAAAAATTATCTTAATTCAAATGGAAAACAAGAACAAATAATCTTAATTCAAGGGGAAAACAAGAAAAATTATTTTAATTCAAATGGAAAACAAGAACAAATAATCTTAAAATAATCTTAATTCAAATGGAAAACAAGAACAAATAATCTTAATTCAAATGGAAAACAAGAAAAATAATCTTAATTTAATTAAGAAAAAAAGAAAACAACAAAAAAGAAAAGAAAAAATAATCTTAATTTAATTGGAAAACTAGATTATTTTCTTACCCCATTGGCAGATAATTTAGCTTGTTTTAAGCAAAAACTCACTTAATTTAGATTTTTTTTATTTATTGGAAAACAAGATAGAATTTCTTATGTCATTTTACTCATCTAGTAAATGCTTCTTCATTTAAAGGAGACATATCATGCTTTTAAATTGTTCATTTTTACATATAAATCATACATTTGTAGTCTATATAAAGCGGAACTGCAATGCTTGGGTCTGAATTCCTCATTATTATAGCTCCACAGGCCCCTTTTCTACCCCTTTTCTGATGTGCGTCTGAGAGCAACTCGTTTTGGTGCGGTCTCTTTAAATACAATTGAGACACTTCATACCTTTTACCACCGTGTCGATTTATTTTGATTAATATGTGCGAGGGAGAGAGAGCAAGACAGCGTCTAGTTTGGAGACGGTGAAGTCTTGTTTACACTTTTGCCTGGCTCTGAAGAGAGAGAGTGCGCGCGCGACCGGGGTCTCTCTCTCTACTCGTTCTTTCAGTTAAACATGCGCCCTGTCACGCGCGGCAGTTCATCTACATTAGACGGTGTAATGAAGCGTGTGGGTTACTACATCCAACAACCGAACATTTTAACTTACCCTCTCGTAACTTCTGCATCCTTGAGCTTGGACTACAAAATTGCAGCGAGAAATAAAAATGGCGGATTGCTGGAAGTGTTGGGCCGGAAGTCAATGTCCTTATTTGGCAGTTCCGCTGCAAATACTGTGACGTAATAGTTCAAAAAACGTCATAGAGAACAGAAAAATCGGAACAGGTTGAAAAATATGACCAAAACAGAATATAAAGATATCAACGAAGCACCTGAAGAGAATAATTTCATATTTTCTGTACTTCTAAACACTCCAAATATACAACAAAATGCATTTAAGGGCTAAAAAAGTGCATTTGGCATGATATGTCCCCTTTAAGAATGTTTCGATATTAGGACTGGAAACTAGACACAAAATACTAAGTAAGAAAAGCATTTTTTGCCGTGCACCACCAGAGAGCCTCGATACGACCAGCATGCCTATTAAAGACTAGTGTATCTTTTGTAATAAAAAACCTTAATCACTGTAATTTGAGCTTTTGGCTAATTTGTTTTGTTCTTCCACTCTAGAACTATAACAGTAAGTGAATGTAAAGTCAAACCACTGCTTTAAAATGCATTAGCCAAGAGAGGAATTGTCCATGCAACACTAACCGTAGAGAATGCATTAATGCATCTTCCCTGTAATGTCAGTTAATTTGTAAAAGCTCAAAAACTCGTTCTCACTGCCGTAATTGCGTGCATATTGTACAAACCAAAATGTATTCAGACATCTTCAACATTTCACACATTATCACAGTTTATTCACTATAATTTAGAAAATGGTACTAGAATATGAGCAGAACTCAGTTGATATTTGACTGGTTTTGTCCGTCCTTCTGTTAGACTGTCTCACACATGAATTATGTTGAATATCTGTCAGCTGTTAAATGTAACTACACAATTAGATAATACCAGTTTAGCTCAACCAGTGACCAAGTTACCCTTCATTTTGTTCAGTCTGCGGTTGAGAAGAAAAAAACACTTCAGCAGAGCATGATCAGCTCAAAGTGTCGGGATCATTTTTGGTCCCAATTTTTTATAAATGTTACTGGTAATCACTGTATTGTGTATAATATGTCACATTATTTTGCTGTCCTCACTTACATAAATGAACTATAGTGTCCTGCACACATTAGAAAAAAAAAAAATCAAAAATGATATCTGGTGTCTGAATCATTTTTGGTTTGACTGTAGTTCTTGATTGCGTCGTGCACATTTTGTCCTCAAGAAAGAATGCAAGAATCATTTTTTTGTGATTTTCTTTTTTGTGTGTGTAGTTTCAGCCTGAGTAATACACATGATCATAGACATTGATTCCCTGACGCTGTGCATGCCTCGGGCGCGGATACGTCACGCTGTTCTGTCAGTGTGAGGATGAATGTTGTGTTATCAACACAGTTTGAGCCGCCTGATCATTATGTTCTGTCCACTGCGGCTCTACAGTCATTAACATACAATGCATAATAACACCATTGCTGAGCAGAATAGCCGGAGACGTCACGCCTGGGTTCATAAAAATAGACTCATTCATTTGGACACTATTGGGTCCCTAGAGACACCATTTAAATAAGAAAACAGTTCGGAGCAAGTTAACAAGCCTTATACTCGCACATGTTGAGGATGAATTGGTAAAAATGCCAATGCCATGATTTGTGGCACAGTTGCTTTATATTACATCAGCAATGCAAAATTTCATCCTCGAATGAATGAATTGAAAACTTATGTAAGAAACCAGTTTTTCACTGGATCTGATTAAGGAAATTGTACATTTTGACCCTTTTTGAAGGCGTTTTTTCGTTCTCCTTAATCGTGTTAAAACACACTCTCACGTTTTCATGTCCGACCCTTCAGTTTAATCAAGCTAATTCTTCTTAAAACAAATGTGTGATTATTTAATTACTTTTGATTGTATGATTTAGATATTATTTAATCAAATAGATGTTCATCAAGACTCGCTTCAGAAACAATGACAACTAATCTCAGATGCTTGATATCTACATTGACACTTTTTTATGTGATGCCCACATTGACGAGATTTATAAACAGTACGGTAACACTTTACAATAAGGTTCATTAGTTAACATTAGTTAATGTATTAACTGAGCATTTGTTACTATATTAGTTCATCTTTGCTAATGTTAGTTAATAAAAATCCAGCTGTTCATGTTAGTTCACAGTGCATTAACTAATGTTAACAAATACAACCTTTGATTTTAATAACGTATTAGTAAATGTTGAAATTAATATTAACTAAGATTAATAAATGCTGTAGAAGTATTGATCATTCTTAGTTCATGTTAACTAATGAGCCTTATTGTAAAGTGTTACCAACATTATAATGAAATATCATGTTAAGTACTAATAAATAAAAGATATGCTGATTTCTTGCCCACAAAAATAAACTATAGCAAAAATATTGTTTGGCATTATAGCTAGTTTTTGTTGCTTAATTGTTAATACTGAACATTCATGGGTGACGTGAGCATTTTTTTTTTAACACTATAGCATCTTAGTGAAATTTAAGGTTAAAAACAAATGTATGTTTTTGACATTATTATTAAAAAAAAATATATATATATATAATGTTATAGATTTCTCAGTTTCATTTCAGATTTCCTTTATACACAAGTTTTATTACTTCTCTTTTATGATTTATTTTTATCAGGAGGAATCATCCAAAGCTGGAGGGAAGAACAAAAGGTCGAAGGGCAAAAAGGCAAAGTGAAAAAACCCCAAACACCCCCGACCTGGACCAGATGAAGACTGGAACCGGTTTCAGACTCATACAATACATGATAAACTGAGGATTAAACATCCTGGATGTCCTGAACTGGTTTGTGTTTGCAATCGAGTGTAATGCTCTGTTGCTATGAATTATGTCACACTAAGTGCTCTGTGCTTTTGTCTTATGAATAAAGATTTTTATGAAACACAAATTGATTTGCAAATGAGAGTTGCCTGAAGTCACAAGGACAGACGAGTGTGAAACAGGTAATAAATTCATCAGCGACCTTTGAACCTTTCTCCAGTTTAATGATGCTCTAATAATGTAATTTGATAAAGCCTGACAAAAGCAATCTAAGCGTAATCCCGGAATATCCGTTTTAGATTGACTAAGGTTTTTTTAACGCCAAATGTCAACGCAAAACACCCTGAAAGTGGTTTGATTGTCAAACGTCCGATATGACAGTGTATTTAATCCCTTGACGCTCTCTAATTTAGCGTTTTCACTCATGCTTAACCTTTTGAATACTGAACTCCGTTATTTTACCAATCAAGCTTTGCAGGCCAAGAGTCCACCGCCACCTGGTGAGTTCGCTACGCTACGACTAGCATGCTAATTGTCCTTAATGAGCTCATGTGAGAATAACTTGATGGCTTTGGCGCTCAATGTCCTAATAAACAGATGCTAGGTCACGGGAGAACCGAATGAAGGCTGAGTTGGAATCGGAGGCACTTGCAGAGAGGTTTGGTGGCGTGTCTCGGAAAGAAACTTGTTGGTTTGCGTTCAAGCATCCCTGAATGATTTCAAGTCTTAAACCTCCATTTTGTAACAGACGCGCGTGTTTATTTGAGCACTTCTGTCAGCAAAACACCACAGATGCCTGTTAAATATTGACATAAATATCAGGAAATATTGGTAACCTAAATAATATAAGAAAGTTACATATTATTTAAAAAACATGTTTTATATTTCCCGACAAAGATGCGTCATATAGAGGGATGTTTTATTTAACATATTTAGTAATTGGAGGTTTGCATAGTAGGGGAGAGTGGGGTAAGTGAGACATTTTTTACATTTGTTCCCCTCTAAGTGAGCTAAAATGATATATCAGTCAAATTTACACATTTCCTATTAATTCAGGATGTTTCCTAGCAATGGAAATTATTAGAATGTATTCAGGACGAAGGGCAGTGAAAATATGATTGTTTTTTAAAAAGTGGTCTTGTGTCTCACTTTACCCCAGCTTAGGGGTAAACTGAGACAGACCAGAGAAATCAAGGGGGTAAAGTGAACCAGCTGGGGGTAAACTGATCCACTTACTTTTTCCACTCTGAAACTTCCATAACAACACATGTTGTAACAGTTAGAATCCTGACAGCTAGCTTGACAACCACACATTCCAGAACTAGTAACAGAATCATGGGGATTGGTCAATTAAGCACATTTTTTTGATGACCCACCGGTGCGCATCCAAGTGAAGGTGCAACGCCCTTGGCGTGCTAAGGGTGAATGGCACAATGGAGGAAATTCCTCCTAAAAAAAAGAACTATGTCCAAAATATTGTGATATATTTGGAAGCTCAATGCAGTCAGACCTCCCCTGCATGGCCAGCCCAAGGAGGGTGGCCCATCCTGGGCCAGATTCGGATTTGTCCGCCACTGCTGGAGCTCCGTCTGGAGCAAAGTCGGTCCTCAAACGGACCTTTCGGTCTTTGTGGAGGTGGGACAATGCTCCGCTTGGACAAGGAACACAGACCAGGGAACCGTGGTGGTCAGACCGGGTGGGGAAACCGCCTGACCCAGCCCAGAGAAAGTGCATTTTGTGGGGGCGAGACTTCCAGTAAATAGGGTCTGGTTTGGACACCCAGTCCCTCGGTGCCAGGTGCATACCGGTGAACATGCACCATCCTGGGTGAGCTAGGGGTGAAAGACACACTGGAGGATATTCCTCCTCATAAAAATGTCCAAAAATATCTTGTATTTGAAGAAGAGCTTCATGCTCGCAGACCTCCCGGGCCACACCTGCTGGCGCTCCTGCTGAAGCAACGACGGTCCAAACACGGACGCTTGGGTTAGTTGGGGCACCCCTGGCACGCCTTAAGAGCCAAACTTCGCCCTGCGCCTCCCCCGCTTTGAAAGCACCCTTCCCGGTTACGGCCTCGATCCAGATGCCTCCCGCCCCTGCCCCCGGCGGATGGTTCCTCACCCACCCTATGAGTGGCCGTGTCGTCTCGAGCCCAGGCCCGGGTGGAGCGAGACCCGTGTGTAGGGAGCCTGCGCATCGCGGTTCACCGTCCGGGGCTTCTCGGTTGATCCCGAGGTAAAACGTATGCTTGTCGAACGGTCGGTCTGGATAAACGGCGAAGCGACTCCAGGGGCTTGAGACACCCCTGGAGAAAAAGCGGTGGAGGAAGGTCCTCCGAACGAAAACAAAAACGGACAGTGTCCGTGAGGTTGCAGATAAACGATATTCCCATGCTGACTTTACTTCCTAGAAGGCTCCCAGGGAGAGTGCGGAGCTCCTGTCAGAGACGACCTCGGTCCTAAAACGAACCTTGGGGGTTTTGTCGAGGAGGGGACAAACGCTCCATTCGGACAAGGTGAGACGGAGAAGGTGCTCCACCTCTTTGCCGATTTTACTTCCTCCTTCTTTTTGATGGCTTTTCTACAATGTTTATGATATTAAAAATAAAACATATGTCATGTAATATTACGTTAAAATATGTTTAAGACTAAACTTAACTTGTGCCTCATGTCTCACTTTACCCCACCGCCACATTTTAGAAAAAAACGATCTCTCTTAGCAATTCAGGCTTATCTTCAGCTACTGTAGCATCATCACATGGTTTTATATGTTGGTAGTTCATCAACATGTATGATATAAGTTTTTCTACCTGAATCAATTTGCTTTGGCACAACAGTTGATTAAGTTGACACCAAGAAAATTTACTTTTACATGCAAAAAAAATATTTTTGTGAAAAAAAGCATGCTTACTAGAGCACCATGAGGTCCTCTCCTTCATGGGCAAGGGGAAATTAGAGGGGCTTGAAAACATAATGGTCAAATGACCAAAATTGTGTTCCGTTGCCTAGATACAGGGGGTGTCTCACATTACCCGATGTCTCACATTACCCCATTCTCCCCTATTCTGATTCTGCATTTCACTGATTTTATTCATTTTTATGAAATATTGTTTTTTTTTTTTGTGTGGAAGTGAGATGAGTAAATGCACGCTCACATTTAGTCTAGAACTGCAATAAACATCATGTTTACACACACACACACACTCACACACAACGCCTCTTCACTTTGAGAGCCTTCAGTCAAAACAAAAAGTAAACAAAGTAACTTGCGTTACTTATTTGAAAAAGTAACTCAGATATTTTGTTGAAAATTTTAAAAGTAATGCGTTACTTTACTAGTTACTTGAAAAAGTAATCTGAGTACGTAACTCAAGTTACTTGTAATGAGTTGCACACAACACTGAAGATGCGTCATATAGAGGGATGTGGGACACGAAAGTCATCCTCTTTTCTAATATCTTCATGTTTTCTCCTGATGTTCACTTGTTGTAAAAGGTCTGAAGAGAGAATTGTATCTTCCGCAGTGTCAAGACATTTAGGCTATGATCCCAAAACTAAAATCCCAAGCGTGTGTGAAATGCACTATACAAATAAACTTGAAGTGCCTTACCATAATAACAAGCACAAACTGTGTTAAATAGAATTTGATGTGCAGCAAAAAGGTATCAGGCCTATTATATTCGCATTTATACTGTGGTAAAGTAGAGAAAAAACGCTGCAGGACAAATTAAAAGGAAACGTTTATAATCCCCTGCGAAAATGGGTGAGACGTGAGAGAAGATATGGGGAAAAGAAACAAGATATTCCATGTCCATTGGAATAACTACTGGAATATTGTTTAATTCGCTGATGATCGGGTGACCAGATCGCAAAACACAATACAAAGCTTAAATTTATTGGCTCATTTATGTACCTCTGTTCGGCACGACTGTGATGTAATATTTAATTGCTAACCTATTATTTATTTTGTAAAGAAAGCTTTCTGCTTCACTCGTTTCTTTATATTTACATAAAACTGTAAAAAAATAAAAATAATAAAAATAAAAAGATTGTGATTTTAACAGTAAAATACTGTAAAAATGCTAAGGTGAAAAACAGAAAGTTTCCGTACCATATACGGTGAATAACTGTCATAGATCTAACCGTACATTTAATGTAATTTTACAGCAAAATACCGTTAAATTTAAGTTTTTGGAAGTGAAAAAGAACAAATCATTGTATAATTTACAGTGAAAAAACATAAATTGACCACAATTCCCTGCGTGACACTTCACATTTGATGTATTCATAGTTTTTCTAATCAGTTATGTACATTAGGGTTTTATGTTACATTTGCTCTTAAATTAATGTTTATTGCATTTTTTAAATGTCATGTGTGTTACCATGATGGTGTTTATAGTGTTTGTGTGAACTCAGCTTCTATAAATAAGGTTTAACTCTCTCAGATTGTGGGAAATCTGCTTGTGATGAGCTGTGATTCATCATGTGACTCTCATCACTGCTGTGATTGGTCGTTGTCAGTGTATTTCAACGGTACAAAACAGATATTAGATCTTCAATAGATCGGGAAAATTAACTTATCGGAAATGAAATGCGTAAATTTAAGTGAAGTCTGTAAAACCTAAAATGTTGCTACCGCATTTTTTACAGTATATTTCTGATCAATCACAGCTTATTACCGTAAACTTAACAGATTTTTTTTTTTTACAGTGTACATTCATATGTCACTTTAATCAATATTCATTTATTCAAATCCCTTGTTTTTGAGCCGGATAAATACCGCTCTGATTGAATTATGAATTGCTTTAATGTAGTTTGTTTGTAGCTTGTCATGTATCTGACCAGTTTTGAAGGAGTAGCTGCCCATCGATTAACTCCTACTTTTTAACCTTGACTTTAACGTAATTTTTTTTTTTTACAGTGAGCATTCACGAAAAAAAAAAAAAAAAGTGTTTTGGCGGATCACCGCCAGTGATGCGGTTGCACAGCCCCATATACTCAGAATGGTTTGCGACCGGTGAATCTTCTGTGGGAATGAGTCATTTAGAAAAGGTACTCAAGTTATTTTTGAAGTCTTGCCTCTTTCTCCAAGGCACACACACATTTCATCCTCTTAAATACCTTTGGGTCTTCGACATCCCGGCCTCATTCCTCCCCACAGCACTAGTCGTACTCCTCTCATTTTCACACTCATGCATGTGTCTATTCCCTTTTCTCTGGACTATTCTTTCATCCCTCTCTCTCTCTCTCCCTGTGTTCCTTCCAATGAATATTAATGCACTTCTGACTGTCAGCCCCTACCCTTTCAGACTCAGTTGCTTGCGTCGACTCGAGGGGCATTGCTAAAGGCTTTGGTGGGCTTTTGCTGTGACATGTTTTCTATGTATAAGGGATAAATCTGCCTTGAATGCAAAACTGTTTGGCACCAATTCTTTGCCCTGATTGACGAGTGCCTTTTATTCGGTCCAGAATGAATATGAAAACTGTTTCCACAAAGGACAAGTTTCTGGCAAGGAATCGAGCTTCTCTCTAAATAACCCTAAGAAAACACTATGATGTGCTTTGATGCTTCTTAAATTGACTAAACTAGCCTGCTGTGTGTTCAGGCGTCTCATCTGTATTCTACTAACATCAATTCTGTTACACATTTAAACATCCTAAGGGCCAGATTTACTAAACAGGGCAAATTAGCGTGCGAGCGCTATAATCCCATAAAAGCGAGTTTGTGAGTGGAAAGTTCAGCGCTTGATCTACTGACGACATGCAAATTAAAGAACACAGACACAGTCAGATCATTTCCATAATCACCAGTGCAATCTACCAGTAAGGGTCTGGTTTAAAGGGATAGTTCAGCCAAAAATGAACATTACCCCATGATTTACTCTCCCTGAAGTCATCCTAGGTGTATATGACTTTCTTCTTTCAGACGAACACAATCAGAGTTATATTAAAAACATGTCCTGGCTCTTCCATGCTTTATAATGGCAGTGAATGGCCACTTTTATGGACTTCAAAAGACTTCAAAGCCATTATAAAGCCAAGCCAGGACATTTTTTAATATAACTCTGATTGTGTTCGTCTGAAAGAAGAAAGTCATATACACCTAGGATGACTTCAGGGTGAGTAAATCATGGGCTAATTTAAATTTTTGGGTGAACTATGCTTTTTTTGGGCAGTAAATAATGGCGTAAATGAGCGCAAACCTTAGTAAATCACCTTGCATGATTCATTTAAATACTCTCCTCACATAAATACTGCGTCTGAAAGGGAAACTCCTACAAATGCATAAGATCAGCCGCAAAAACAACCGTCCACGCCTATTCAGCGCTCGTTTTTCACTGCGTGTCTTTTCTAAGTCCGGACAGTAGTTTTTTAACGCCAGAAGAGGGTTTGTGCTGGAAGCTGTTAGTGAATCTGACTGCTAGTGAGGACTCTGGCTAGAAATAACTCCATGCTGTGCATTGGCACAGATCTGTAACATGCTAATTGCCAGTTTGATGGAGAAATACTTTATGGAGACATGCAAGGATTAGGTCGACTTCTGCGGATTCAATATTTGGTACAAATAACTTGAAAACGCAATGCTTTGTTTCGGCAAATGTGACTGGACAAAGCTTCCAATCAATGCTCCAAATCACCAATGTCTTTCATTTTCTCCACTGTAAGAATAGTTCGCCCAAAGGGAAACTACAGTCAAACCTTTATTCAGACACCTTTAACATTTCTCTCATTATCAGTTTATTCGCTATCGGTTAGAAAATGGTAATAAAATATGAGAAAACTCACTGGTTTTGTCCGTCCTTCTGTTAGACTGTCTCACACATGAATTATGTTTAATATTGTCAGCTGTTAAATTTAACTACACAATTAGATAATACCAGTTTAGCTCAACCAATCACCAAGCAATGCTTCATTTTGTTCAGTCTGTGTGTAAAAAGAGCATTAGCAATTAAAGAAAAAACACTTCAGAAAAACATGATCAGCTCAAAGTGTCTGAATCATTTTTGGTTTATAAATGTTACTGGTAGTCACTGTATGAAGAATTTTTGGGTCTAATATGTCACAGTTTACTTGTTTAAAACATTATATCTGGTGTCTGAATCCTTTTTTGTTTGACTGTACATCACGTTACGGCTTATAACATCTCAAGCAAGAATTTGAGCTAAGCTTGACTACAAGTAATACATTAGAAAGTACCATGGTTTATTCTGGTAGTTTTTAAGTTGATCTCCGACATGCTAATCGTCCGTTTGATGCAACCGACATGTGAGAGTAAATGCAATATTGAACTTTGGGACTCGACTTGACCGGATAATATCCCTCCAAACATAAACCACAAGAGAGAGCCATTAGCATTGCATGAAAGTGGCTAATTTGCATGGAGGATAAGAAACTCTTCGCTTTTGTGTACTGGCTGACAACAGTATCAATGAATAATATTAATCGTGGGAGAAATCAAATCAGCACATTAGCTGTTCTCCGTCGAGACCCCGAGGAGCGAGAAGACTGGAGCAGAATAGAAATTCATGTTGTTTTCTGGTCTGAAGTGGCTTTGGGAGACGGACGTTGTTGTTTGTTCAAACGAGGGTCAGGGCTCTTCATCTCTGGAGATCAGACATCAGAAGGCTTGCTTTATAAGAGTCTCTCCTACTTCTTTACAAGGTGCAGATCCCCATTGAAAAGAGTTGTAGCTCTCGCTCTGGGCCTTAGGAAGACGACGAATACTACGAGAATAAAGCAACAAAGAACCTGACTGCTAAAAAAAGGCACTTGGCTTCTTTTCCATGTTATCTTCTTCCGGCACCTGCTCCTGTGCTGCAAGTCCATATGCTTTAATGTCTGAAATCCCTGCTTATTAGCAACATGACAACCTGAAACAAGACTATCAAGGCTTTAACCCTTTCAATACCACAACTCACTAGCAAAAAAGCTGTGCGTTGGGGCACTAGCATGGTTATTGGACATGGTTCCTATGGGCCAGTGGTGTAGTCTAGTTTTTTGTAGTGAATATACTGTAATATATTTTGACAGGTTGTCGTAAAGACATTACAGTTTCTATGTGTTTGTATATGAAACGAATGAATGACTTTTATCAAATGAAATGGTGAAATTCTTGTGAAGTGACTCTCATAGCAGCTCTGCGATGAAGTGCACATGTAGTAGCTCATGTCTCAATACAGTGAAACGCTGAAAACACCACGAGCGTGTGTGTGTAGTGGAGCACACATTGAGCACACCCAGAGACGCGTAGAACAATTGCAGTCTCTTTTAACTTTAATATTCACAGACACTAGTCCATATCGAGATTTGATTCATTGTACAGCAGCTACTTTTGATTTATTCATTCAAAAATAGCCAAATTCGGTGACGTTCTGCTTAGCAAGCTCCATTTGTGACTGGATTCCGCGATTCAGTGTCGCTTCGCAAACACAGACGGGGTGAATTTATGAATGAAAGTGAAAGTTCTGACACAAAACGAAGTTGTTACGTATCCTCACGATTTTTTAAGTGGGTATACGGAAATTCTTGGCCTTTTCTAGTGGGTATACGGCGTATACCTGCGTATCACGTAGACTACACCACTGCTATGGGCCCTATTTTAACGATCTGAAACGCAAGTATCAAGCGTGAAACGCAAGTAACTTTGTGGGCGGGTGCAAATCTAAAATGTGTTGGTCTGAAGCAGCTTCATTATTCATAGGTGTGGTTTGGGCATAACGTGAAATAAACCAATCAGAGCGACATCTCACATTCCCTTTAAGAGCAGGCATGCTTGTTCCATGGCGGATTGCTATTATAACGTCGGATTCGCCAGACGCGGTTCACAGCCGAGGAGACCGACGTTCTCGTCAGGGCCGTAAAACACAGAGAAGTGACATTGGGGATGGAGAAACACACCCAAATTAGCTTCGGTTAAACAGGCGTATAATAATTTGGGTAAATGTGTAAGCTAGATTTATGCCTTTTCATGGACACAACAATGATTTCCCTTGTGTGTTAATATTTTTCCTTGTAATAATGTATGGTTTTCTAAAAATGTGAACTGCTGCGTCTGTGTGTACTTGAGATAAGCAAAAGTGTGTGTGCGTTGTGCACACGCTACATTGATTATGGCCAAGCATGAGCCCTTAAAATAGCATCTGAATAACGCGCCACTGACTTTAGACTAGGTTTCTCCTGGTCAGTGGTGGAATTGTTTTCTGAAACTGCAAAATAGCACCAGGGAACGTTTGCGCCGGATCACGCCGCCTCTTTTCGCTGAACCGCCCCCGGGAGCGCAAGTTCATTCCCTAATTTACAGACGTGCGTCTGTGGAGGGAAAAGTCCGCTGTGCAAAATAGGAATGATACATGCGTCGTGTACAAAGTCAATTGCGCTGGGTGCAAGATAGAGCCCAATGTGTTATTTTGAAGAATGTTGTTAACCAAATTAACATTTCCTCAAGAAGCAGAACTGCATTGGCATTAGTGCTTGTTTTCAGAGAATCCATCTTGAATAGAGGTATTTTTGGTTAAAAGCGTTTTTTCAACAGAGAAAAATACATTGATAAATCAGTATTTAGTCTAGTTTGCCCCAAAATGTTTAATTCTGTCAATATTTAATAACCCTCACGTCGCTTTAGAAAAATGTTGCAGTGTTTGTGCCAATGGGATCCAATGTCGGTCGTTTGGACCGCAGATTAAAATAAGTCATTCCTCTGTTCTAAAATATCACATTTTTGTGTTATACTATGAGTAAATTCTCATTAAGACTGGCTTCGAGTGATGAAGAAAAGCTAGTGTGCTGTGTGTGCACTTGTACTGTTCAGTGGTTTCAGGACCACGGACAGCAACTAATGCAACCCTTACTTTCTTCAGAACATCCCTATATCCAGTGTTTGTGCCTCATCTATATACATTAAACTATGTCTCCTTTTATGAGGCTTGATTTTCTAGTCACAAAAAGATTAGCATTTAAGGGGAAAAAAGTAATGTAATGTCATGTTTTGGCTGACCAAATGGGTTGGTTACCAACATTCTTCAAAATAACACAGAGGAACCATTGACTTTCATTGTATGGATAAAAAACACAGATATTTCTCACAATATCTTCTGTTATGTTCTATGGAAACAGTTTTGGAACAACATGATGGTGAGTAAATTCTGACAGAATGAATCTGTAATGAAAGATTGAAAAGACGAAGCTTTTCTTGTGTTTTGATTCCAATTGGATGCTTGTGTCAGAGAGTTCCTCCATAAACGATATCCATTTACATGATTGTTTCACTGCACTTTTTAAAGAATGGCTCCCTGGCCTTTCAAGTGACCCTCTTAGGAAGCAAGTGGTATCGCTGTCGGGGACTATAGATAAGAAAAAACGGGTTAAGAGCCCAAGGGTTAATTTGCATTAATCCATAATCAAAGAAAAATGGCACATTTAAAAGGGTTTTAGAGGAATTTAACCGCACAACTGCTGGAACTAATGGAAGCTAAAGGAGCCGCACCATGCAGTGCTGCTAAACTGTATTTCACAGATGCACTGTTATTTCAGTATCAGTGTTGTGCACGTGTGTGTGTGAAACTGCTTTCGTCTGGTGCACAGCTGAGAAGGAGCTCAGGGCTAAAGTTGTCTTTTGTGTCAGTGGGGAAATGACTCACGCAGGAAAAGAAGACCACATCTCTGACAGCGAGTGTAATTAAGGATTTTTTCTAACCTTGGTGAGTGTGTTTAGAGAGAGGAGGCGTACTGTACATGATGTACAATTGAAAAACTTAAGTGTAATTATGTTGTTGTTTTTTTACTTTACCCTCTGGTGCTCTTCGGTCATTTTTGACTGAAAAAAATTACATTTGATTTTTTTTTTTGGAATGGTACGAAACTTGGTAAAGGTTTTGGCACTTGCTGTGTGAACACAAAAAATAGAATAAAAAAAAATAGACACACTTGTGCTCCTCGCAGTCAAAAGTGAGCGCATTGGAAATAAATGGAAGATGAATTTCCTCTAGTGGAAGCGTTTGGTACTGCAGCCAAACAACATCTTTTTTTTTTTCTCATTTTTTGAGATATCAGGCTCAAATTTTTAACACAATTTGTTTAAATGTATGGCTTTTATTTCCCACAGTTGTAGAGTACAATATAAGAATATAAAATATTGAATAGAATATAAAATTCTGTAACTTTTTTTAAGTTCACTTTTTAAAACTTTTTCACTTCAGCAATAATCTGCCAAGTGTCGTCTTTGAAAAGAGATCAAACTTCAGTCTGTTGCTCTAAAACATTAAAAATTTACCACAGTTTAAGTTGGAAATGTAATATTCAGGTCTATGCTCAAAAAGTGAATAAATGGATTATAAATACAGTGTAAATATAATTTAGTGCCATAAAATCCCCTAAAAATACAAAATATTAAATAAAAAAACAAACATTATTGAACTAAAATATAGTACATTAATTTCATTGAAATAAAAAAATAATAATTTCTGTCATTTTTGACCCGACACGTGAAGAGCACCAGATTAAATGCTTCTTTTTGCGGCTAGAAAATCATGCCTTGGAAAAGGAGACTAAGTATGTAATGTATATGATGTAATGTAGTATGTAAAGTATATAGATGAGGCACAAACACTGAATATAGGGATGTTTTGAAGAAAATAAGGGTTGCATTAGTTGCTGTCCGTGGTCCTGAAACCACTGAACAGTACAAGTGCACACACAGCACACTAGCTTTTCTTCATCACTCGAAGTCAGTCTTAATGAGAATTTACTCATAGTATAACACAAAAATTTGATACAGCGGGGAAATAAGTATTGAACACGTCATCATTTTTCTCAGTAAATATATTTCCAAAGGTGCTATTGACATGACATTTTCACCAGATGTTGGTAACAACCCAAGTAAGCCATACATACAAAGAAACAAACAAAAATAAGTTCAGAAATTAAGTTATGTGTAATAATGTGAAATGACACAGGGAAAAAGTATTGAACACATGAAGAAAGGGAAAGCCAAGACAACTGCTGAAAACTTACAGTAATTAAAAAGCAATCCAGCCCCCTGTCAGTGGAAATTAATAACAGCTGGTTCAGTCCCAAATGATGGCCTACAAAAAGGTCTCATTGCCAAGGTGTCACACAAGACACATCTCATGATGGGTAAAAGCAAAGAGCTGTCTCAAGACCTTCGCAACCTAATTGTTGCAACACATAATGATGGCATTGGTTATAGGCGCCATTCTAAGCTTCTGAATGGTCCAGTGAGCACTTTTGGGGCCATAATACGGAAGTGGAAAGACAATCATTTCACCATAAATTTGCCTCGACCAGTGCTCCTCGCAAGATTTCTGATAGAGGAGTGAAAAGAATAATCAGAAGAGTTGTCCAAGAGCCAAGGATCACTTGTGGAGAGCTTCAAAAAGACCTGCAGATAGCAGGTACTGTTGTCTCAAAGAAAACAGTAAGTAATGCACTCCACCGCCATGGCCTGTATGCACGCTCACCACGCAAGACTCCATTACTGAAGAAAAAGCATGTTGAAGCTCATTTAAAGTTTGCTGCACAACATTTGGAAAAGCCAGTGAAATACTGGGAGAATATAGTGTGGTCACATGAGAGCAAAATTGAACTGTTTGGATGCCATAATACACACCATATTTGGAGGAGAAATGGCAGTGCACATTACCATAAAAACACCATTCAACTTGGTGTTGGCTCTTGGACAACTCTTCTGATTATTCTTTTCACTCCTCTATCAGAAATCTTGCGAGGAGCACTGGTCGAGGCAAATTTATGGTGAAATGATTGTCTTTCCACTTCCGTATTATGGCCCCAAAAGTGCTCACTGGACCATTCAGAAGCTTAGAATGGCGCCTATAACCAATGCCATCATTATGTGTTGCAACAATTAGGTTGCGAAGGTCTTGAGACAGCTCTTTGCTTTTACCCATCATGAGATGTGTCTTGTGTGACACCTTGGCAATGAGACCTTTTTGTAGCCCATCATTTGGGACTGAACCAGCTGTTATTAATTTCCACTGACAGGGGGCTGGATTGCTTTTTAATTACTGTAAGTTTTCAGCAGTTGTCTTGGCTTTCCATGCCTTTTTGCGCCTCCCTTTCTTCATGTGTTCAATACTTTTTCCCTGTGTCATTTCACATTATTACACATAACTTAATTTCTTAACTTATTTTTGTTTATTTCTTTGTATATATGGCTTACTTGGGTTGTTACCAACATCTGGTGAAAATTTCATGTCAATAGCACCTTTGGAAATGAAATCACCTTTACTGAGAAAAATGATGACGTGTTCAATACTTATTTTCCCCGCTGTATTTTAAAACAGGAATGACAAAAAAAAAAAGTTTTTGGGGTCCAAACGACCAATGACCAATTTCAAAATACTTTTTTCAAAATGTCTTGTTCCAAAGACAATCAAACAGATCTGCAGGGTTATTTAATAAATAATTACTTAATACTGACTTATCAATGGCATTTTCTCTGTTGAAAATGTCTAAACATTCTTAAAGCAAGATAATTTGCTCAAAGAATCTAAATTGATTTTACGCTTAATCTGCCAATGGAACCAAAAATACCCCTATTCAAGATGGATTCTCTTATGCCGTGTGCAGCTCTGCTTCTGCTTCTTGAGGAAATGCCAATGCTTAGATCATTCGTACAGTGGAAAACAACTATTCAAGCAGAGCATATACACTAGGCCTGCACAATTAATCAAATTTGTAATTGCGATTACTATTTCGGATGCCACAATTATGTAATTGTTTAAAGGCGCAATTACAAAAAAATGTAATTCATTATTCTCTGGCTTAAGATGTTTTTATTTTTCTTTCTACAGTTTATCGTAAGGGTTTTTCCCCCATTGTATTCATTTTAGTTTTAGTATAACATTACAATACGAAGCATATGTTTTACTTTGGTTTGACATTTGAGGCTTAATAGAAAAGCAATTAGCTTGTTTATTTTGATATAAAAATATGCATGCAGTCACTTCAAATGTTATAAAGCTATTCAAAACATCATCCGATGTAAATTGTGATAATCGTAATTAATAATCGCAATTACAATTGCACTTTCAAGGGAATAATCGACAATTTTGAATTTTGCCATAATCATGCAGCCCTTATACAGTATCACATTGTATGATTGTATAAAAATAATAAATCAATATTCTTTGTACTCGTACAGATGCACAATGTATGCAATTGTTGATAATACTTCAATCAGATCCTCACAACAACAACAAAAAAAGTAAAGTTGCAAATCTCGTATGTTTATCTGCGCGCGGGAGGGAATCGCGAGTGCGCAACTGTGCGCGCGCATGACGGGAACGCGCAGTTCGGCTGGGAATGAGAAAGTCATAGAGCAGAAACTCAGTCTCAGTCTCAGTGAACACGGACTCGACTTCACATCTTCACATCTTCATGGAGTTTCCCACAGAAAAGAGTCGTTTCATGGCACGCGTTTCACGGGAATCTTGAAAGATGAGGCGTTTGGAGACTCCAATGGGAATGCTTTTCTGCCGAAGTTAACGCGACCCTAAAGGGATGAAAACTCACTCGTCCTCGGGTTCACATGATGTCTTCAGACCTGTTGCTGGCTCTCCAGATGCCCTCGATCTGACGATGGTTGCCTGTTTCAACTCTTCCAGCTCCAATTCGACCGTGAGCTCGGATGTGGCTCCTTTTCCCGGGATCACGATGGTTATCCTGGCGATCCTGATGACTATCCTGGTGGTCGTGGTGGTTGGCGGGAACGCGCTGGTTATTCTCGCTTTCATCGTGGACAAGAGCCTCAGAAATCAGTGCAATTACTTCTTCCTTAATTTGGCTATCTCAGACTTCCTTGTTGGTATGTGTTTAATTCTTCAAATGCACTTGATTTTAGTTTTTTGCATTGCAAATGAAATGCATGTCATCGAGCATATACAGTCAAACCAAGAATTATTCTGACAGCAGATATCATTTTTTCATATATTTTGTACTAGTGGGTGCAGGACACTATAGTTCATTTATGTAAGTGAGGAGAGCAAAATATTAACATATTATACCCAAAAATTCTTCAAACAGTGACTACATGTAAAATGGGACCAAAAATGATTCAGACACTTTGAGCTGATCATGTTTTGCTGAAGTGTGTTTTCTTTAATTGCTAATGCTCTTTTTACACACAGACTGAACAAAATGAAGCATTGCTTGGTAACTGGTTGAGCTAAACTGGTATTATCTAATTGTGTAGTTAAATTTAACAGCTGACAGATATTCAACATAATTCATGTGTGAGACAGTCTAACAGAAGGACGGACAAAACCAGTCAAATATCAACTGAGTTCTGCTCATATTTTATTACCATTTTCTAAACGATAGCGAATAAACTGTGATAATGTGAGAAATGTTGAAGATGTCTGAATACATTTTGGTTTGACTGTGTGTCCACTTGTTCTATAGGATGAAAGCTCACTGTAAATCCCGATGAGATCTTCGGGAATATTGGCTCAGATGACAGTGCAAAGGAAAGCTGCATAGATTAGACTTCATCTAATGCCAGATCGATCATACAGATGTACGGTCAACAGTGCAGCATGGCTGATCTCTACAGAATGACATTTTTAATATCAGATATGCACAAAATGCCTGAAATCAAGAGTTAGTTGTGCAAAATATTTAATCAAAATGTACAAAAATGAAGTTTTATCCATAAACAACCAAGGTTGTCGGTTCATTTTGAAACTAGCACTTCTGTTAATCGGCCAAGGCATAATTAAATGGTCGATCAACAAATAATGTATTATTCTAGTTATAGTGCATTGCTTTCTTGCCAAGTTTTGCCAGTCATTACTCATGCGGATGTAAATTGATGAATGTAAATTTTTTAGAGCTCATTCATAATCCCGATCACAGATGACCTGCGGTCCGACACCACATCATTGATTTGTAGGAAATGGACTCCGAGTGAATTTTTAACTAAACCACATTTCTCCGGCCTCGTCTTGAAGCTAAAAGAGTGATTAGACCGCTCTCGAGAAAATAAAGATCATTTCCGGCCAGGAACACAAGACCAGCGGGTCAAACCTCTCAAATCCACTGAGATACTCGTGCAATTAAATTGAATTATTTATTTTTATTTGCTTGTAATTCTATCATTAAGTGCGTTGGTCTGATAACTGGTCTACGTATAAACATATTTTCTTTTTGTTTGTAAATTTTCGAGTAAATATTGTGTGAAATATGCATTTGTCTCCTTTGCTCTTGAATACTATATCTTTATATTGGGCAAAGAAGCCCTCACATGCTTGACCTAAAGCTAACTAGATCCAAATTTCTCGATGATCCATGCATTTGTTTTTCCATTCATGTTCTTTCAATGCTTTCTTTGGTTCTGAGGTTTAAAGTGAACGATTACACCCGTCCATCATGCAGTGCGGAGACAGGGTTCGGACAGACACTGTAAAATGAAATTCCAGGACTATCAGGGACTACAATCAGAGATCTCGCTTATCAAACAATATCTTAATTATCTTTCAAAATCTAAAAAAGGTAAACGGATTAATACAAATATACTAATTAAACAAAATGGTATGAATAAAGTGCAGCAGATGCAATGACTGTGGAAACTTTAACCATTGAAAGGAAACTATGACAAAGATATCGCTTTCCTCTTTCAAACTGATTTATTCCCAATGAATATATGATTGACCTGAAGAATGAAAACTGTATCATATACTTGGATATTAATATGAGCAATATCACGTTCATAGTCATGCGAAATGTCTTCATATCTTTATCAGACGGGCTGCAATGTTAATTTTGCATGAAAATATTGTCTCATCGAAAAACTTAAGCACTAATTTCATATTGTCTTTCGATAATTCAAGCACTTTTGAAGTTCCTCTTCATAAATATGGCTTTTTTTCAAGGGTTTTCCAGAACTTAAACTTCAAAAAGTCAAATTAAGCACCTTGTACGAACCCTGTCTTCTGTTGTGTTCTGGCATCACAAATCATTGGCTTGGATTAAGAGACGAGATCCTTTCTGCGGTTCACTTCCAGATCCGTCTCTTCTCCAAGCCCTCTGTGTCGGCTCGAGTGTTTGTGTGCGGCTCACAGGCATTACTGCTCCGCCCATGTACAGGCAAAGCAAAAATTAATCAGACACAGGTATATTATACCCAGAAATTCTTCATTCAGTGACTACCAGTAACATTTATAAACCAAAAATGATTCAGACACTTTGAGCTGACCATGTTTTGCTGAAGTGTTTTTTCTTCTTAACCGCAGACTGAACAAAATGAAGCATTGCTTGGTCACTGGTTGAGCTAAACTGGTATTATCTAATTGTGTAGTTAAATTTAACAGCTGACAGATATTCAACATAATTCATGTGTGAGACAGTCTAACAGAAGGACGGACAAAACCAGTCAAATATCAACTCAGTTCTGCTCATATTTTATTACCATTTTCTAAACTATAGTGAATAAACTGTGATAATGTAAGAAAAGGTGACTGAATAAATGTTGATTTGACAGTATATAGTGCTGGAGGCTTTACAGTGGAAGTTCCTTGGCTATAATCTTCACTGGCGAGAGGAGAACGCAACTCTACCTGAAAACAAGCCCACGCCTCTTAGATAAAAGAGTCCAACCGAGCGCTGCTTTTTTCTTCTCAAATGCCAACCAGCTGAAAAAAGCTCTGTATATTTGACAGTACGATAGATGTGACATCTCAGCGTCCTTCAAAGACGAGGATTGCTGCTTTGTATGCCTTGGTGAAAAGGCTTTCTCTTGATGCTCTCAGGTGCAGAAAAGAGTCAGCGTTTCCTTTGCTACTCAATGGCTTTCTAGTAATGGCTCGGGTTTATCTGTCACATTGTGAAGAGACTCCTTCATGACATGATCCATTGATTTGGTGCTCTAAAGGGCCTATTAGATCCAGTCCAGGAGAAGCGTGTGGTTGTTAATGCAAGCCTTATTATAACCAGCCAACGTCCGTGTAATACAGTAAAGTGTGTCTCTTTGCAGGGGCGTTTTGCATCCCGGTCTACATGCCCTACATCTTGACGGGCCGGTGGATGCTGGGTCGAGGACTCTGTAAGCTGTGGCTCGTGATGGACTACTTGTTGTGCACAGCGTCAGTCTTCAATATCGTTTTAATCAGCTACGATCGGTTCCTGTCCGTTACCAGAGCTGTGAGTATCAACACCCGATTAGCCTACTCGCTTAATAATGTTGGGTTAAAAATAAGCCAACGAGTAACCCAACTATGGGGTGATATAGCACCTTCCCAACTGTGGGTTATTTTAACCCAATGCATTGGGTTAAAATTAAACCAACAGTTAGGTTAACTATTTATCTTTATTTATGACATTATTTTAATAAATAAGAATACACTTTGTTTTCAAATACAGATTGTTTTATTTGTATAAAACAATAAATATGTCTCAACAAATATATTTTAAAATGACAAACTAACTATTGGGGAGTCTAGAATTTAATGTTAATATACAAATTCAAAATACACAAGTGTACATACAACTTGTGCAACCCAACAGCCGGGTTATTACTAGAAATGGCCCAACTTTTCTGGAAACAACACTGTAAAAAATGATCAGTTGACTTAAAGGGATATTTCACCGCTGGAAAGATGAATGTGTATTTAAATTGGGTCATTTATGTAGTAGAAATGTGAAATTATTTTAGAAGTTGGTGCTTTCTAGACGGAGAAAAGCCTGAAAATGTATTTTTGGCTCATGTGGATGAAAGACTACAACTCCCAGAATGCACTTGCTTCGCTGAGGCCACTCCCAAGCCACGCCTCCCGGTTACAGAGGGCAGTATCGGGAGAAATGTTACAGCTAGGCTACTAGTCGACTCGAAACTGAAAAGACAGCGTTTTATCGTGAGATCCCCCTATGGGCGGGTTGAAGACATGCGGGACGAGCTCCTCCTACTGGCTGGAGTCTCTCGCCTCTGGACAAAAGAGCCTCTGATGAGCTAAATGATGATTTTTGCATCATCTGAGATTTTTTTCCAGACACACAATCCAGAAATCTCTCGTCTCAGGGGACATGAGGGAGGGAAGCACGGTCACTCGAGAATACTACCGGGTTTCTACTGATACAAAGCTTAATGCTAATCGGTGAAATATCCCTTTAACTTAAAATCATTAAGTAAATAAACTTCATGTTAATCAAAAAAATTAAGTAATGTGGAATTGTCAAATTAAGTTTATTTAGTAATTTTAAGGCAACAGGTTTACAATTTTTTTTTAAGTGAACTCAACACTTTTTACAGTGAACCCAAGATACACTGTAAAACAGTATTGTTGGTTTAACTTAAAAAAAGTAAGTTACTTGGTTGACTTAAAATTTTGAGTCCATTGAAATAAAATATTTGAGTAAATATAGTGAAGGAAATTGGTTTAATTAACAGAAACTCAAAATGTTATGTTATCTGAACCACATCCATTCACACAAATCTAAAAAGGTTGATTTGGCAAAAGATAAAAAGTTGTGATAACAAATCATGAAATTATTTTTTTACAGTGTAGTGACCCAATATGTGTATCCCAGCGGTTGGGTTAAAAAAATAACCCAACGTTTTTTACTGTGTACTATAAACACTGATAAAAATGATTCTGTGCTGAAGTAAATGCTACAGAAAAAAAACAAATGTAATTTCTACATGAAAAAGGCAAGAATTCAAAAAAACAAAACAAAGCAAATCCTATATTAGTAGTAATCAATTCAAGCTTGTAGAAATTAAAACGGAAATATCAATGATATAAAATTAATTAAAACCTACTTAACTTTTCTAATACTGGTGTTCCCATCATGCACTGGGGCGTGAATAATTAATAAGGTTGATTTTTCACTGTTTTCCAGCCGTATTTACACCATTTTATCAATGCTTTTGTTGTTAGGTTTGGTAACTTGCCATTTTGTGACATCTGGATTAATTGTCTCCCCAAAATAACACATTCATACTCAAAAACATATATATATATATGTCAAACCAATCTGTTGTTATTTAACCTGTTATACTGGCCACTTTTTTTCTAGAAATTGAAAGTGAATGCAGGTTATTGCGGGTCACTGGATTGAAACACTGGTAAACACTTTATTTCTTCTTGAAATTTAGCGAGTTTTTCTCTTGAATGTGTGTGCAAAGTTTCGACACATAGATGTGTTTTGGAAAGGCTAGGGTTAGATCGATTGTGTTGGGGTCAAATTAAAACCCTTTGGTTTTTCATGCAATTAACCAAAAAACAACACTTTGAAAAACAGCAAAGAGTCAGATAAAAAAAAAAAAACAGAAAACCTTAATTGTAGCTTGTCAAAGACTCAAATATGAAATGCGTGCGATCTTCTGAATCATCCAGAGAGATTTCACAGGGAGTTTAACAAAAAAAAAAGATGTTTTTGATTGTTAAGAGTTTTCTTTATCTCAGTTTCTAGTCTGTTGCATCATTGAAAATAAGTTTGAGAAACACATTTTACCCTCACAAGGGGCTGAGAAACAGACATAAAAAATGCAGAAGCTATATACACCAACATTTATTTATTTATTTACCACAACAGGGGTTCGTCATTTCCCATATTTTATATCTTTTAGTCTCTGACAAGCTACAATAGAGGTTTTCACTCATGGATTTTGGCATATACTTTCTGCAAAAGAAAAAACATAGTAATTTTGCACTGAAATGACAGAACTTTTCTAGGCGTTTGAGCTGATATCATAAAGGGACATACGCCCTCCAACCAGAAACCTTTCTCAATCACAAACAAGTCATTGTTTTGCAACAAAAATACAAAATCTTGTGAGTTTTGTGAACTCATTTGTTTCAAAGGTAACACTTTACAATAAGGCTCATTAGTTGACATTAGTTAACTACCTTAGTTAACATGAACTAAGAATGAACAATACATTTATTAATCTTAGTTAATATTAATTTAAACATTTACTAATAAATTATTAAAATCAAAGGTTGTATTTGTTAACATTAGTTAATGCACTGTGAACTAACATGAACACACAATGAACAGCTGTATTATTATTAACTAACATTAACAAAGATTAATAAATACTGTAACAAATGTTTTGCTCAGTTCATGTTAGTTAATACATTAACTAATGTTAACTAATGAACCTATTGTAAAGTGTTACCGTTTCAAACTAAGGGAAATTTCCAGTGCATCATTTGAGACACCAAGCAAAACTTGTTTGTGTGCATATTAAAGTAATTTGCAATATTTAAAGTGTTTGCAACCCCACACACAACATTTTATGTTCTTCAAATATTGCAGTTTCTTTAACACAAACACACCAGTTTTGCTCAATGCCTCAGATGATGCACTAAGAGATGAATGAGTTGTTTAAGGAACCTGAAGACGCTGAAGTCAGTGCTATTGCAGTCAGATGAGTAATAAGCGAACGAGTCCAGGTTCAATCGCTCTATGATCATGAATTTTTCAGTGCAATTTACTGCAAATATCCGCTATGTCAGTCACGGACTGCATCATCAATTTATATTCATACTTCATAGTGACTCAACCTTAAGACCAGTATGATATTAAAAACTGAATTGAAACCAATTGAGTTGGTTTTCTGACATCCGAACTGAAATGAACCTCGTAAGTGACCAGTTTAAGATGTTTTACAGAATATATGTAAAGCTGCCGTAGAATTTGGACATTTCATGGCCGTATAATTACCCAGCACTAATTTGCATAAAAACGGCATATTATTACCTAATTCGATGATGCTAAGTTAAAAAAAAAAATAAAAAAAATAAATCTCCAAAATAAGAATGAAGATCTTTCAAGTTACAGTGGAAAAAGATGTTCAAATATATAGGTATACAAATTAGTTTAAATATATATACAAATTAAGCGTCCTTGAGCCCTGGAAAGGCGCTATATAAATAAAATGTATTATTATTATTATTATTAATAATAGTGCTGTCAAAACCGATTAATCGTATCTAACAGAAGTTTGTTTTTATAATATGTGTACACACACACACACATATATATACATGTGTGTGTGTGTCTATACATATATAATATAAACACTCATATATTATATAAACAACGTTTTATGTTAGATGCAGTTAATCATGAATAATCGATTTGACAGCAGTGATACAAATACATTTAAAGGCACAATATGTAACTTTTTTGCTTTAAAAATAGCAAAAATCACTATATCTATGTTATATATTTTTTTTAGTTGTTTACTTACATTATCCCGACTGTTTCCAACAACTTTCAAACCAGGAGAAATTTTAATTTAATTCGAAGACACGGCACGTTTCTTTATTTCCGTTTTGTCGCAGTCAATGGCGTCATATCCGCGTTGTCCCTGGTTTCCGCTCGTGCTGCCATGGTAACCAGAGCTATGAACCAGAGCCCTCTGATAGTAACCAAGACGACAGACGTGGACCACTGTAGTTCGCAATGTCTATCTGCACGCTGTTGTTGTTTCGTTCAAACATTATGGACCATGGCAAGCAGACTTTGGATAAAAAAGGAGAACTAAAACGAGAATCAATATCAGCGCGGTGTTTTCGAGATGCCGAGAGCTCCCATAGACAGTATACAAACGAGAGCTCCACGTCCGAGACTTCGACCGCTCCTACATGTACTTTATTAAACCGGTGAGCACATTTACATAAAACTAATCAATGTTATATAGTTCAACAATGATAAAATGTCAGAATATGATCTGTATGTTATTCTAATGTTGATCTAGCTTACTGCTAGTCTCATACAGACAAACTAACACATACATTTAAACACATTCAAATGCAGTTTAGTGTGCTAGTGTAATGTTAGACCAAGTGAAACAGCACTGCGTTACCTCACAAGTTTAATTTGTCTAATAAACTGACCTGTGAGTAGTAATTCTGTGTGTAGTTCGGCAGAATGAAATGTCCATATTCCTTTTATATCCGCGGGATCGCGTCGCGTGTGGATCTGATAGCTGTCTCTTAGCAATCCCGAACTGCTTCATATCACAGTCATGATAAAAACATCGATGTATTCAGTCATCCATAAACATTATTAGATCGGTCGGCTTGACGTTGACGACAAGATCCATAATTCTTAGCAAATGTTGCGTCATCAAACTACGCCTTTGTTATTGTAAATAGGTTAGCGACCACTAGTGGAGAAAAAATCCCATACTGTCCGTTTAATGTCGAAGAGCTTTGCATAAGCACAAGTGTATAAATAAATAATCTTTTTTCTGTGGCTGTTTAGATGCATTAAAACACCCACAGATGTTTTAGCAGAAAACATGTTTGCATTTTCTCGTGCCACTGGCCATAATTCTAACCCTGAAATCCAGCAATTAAGATAAAGTCTCTTAGAGCAGCTTTTGTGTGTCAGAAGTGCACATACAATGCCTTGAAGCGCTTCCCCGGGTTTGCTTTGTAACGAATGTTTAAAGCGCAGGAAGTGCTCATTAGTTCTGCATTGCATTGCACAACTGTATTGTATTGTAAGTGTCACGTGACGCTCATGTTATTGCACATCTGTAGTGGCGGGACTGAGTTCAGGTGTATTCTGAACACTGCGGACTGTAATGACTCACGGTGAGCGACTGAAACAAAACGTCCCCCATTTCTGACCTTTTCCTCCTGAGAGAGGCTTCAGATGAACTCCACACGGCTAGAAGTCACGTCTGAAACAGGAAAACTGGCTACTGTAAGGAATCCAAATATAGTATGTCTTTGTTACGGTTTAATTGGTGAGCTGAAGAGGATTGGGGGAGTAAAATAACCACCTTTTCAGTAGCAAGCTCCTTTATTTTTTACATAATCAAAAATTGGTAACACTTTAGAATACTGTTCCTTCATTAATGAATAAATACACAGGAACAAATGTGACCCTGGATCACAAAACCAGTCACATGTCAATACATTGTATGTTGGCGCTATGTAAATGAATATTAAAAGCGCTATATAAATGAAGATGACTTGACTTGTATGGGTCAAAATGATCGTATATACCAAAAATCATGAGGATATTAAGTGAAGATCATGTTCCCTGAAGATATCTAGTAAATTTCCTACCGTAAATATATAAAACATGTATTTTTGTGAGTGAATGCAGCACAATCGCCAACATAAATGAACAACTTTAAAGGAGATTTTCTCAATGTTTCGATTTTTTTGCACCCTCAGATTCCAGATTTTCAATAGTTGTATCTCAACCAAATATTGTCCTATCCTAACAAACCACACATCACTGGAAAGCTTATTTATTCAGCTTTCAGATTATGTATAAATCTCAATTTCATGTGACTTGTTTTGTGGTCCAGGGTCACAAGTGAGTAACACACTATTAACATTCTAGTAACTACTATTAACTAACAAGAAACTCTGATTAATGAATTAGTAAGTAATAGCGCTCAGTTGAATGTAATTCACTATTAGCTAATCAGTATCTACTATTTTTATTTATTTTTATTCAATATTAGGTAGTTATCATGTTTTTCACTTCAGAATACTGATCCAAATTATTAGTAGTACCTTTAGAAGGATGTAGTAAAACTTTATTAAAAAGTCATTATCATTGGGTTACCATTACCTTTTATTATAAATGATGCATTATTCATGTACCTGTATATAGTAGTTCTCTGGGAGGTATGAAAAAAATAGTAGTTACTGAATAGCTAATAGTGAACTACCTCATTCAACTGAGCGCTGTTACTTAGTAATTTAATAATCAGAGTTTATTGTTAGTTAATAGTAGTTACTTACGTTAGTAGTAATGTTAATATTGCGTCACTCATTTGTTCCTAGTTATTCTGTGGAAGCTTGTTTCCGCCACTGAATAATAAATAAATAATAATAATTGCGACTTTTTATCTCACAATTCTGACTTTTTTTCTTAGAATTGCGAGATAAAAAGTCGCAATTCTGAGAAATAAAGTCGCAATTCTGAGAAATAAAGTCGCAATTGCGAGATATAGTCGCAATTCTGAGAAATAAAGTCGCAATTGGGAGATATAAAGTCAGAATTACATGATATAAAGTCGCAATTGCATGTTATAAAGTCAGAATTGCGAGATATAAACTATTCTGAGGTAAAAAATTAAATAAAGTCCGTCTTTTTTTCCCTTAGAATTGGACTTTATATCTCACAATTGTGAGTTTATATCTGAGAAAAGATGTCAGAATTGCGAGATATAAACTCACAATTATGTTATAAAGTCAGAATTTCGTGAAATAAAGTCGCAATTGCGTGTTATAAAGTCGCAATTGTGTAATATAAAGTCGCAATTGCGAGAAAAAAAGTCAGAATTCTGACTTTATTTCACGCAATTCTGACTTTATATCTCACAATTCTGACTTTATAACACGCAATTGCGACTTTATTTCACGAAATTCAAACATTTTAAAAGATAATTGCAACTTTTTATCTCACAATTGCGGGTTTACATCTCGCAATTGTGAGATAAAAAGTTGCAATTATCTTTTAAAATGTTTTATTTTGTGGCGGAAACAAGCTTCCATATTATTCTTTAATGAAGGAACAGAATTATAAAATGTTACCCAAAGATGCATACTCTCTAATATATAGCATTGGCAAGTCTGATTCGTTGTAGTGAATCAGTTCGTTCGGATGTGTTTTAGTGTACATTTATCTGTCACTCTAATCAAGATTCCCTTGTTTTTGAGCCGGATAAATACCGCTCTGATTGAATTATGAATTGCTTTAATGTAGTTTGTTTGTAACTTGTCATGCATCTAACTAGTTTTTAAGGAGTAGCTGCCCATCGATTAACTCTGATGAAGTCTGATCTGAAGTGACTGTAAGCTTTGCACATCAGCTCTTCTCCTGAAATCATAAAAGGAAGGAAGGGGAAGGAAGTTCAATATTTTTTTCATTCAATGTGTGCATTTATCTCCATTGCAAACAGCAAAACGATGTTGAATTTGGGTTCTCGAGGTCCCTTAAATAACCTCTCTTCACATTCACAGAAACCGTTGAGCAAAATAAGCTCAGAAAACATGGGATTGATGCCGTTCTGTGAGGGACTAAAGAAAACACACCGCTCCCAGCCCTCGTTTCAAGCCCTTTCGAGATCCCCGAGCGGTATTATGTAGCGCAAATATTGATTTCCTGCATAGAAATACAGCAGCAGAATTGCTAAAAAACATTAAGGCGTAGATTTGCGTTTTAAGAACACATTTACGAGATCTTGCAGATGTGCTGAAAGCTAATTTAGCCGCTTGTGACTGAATATCTGGAGTAACTTTTAATATGCGACGACATCTAAAGAGTGTATTCACAACATAATGCATTGAAATTTGGGAATAAATTTGGTATTCAGCTCTTTTTGAAGTTCTCATTGTTTAACGGTTTTGGCGCCACTTCTTGTTGACAACATGTCAATGGGTTTTACCAGTAATGGCTTCTGAAAGAGTAACGATCCATCATGCAAATGACAAAGTGAAATGCTTTTCAAATTCCAAATGACATTTCAGAAAGACTTGTGAGTGACTGAAAGTAGCGGTTTATGTAATGGTATCAGTTTGGCATTTGACAAGCATGTCTGACTTTGTTTGCCTTTAATTATTATCCTTGGTGGTGAATTAAGGCAAAAATTTATTTTTCGTGAAGTGTGTCCTATACAGAATAATCCACTGTGTGTTTTTCCATTACAATATTATGGGCGTTATCAGAACAACAGGGTTCGTACAGAAACTGTAAAATGAAATTCTTTAAAATGAAAGGACTTTACAAGCACTACTTTTTTGGTTTTCAAGGACTACAATCAGAGATCTCACTTATCAGACAATATCTTCTTTATTATTTTTCAAATTCTAAAAAATGGATGCACTTTTATGATGGATAGATGCACTTTTATGATGGACAGATGCACTTTTATGATGGACAGATGCACTTTTATGATGGACAGATGCACTTTTATCATGGATAGATGCACTTTTATGATGGACAGATGCACTTTTATGATGGACAGATGCACTTTTATGATGGACAGATGCACTTTTATGATGGACAGATGCACTTTTATGATGGATTTATGATGGATAGATGCACTTTTATGATGGACAGATGCACTTTTATCATGGATAGATGCACTTTTATGATGGACAGATGCACTTTTATGATGGATTTATGATGGATAGATGCACTTTTATGATGGACAGATGCACTTTTATCATGGACAGATGCACTTTTATCATGGACAGATGCACTTTTATGATGGATTTATGATGGATAGATGCACTTTTATGATGATAGATGCACTTTTATGATGGATAGATGCACGTTTATGATGGACAGATGCACTTTTATGATGGACAGATGCACTTTTATGATGGATAGAAGCACGTTTATGATGGATAGATGCACTTTTATGATGATAGATGCACTTTTATGATGGACAGATGCACTTTTATGATGGACAGATGCACTTTTATCATGGACAGATGCACTTTTATGATGGATTTATGATGGATAGATGCACTTTTATGATGATAGATGCACTTTTATGATGGACAGATGCACTTTTATGATGGATAGATGCACTTTTATGATGGATTTATGATGGATAGATGCACTTTTATGATGATAGATGCACTTTTATGATGGACAGATGCACTTTTATGATGGATAGATGCACTTTTATGATGGATAGATCCGCTTTAATGGACTTCCAAAGACAGACACCCATTCACTGCCATTATAAAGCTTGGAAGAGCCAGGATATTTTTAAATATAACTCTGACTGTATTTGTCTGAAAGAAGAATGTCATCTACACCTAGGATGACTTGAGGGTGAGTAAATCATGGGCTAATTTTCGTTTTTGGGTGAACTATCCCTTTAACATGATCATTGCACTCAATATTTCATCTGATTAGTGCAAACAACTAATTTGATTTAGTAATGACAACGTTTTTTAAAAAACAAAAAAGAATAAGTAATGACCACTTAAAATGTTTCATTTCATTTATAACACAAAATCCGGGTTTAGAGTGCATGATGGAATATCATACATCTCACAAGCTATTTTGGCAAAAACGACATGAAACCAAATTCAAGGTTATCTTGTCTAGAAGTGTGTTACTCATTGCCGGACTCTATCAGGTCTATAGTTACACTAGACGGTGAAATGTCGGCTATTGCTTGTGGAATGGCACTTCAAAACTGAGATGAGCATTGTGTCAGCAAAACATATTTGCCATCCCTGATGCCCCAGAATGCAATTTAAGGGCAACAGAAGGTGTGAAATGCAGTGATGTTTGTCATGTGGTGCTCGTGTCCCTCACTCCCTAAAGACAGCTATTATATGCAGTAATATCAGAGCTTTGGTTCATAACAAGACACCCTTGAGGAATCCTGTCTTTTACGAATAGCTGATTCCTTTCTCTGGTTGTCATCTTTCCAATTGTGATTTTCAAATGACTGAAATGAAAAGTGTTTGAGGCGGGACTCTAGAGAGTGAGGTGCTAGAGCGAAGACACACTTATTGACACACTGTCCATCACTGGAGGAAATTATGCTTGTCAGTTGCATATGCCAAAAGATATACAGCCTACAGTATCGTATTTGATACGCCATGATCAAAACTTTGAAAAACTTACACACGTTCTACTACATTCCTTCTGTCGTCTGATTGATCATTTATCAAGTAAAAGTCTTTTAGTGTAATTGTACAAACATCCTCCTCTAATTACTGGACTGAAGCAATTTAGGTGTACTTGATTATATAAAAATCATGGCAACATAAGGTTCAAGGTTATTATTTCATTGTTAGTTAATGTTAACTAATATCATGTTCAAATGTGAGTATCAAATATGATCATCAGGCTTTTGAAGAAGGTTTATTTGTTCATTACATTGCATTATGTGTTTTAAAACTACAGCGCTTTGATCATAAAACTAAGCATTTAAATATCATCTTACTAACACATATTATTGGCAGATATTGATATTATATGCATTTTATGTAAGTATCTGTTATACCGTTATAAATGTCTCATTGATCTACATTACAAGCCTCAGAATTTCATCACTTTTGTCCATATAAATATCAGCATCTGCAGCAAATTGCATATTTTTGCTCAGTTTTGGCGTCTGAATAAAACGTAGGTGTTTTACTCCTCCTCGAGTGTCAGCTGCATATTCTCACTATCATATGAGCCATAAAAGCCTGATGTATCAAATATGATACTTGACAATTTTATTTAAGATTTTGTCTAAACATTTCCATTAAAAAAAAAAAAGGAAAACAAAGAAAAGATTTTTCAGGCCATTATTTTACATAAAAAAAGTCTGAGAGCATTTGTGAAAATGCTTCATTTTTGCATTCTCTTTTATGAATGCAGTCGACAGCTTTCCAGGTTTTGAAATATATATTTGTCAACTCATATTTATCTGTACAACATTTTTCACGATATAAATTGTTTCAAAGCAGCTTTACAGGAAGTTTTTGTGTATTCGTGGCTCAAAGTGATTTAGTCGCTCGTCTTGATCTTTTTCCAATTGACGGTAAATTGCAATTTCACATGATCGGATTAATCGGACACACTGATTAACTTAGCATTAGTCCTGATCATTATCTGGCAGTGTAAGCGATCAGTTCTGCAGGGTCGAGATAGGCTAGATTCGTTCTTTTCCCCGCTGTGCTCAGACTTCTAGGCTGTGAATTGAATAAATCATGAAGAAGAAGAGGCAGTCACACCGTGCATAGATGTTATTGAGTGCGATCGCTGCCAGGGATTGCTCCCATGCCAATTTATGACTGTTCTATGGCTATTTTATTATGGGACTTTAACCCTCATCCTTCCCTCGCGGGTCAAAATGACCTGAAGCCCTAAAATTATACTTAATTTTTATTTATTTTTCATCCAGAAATCTTATTTCATTTTATATTGATAATATTTTTTCTATTTTTAATGCAATTTTTTGGGGATATTTTTTATTTTATTTATCTTTAAATTACTAGATTCGATCAATAAATAATAAATAAATAAATAGAAATTTAAGCACATTCCTCACATTCTTTCAACTTGTTAAATTACCCTTTTAATTCAGCTCAAAATATCTTACGTCTGGTGTCTTTGCCGACCTCTTGTGAAAAAACAAACAAATAAAGCATGATATTTCATGACTCTATATGGAATGAGCTGCTCCGCTGGGTCCTAAAGTCAGTTCTCTTCAGTTTGCATTCAGATACACATGTAGACATTATAAAAAAAGCATTTTAAGTTTGAATTATGATCATTTTTAGGCTTTTCTATGTGTACTGAAGCATTCCTCGCATTCCATTCATTACTAAGGGGGTCAAATTGACCCGCGAGGGAAGAATTTGTTACTTTTTTAAATTTCAACCACAAAACTCCTCGAATCCATTCAAATGTTGTTGTTTTTTTGAGTATTCGTGGTTCAAATGTGTCAAAAGTCCTAGAGTCTCGGACCCCTCTGATGAACACTCGATTTTTTAAACATTTTAAAAGATGAGTTTCGGGTCAAAATGACCCGAGGGAAGGATGTTAATCTATCTACAGTCAAACCAAAAATTAGTCAGACACCAGATATAAATTTTGATTTTTTTTTTACTAGTGTGTGCAGGACACTATAGTTCATTTATGTAAGTGAGGATTAGCTAAATGAAGTAAACTGTGACATATTATACCCAAAAATTCTTCATACAGAGACTACCAGTGACATTTATAAAAATTTGGGACCAAAAATGATTCAGACACTTTGAGCTGATCATGTTTTGCTGAAGTGTTTCTTCTTTAATTGCTAATGCTTTTTTTACACACAGACTGAACAAAATGAAGCATTGCTTGGTGATTGGTTGAGCTAAACTGGTATTATCTAATTGTGTAGTTAAATTTAACATCTGACAGATATTCAACATAATTCATGTGTGAGACAGTCTAACAGAAGGACAGACAAAACTTGAGTTCTTTTCATTTTTTATTACCATTTTCTAAACTCTCGCGAATAAACTGTGATAACGTGAGAAACGGTGTCTGAATAAATGTTTATACGTGTGTAAATAAATGACCGTATTCGTGTGTTATCCCGCAGGTGAGGTATCGAGCCCAGCAGGGCGTCACTCGTCTGGCGGTCCTCAAGATGCTAGCGGTCTGGGTTTCAGCGTTCCTCCTCTACGGTCCAGCAATTATATTCTGGGAGCTTCTGGTCGGAGAAAGCATCGTTCCCGAGGACGAATGTTTCGCCGAGTTTTACTGCACCTGGTACTTCCTTCTCTCCGCATCAACATTCGAGTTCTTCTCTCCTTTCATATCCGTGGCCTTCTTCAACTTCAGCATTTATCTCAACATCCAGCGAAGGAACCGGACTCGCATGGCGAACATTGAGGTCGAGAAAGAGGACGGTTGGAGGGTCATAGACGGACAAAGCTCTTCTGTATTCTTCGTTAAAACGCGCAAGGTTTCGTCTAGCGAACCGGCGGCCATTTCCGCCGTTATCCGAGACGACAACGACGACGAAGTTTCGCCGTCATCAAGCGGGGATCCCAGTAGCACACACTCCGTGTCTTTAACAATGAAAGCCACTATTAAGAAACGAGGATTGTTAAGTGGTTGGATACGAACGCGGATAATACGAGCGCAAGATGCCTCGAACGCATGCGCACCTTCCAGAAGCGCAGGACAAGCACGTCTCTCGAGAGATAAGAAGATCGCTAAGTCATTAGCAGTTATAGTGTGTGTTTTCGGGGTGTGTTGGGCACCGTACACACTCCTCATGATCATACGGGCCGCTTGCAGTGGCACTTGTGTGGGACATCATTGGTACGAAGTCACTTTTTGGCTTCTTTGGCTAAACTCGGCCATTAACCCTTTTCTGTACCCACTCTGCCACAGTAGCTTCCGCCGGGCCTTCGCTAAGATTTTGTGTCCGAAACGCCAGTCTGTTCGACCACACGAGGAAAGCCCTTCTTGCCAATGATAATCTGACTGTAACACACACTGCCAAAAAAAATGTTTTTTTTACTCAGTGTTTTTGTGTTGTTTCCAGTCCAAAATATCCCAAAAATTCGGCTACTAAATTTTTAAGTTACCGGCCATTCAAAATGTCTACCAGCCAAAAGAAAAAGAAAAAGAAAATATATATAATTTGCTTTCCTGTAGCTCAAACAGTAGAGCGTTGGCGCTTGCAACGCCAGGGTCATGGGTTCGATTCCCAGGGAAAGCAAGAACTGATCAGAATGTAAAAATGTGTATCTTGAAATGCAATGCAAGTCGCTTTGGATAAAAGCGTCTACCAAATGCATAAAAAATGTAAATTTGGATTTCATGCATTAATTTCTTACTCAAACAAAATCCTGTCCTCCTCTTCCTCTTTCATCCTCATCACCAAAAATGTGTTTAGGTGGACAGATCAATACAGGATAAAGACCATCAGAAAATTTAGGATCAATGTCTTTTCTGTTCACCAAATGCTTTTTAATCTTCGCTATTGCTTTGATGCAAATGAACAAGCGCTGTTATTTGTTGTGTAGTGACGTGTGTGTTCAAGTAAGCCAGATATGAGCAGATTCTGTGCAATACGCCGTATTTAATATATCATGATGACTCACGAGTATTGGCGCTAAATCTGCGCAGATTTGCCTTACACGAACTTCCCCATGAAGTGAGTAAACATAATAAGTAACATGCCAAATTGGCTTTTCATCTGACAGTGTTTCCCACCACAGTTGATTTTTGCCCGCATTTGGTGGGTGTTCATTTCAAACCCTGGCTATAAGATATTATGTCTTGTTTTCTGGGGGTAAAAATCTAAATGAAGTGAGTTGTTGCTTAAAACAAGAAAAAGTATCTTTATTTTTCTTTCCCCATTAGCAGATAATAAAACAAGACATAAAATCGTATAGCATTTTACTCATCTAGTAAATGCATCTTGATTCAAGAATTTTTAGATATTTGGACTGGAAACAAGACAACAAAAAAGAAAGAAAGTCTGTTCGACTACACGAGGGAAGCCCTTCCTGCCAATGATAATCTGACAGCAACAGAAGGGATTTAAGACTTTCACGCTGAATATTGAAGGATGAAATAAAAGCACCAAGCGAGACATTTTTACGCACAAGCAATTCAGCAATGGAAATCCATGTCATTATTTGATGGAGTAGCATGTTTAATTCTTCGTCTTTGATGAAACTTCCATAAGAAACATAAATGAATTGTGAAGAACTGCATAAATTGATTGATATAAATAGAAAAACAAAGCTGTTGTTATGCGTTCATCTCTTTATCTTGAAGTAACAGTGTAGGAATGGAGTTGTTTGACTCTTATTAGCTAATGTAAGTTGCATGTCTTGGGACATCTGTGGTGAAAAGTGATGCAGCTTGTGTTCAGAACATATTCAGTTGACCTTTCTGCCCATTTCAACATTATTTATTGACTATTGTAAGAGCTGATGTATGTGAGACGCATTACAACTCATGGTGTATTCACAGTCAGATCTATATCACCTGCTATGGACAAGATTGAAACTAATATGTTTTTTTAATTGGAAGTTTTGTGAAATGTGTATTAAGTTATTGATATATCAGTTTACAATACAGAAAGGAATGACTTTTAAAGGGTTAATTTACTTGAAAATGTGAACTCTGTTGTTCATTTGAAGATTTCCCATGGTATTTTTTTCTCAAGTCTCCTAATTCCCATCATTTTTATAAGATAAAAATCAATAAACTCATATATGACGAGAGCTGGAATGTAGCACAAGGGTCATAAGGGTCATGGTGTTTTTTTAGTGATGTTTACATTGCAGCCCTAATCCCTATTATGAAAAACAAGCCCTCTGGACATTCTGTGCAATGCCTCTCTTTGTGTTTCACGGAAGAAAAAAGTCACACAGCTTTGGAACGACATGTGATGAAAAAATGTCAATCTTTGGGCCTACAATCCCTTTAAAGGAGAAGTTCACTTTTAAAATGAAAATTCTGTCATCATATAATCACCCTCATGTTGTTTCAAACCTGTATGAATTTCTTTCTTCTGCTGAACAGAAAGGAAGATATTTAGAGGAATATCAGTAACCAGGCAGTTTTTGGGTCCCTTTGACTTCCATAGTAGGAAAAAAATATACTATGGAAGTCAATGGGACCCAAAAACTGCCTGGTTACTGATATTCCTCTAAATGACCTAAATTAGGTCACCTGATGGAGTTTTAGGACACCATTAGGTCACCTGATGGAGTTTTAGGACACCATTAGGTCACTTGATGGAGTTTTTCGGTTCCTTGCCACTGTTGCCTTTGGCTTGCTCAGTTGGGGATATTTTGGGGATATTTAATTTTATTCTATCAATCAATAAATTCCACTAGAAACAAACTTTGTTGTATTATTTTATTTTAATACTGTGAAGCTGCTTTGATACAATCTGTATTGTGAAAAGCGCTATACAAATATACTTGATTTGATTTGATTTAAATATCTTCCTTTTTGTTCAGCAGAAGAAAGAAATTCATACAGGTTTGAAACAACATGAGGGTGATTATATGACAGAATTTTAATTTTAAAAGTGAACTTCTCCTTTAAGATGTGTTTTTGTTTTTTATTTAAAAAATAAGACTCATGGTTACAATGTCATTGTACAATCATTAAAATGGCCTTTTTTTCCACGAGTATAACTGAATGTTGTGAAACTTTTACTAGAAAAAATCCGTATAAACACGAGACACTTTCTTGTTTTGTGCATGTCAAGTTTCCATCTTGGAATTCACACAGTCAAACTGTGTGAATTCAATTTCACAGTAGTCAAGAAAGAGACTTTTCATGTTCTTTATGGATTTAACCAGCTTCTCCAACCGAGACCAAGTACATCAGTGCCTCCCAAGTTCTTTGAGATTATTTTGACTGAATTTGAGGGCAACATGGGTAATGTCCCAAAAAAAAATAGCAAGGTTTTAGTTTCCTCCAGAACAGACCACCTTTCATTTGATATTCAAACCATAATGATCAATAATAATAATAGTCTAAATGTAAAAGCCCCCAAAACACCCAGCAATCACAGTAGGGTTTTGCATACACCTCTTAAAAATCAGGTCTTATCCCTGGAGAAAGCCACTGCGCTTCTGCGGCTCTGGTCTGCTTTTTGCTTGAGTGAATTAGTAAATGGCTTTTCTTCCAGATGGCTTTGAGAGCACTTCATTTATCAGTGCTGTTTGGAGCTCAAGTTAATTAAACCCCGATGACAAGCATCCTCATCAGATCCTTGAATTTGAACATCTAGAATCTCTTAACCAGGTGAAGCTGTCGCGATATACGGTGTCTAATGTAAAGTGAACAAGACGTGGTTATTCACTTGATCAGTGGTTCCAGCATTAGAGAGCGGCGTTTGAAGTGAATTTTCTACTTGACACTTCAAGAAAAGATTGCTTACATGTTTCATTTCGCAGTAAATATAAGCAGAAAATCGACGTGAAGGTTGGGGAGCGGAAATGTTGGTTTTAGATTATTAGGCATTGTGCATATGCACAAAAACTATCAAAGGAAACTGCTGGGAAAAGGTCATATCATCACTGAATCAGATCAGCGTGAACCTTCGCTCTGAGCATCCCATTGCTCATGGAAGATAACCTCCCACATAAATGTGTGGATGTCAGGCTGTCCTGGATTTACGCTGATGCACGGAAATATATCTGTGGCCAAATTCCTTTGAAGATGTTCCACTGAAAGGCAAATGTCTGACTCAAGCTGTTAGCGAGAACTTAGCTTAAGGGTTTTTAACATTACAATGCAGTGTTGGGGACAAGTTTGATTAGGAGCTTATATCATCACTTTCTTGGTGATTAATAGTCTAAGAAGGTAATTTACTCTACTGAAACAGCTTAGACCAACATGACCATGAATTTCCTTTCTGGTCCAAGCTGGTTTAAGATGGTTTATGCTGGTTTAAACTGGTTTATGCTGGTTTAAGATGGTTTAAACTGGTTTATGCTGGTTTAAGATGGTTTAAGCTGGTTTATGCTGGTTTAAGATGGTTTATGCTGGTTTAAGCTGGTTTATGCTCGTTTAAGATGGTTTAAACTGGTTTATGCTGGTTTAAGATGGTTTAAACTGGTTTATGCTGGTTTATGCTGGTTTAAGCTGGTTTAAGATGGTTTATGCTGGTTTAAGCTGGTTTAAGATGGTTTATGCTGGTTTATGCTGGTTTAAGATGGTTTAAACTGGTTTATGCTGGTTTAAGCTGGTTTAAGATGGTTTATGCTGGTTTAAGATGGTTTAAGCTGGTTTAAGATGGTTTATGCTGGTTTAAGATGGTTTATGCTCGTTTAAGATGGTTTAAACTGGTTTATGCTGGTCGAGACCAGATATGGGCAACTTCTGTCTGCTACCTGATGGAGTTTTGGTTCCTCGCCACTGTCGCCATTTTCCACCTTTGTTGCCATTGGTTTGGCTTGCTTAGTTGGGGACATTAAATGTAACATGTAATTTAAAATTCAATATTCAAGAACTGAACTGAGCTGGACGAGGACATCACTGTTTTCTTCAGAGCGGCCGTATATATGTGACCATGTACCACAAAACCAGTCACATGAGTCACAATTTTTAAATTGAGAGTTATACATCATGAAAACATGAAAGCTGTATAAATAAGCTTTCCAGTGATGTGTGGTTTGTTAGGATAGGACAATATTTGGTTGAGATACAACTGTTGAAAATCTGGAATCTGAGGGTGCAAAAAAATCGAAACATTGAGAAAATCTCCTTTAAAGTTGTGCATTTATGTTGGCGATTGTGCAGCATTCACTCACAAAAATACATGTTTTATATATTTACGGTAAGAAATTTACAAAATATCTTCACAGAACATGATCTTTACTTAATATCCTCATGATTTTTGGCATAAAAGAAAAATCGATAATTTTGACCCATATTGTTGGCTATTGCCACAGATATACCCGTGCGACTCGAGACTGGTTTTGTGGTCCAGGGTCACAATATATAAACTTAACTAAATTAAGAACTTTTTTTAAACAAAAATTAAACATCTAAACATTTTAAGCTGAACTGTGACGCTATTTTCTTCAGGAAACAAACTTTGTTGCATTATTTTCCTGTTATCACTGTAAAGCTGCTTTGAAACAATCTGTGTTGTAAAAAGCGCTATATAAATGAATGTGACTTGACTTGACTGGTGGGCCATTCTCCTGTAGAGTTTGGCTTCAAGCCTAATCAAACACACCTGAACAAGCTAATCAATGTCATCAGGATTGCTAAAAAGCTAAATTTGCAGGTGATCAACATGGTTGATGTTGTTCCAATATCCTGGAGTGTGTTTCCCGCACAACGACGTAACTCGCTGCTTCACTCCCATAGTACAATCATCGTTGGAGAAATCGTTCTTGAAACCATATTGTCGCAGATTGGTCGCTCAACCACGTTGGTTAATGATGTCACGCAGGTGTTGGAGTAATAACTTTTAATGAATCTGTTTGAGTTCTAATTAACGCTAGATGTTTTGCTATAAATTACAGACATGCATCTGAGGAATATTTCTCATTTTTCTCAGTTATTTTGCTTTATTTCCAGATTCAGTCATAGACTCGTTCTTACACTAGAGCTCGTTCACACATGCTTCAAAAACTACGCTTTAAATCTCTTGACAAACTAAAAAATGTATGTATTCTAAATAAAAGATGTGATTGTACTGAATGTCAGATTGATTATTTTGCTCAAGATCAGGATTTATTGAGTCCACATGTCATGCAAACTAGAAACTGGTTGGCATGCGCGAACGTGCTCTTGTACGCAAGAACGATCTTATGATTGAATCTGGAAATAAAGAAAAATTTGAAATAGTCCTCAGATGCAAAACATCTAGCATTAATCCGATCTCAAACAGATTCATTAACAGTAGTTATTAATCCAACACCTGCGTGATATCATTAACCAACGTGGTTGAACGGCCAGTTTGCGACAATACGGTTTCGGGAAACAGTCGTGACTCGCTAGTGGATCGATGATGCATCGCACTATGGGAGTGAAGCAGCGAGTTACGACGCTGTACGGGAAACACACCTCGGGTCTGGATATTGGAACAGTGAAGATCACTTTATTTATTAGAATTTAGTTTCAATATTACTTTAGCTCAATCTTTCTCATTATACCAAGGACTGCAATGAAATTAAGACCATTTTACCAGTCGCACTTAGACATTTAAAATGATACCAAACATGAAAAGGAAAAAACAATAGATTCACAAGATACATCATATCTAGATCTCATTGAACTTTTGGTGACTTGACTCAGGGGGAGAGGAAGGGAGGAGGGAGAGGGGGATGCAGAGATAAGGAAGGAGAAAAGACAATGTCCTGTGCTCTTTCTTTGTGATCTTCTGTCCAGGGAGCGTTTTATTGCTTTATTGTAGGGTGAGTTTTATCTCAGCTTTTGTCTTGGAAAAGCAGGAAAATCAAGTCTTACATTACCATGAAGGTTTTGCTGGCTTTGACGCGTGATAAAAGGTTATTTTCCATGTTAATCAGAGTGTTTGTCCTAACCAGCGACACGCAACAATTCTGTTTTGGAAATGGTTTCTAGTTTTCTGCGACGTCGCGCTGGAACAACAAACACAAAGTGTGGCGATGATAATCTCAGGTACTGTTTATGTGCTTTATTTAATGTTAAAAGCGTGTAATGTGACTTTGAATATCATTTAGTGCTCCAGCTTTGTAGCTGTAAAAGCAACAATGAATAATTCACCTCAGATCTTGAAATTAAACAAATGGAAACAAGACCGTTCAAACTGTGAACAAACAAGTGTATTATTTGACAAAGATTGTTTTAGTAACAGTAGCCTATGTATTTCAATAATGTTTAAATGGTGTAATATTTGTGAATTTGATTATGTAGCTACTTATCCATTTTCTTGCGAGTGCCGTCGAGATTACTCTCTGGTGCTGTGCACTCGCCGCAAGACTCCGCCCACACGCTGTTCTGATTGGCTGACTCCGCCCACACGCTGTTCTGATTGTCTGACTCCGCCCACACGCTATTCTGATTGGCTGACTCCGCCCACATGCTGTTCTGATTGGCTGACTCCGCCCACACGCTGTTCTGATTGTCTGAATCCGCCCACATGCTGTTCTGATTGGCTGACTCCGCCCACACGCTGTTCTGATTGGCTGTGGGTTTTGATTTATTTCGCCGCATCTCGCAGTCGCGTTGCATCTAGTGTGGACAGACAAATTATTTGTCGCTGGAATCTCATCGCATTGCGTCTGGTTAGGACACGGTGTAAACGTACCCTTAGTTGATGAGGCTTTGGGGGTACATATGGTATCTAAGATCTCCTTTCTCAGATTACTAATATGAAAACTCTTCGTTCCTAGCCTTCCGCAATCCCAGAGATTTTAACAGCTAATTACCGGAAGCACCTGCGGCTCCGGGATTACGACCCAGATTTTGCGAGACCTTTGCAGTGAATGTCACAGGCGTTCACCCTATTGTTCACCTTCCGGCACAGCAGGCACCATGACAGTCATTAAGGCTAACACACAGAGGAAAGATGAATTCAGAGGCATGATAGAGCAGTAAAGGACACAGTTTGTGCCAATTTAAAATCATACACGCACAACAAACCCCACAGGGGGGGACGTGCTGTGCTGTGCTTAATGCGCTATGCATTGTGTTCATACCTCTACATTATGCATTGCATTTGGTCAAGATTAAGATGTTTTGAGTGATTTTATCTTGCACTGGAGGTCTGGAGCAGACATGAGTGTTAGTTTGGTTTCGATTTTCTTCAGTCACGCAGCGTTTGCAGTCTTTTCTGTGGCAAAATGCAAGTTTGATTAGATTCATAGTGGGCAATTGATTTTTGCAAGTCTGCAATTTCAATTTGATCATTATTTGGCATTATCAGGACCCAGAAATATTCCCCCACTGCGTTATTATACATTATATTCAACATTATATATAGCAGATTAATGCAGTACTGACACTAAAACTCTGAAAACTTGATTATTTTTTTTCTCACACAGTAATTTTCATTTTGGGTGAATTCTGTCGACACTATCCACGATACATATTGTTGCATTTTTGTATTGCGATATATTGTTAAACCCCTACTTGACATTGTGTTTGAATGTAAGCTAACACAAAACATTAAATTACACTAGAATTATTTTTTTCCCCACAGGATTGTCACTATCATTAGTATGCTGTGGATATCAGGTCACTTTGGATAAAGCCTACTAAATGTATTACTAAATGGCCGTGTGCTTACAAATGTTAAGAGATTATTTATACTTTTATTTATGTTTATGAATGATGGTAACTTATTCAGGGACCAGATTGTCTACACATCCAACACACCCTCCCACTCACACTCTGCTGTAACAAATGAAAAGAACACTTTTCTTTAGACAGATGGACAGTTAGTTTCATCTGTGGCTCTTTTGTTCTCTATTAGCTGCAATTGTCAGGTTAATTTAACTGTCTGTTAAAAGATAAGAATATTTCAGCTCTGTTTTCATTCCCAGTAATATTGAAGATCAGTGCTTGTCAGTCCTTTGAGGTGAAGTAGAACCTTTGATCAAATTACATCATCAAGTTTACTTTCATTTTTCCCAACATTGAATCTATTGTCATCTCTTTGAGTGCAAGCTTAAAGCTGATGCATTTTTGTTGTTGTTGTTAAAATACTCTTGTAACCCGCTAAACCCCTGTACGTCAATTAAAAACAGGTACAAATGATGTCCATGTCATAAAAATTTGCACAGACTTAAGTTTGGTCTCATTTTAAAGAAGACAGATTGTTATTGAAGTAAAAAAAACTTAAATAAAAAAATGTTATAGAGGTTTAAGTTTATGATAAATGATTTATGAACAACATTTTATAGAAAAAATATATGTTTTATGAAACATGCTGAACTCTAAAACTGCTAGAAAATCAAAGCCATAAATCTAAACAAGTCGTGTTCCAAATTTGAGGTTGATATCTCAAAAAATTAGCTTTCAGTCAGGTTTTGTTTGGAAAAGTACAACATTTTCCCTATTAGATGCCCGCAAAACTCCACCGGGACACACAATGGTTGGATTAGAGATTTTCTGTAGAGTTTTTCCCTCTCAAATATTAAAATCGCACACACAAAACCACACTCTGACATCCATACCAACACACCCACACAATTATCGTTGCATAATTGATCCAATTGGCTCAATAATATGCATAAGCAGAAAACAGGAATAATTTGCTTTATAAGCCAAACCTAAGAAAACGGCACCATCTTGTAAAAAATAGTACAAGTTTGAATTTTGAAGCCTTGCCAACAGAATGAAAGCTTATTAACAAAGATTGCATAATTTTATAGTTAAATGGCCCTGGGATTAAAAATTGCAGTTTTAATAGGTTTCAATGGGGACATTTTTGTTTTTAAGGTCCCGAGTGACACCATTTTGTGTTACTAGTGCAAAATCAATTTATTAAAGGAAATGGGGGTGAAATAGTAAAATTCCAATAAAAATACACACCTGTACCAAAATTGGCACTAACACACTAACGCAAAATGATCAAAAAAACTAAACCGAAAGACAAAAATGTCCATTAAGTTGCTGTGTTTCTGCATCAGTGAATGAGTTTGATGAGTCCAACCAATGGGAATAGGAGGAGAGCTGATTGAAAACAGACATTATTTATGCATTATTTTCAGACCAGGACTTCATATTGACACCCTCCGGGTCCTCATGTAATTGAAGGTAAGCAAGAGACTTCTAAAGGAAAAGTACAGTAAAGTTGTTACTGCAATGTCCCAAAACCTGTTGAAACAAAAATCAGAGTTCCTTTACTTCATCATTAAGACGTAACCTCTAAGTTTGACTGTCATACAGATTCAGTTGAGACTTGATTCCTGCCTACAAGGTGAAGGCTTGTTGTCTTAACCGAGGACGAGGTCGGCTTTACTGCGCAATGGAGCGAAACGTGGTCAAGAATACAACGGAAATATGAATCGAGGTCATGGGGATTCGTATAAGAGTTCTTACCACAGCAGGAAGATCCAAGGACATGCTGTGATTGTAGGAGAAAAAGGGTTAGCCTGCTGTTGTGTAGTGTGTCAACACCAAACTTCCTCAACAGGAGACCTGTCCGCGGTGACAACGGCACGATTCGCCCCATGCTCCCAAGCCCAGTTATTTATAGCACCAAGCAGCCACACTGAATTTTAAAATGGTCTTGAGACTGGATAGTGTGCAAACGGTTGAATAACCAATGCATTTTTATTCATGTACCTTAAGATTAAGTCCCATTCCTCTTTTGCGAGATTATCAGTTTAAGTTTATATTCAGATTTGGAAGATTTTTTTTATATTGAGCCTTTAAAAGATGCCTGAAATTGGACCTTTGGGGACAAAATGCAATCTGTGAGAGCCATTTGGCAGCGAAAATGCTCTTCTCAGGATATTTGAAGGCCAAATGCACAAAAAAATGCAATGATTGTGTGAAAAATGCCTCGTGGATGACCTTTATTGAGCAGATACATAATTAACCGTAAGTTGTCAACAGCGCTTGAGGTTAGAGAGCACCGGATTAAATGGAAGAGGGCAGAATAATGAATGGGATTGTAAAGGGGTGTATTGTTGTGTTGTTTTGTTGGTAAACAGCAGGTGAAAGATGCCCCGTTCTCACTCGCAGTGGGGGTGCTATCAGTTGGTTGGTGGGCGTTCAAACTGGACATAGAAATGTGACAACACAATAGCATTCGGCTGGACTTTCAATGCAATTTGAGGCAAGACAGTCAACAACAAGCCTGTGATGTTCCTTTGCTTCAGATGGCATTAACAAGTAATTGGACATTGGATGTGCACTCAAAACAAACACAAGCACAGTGGATAAACTCTTTATAACGCCATAATCCACATAGGCTGGGTGATGCATCGAAAATTAGCGAGATTATCCTTATATCATTTCTGATGATATAAAATTAAGAAATATCATGCGAACGTTATGCTTATAAAGAGATTAAGCCAATTTCACTCCACTTTTTGACAACAAACTATGCCAACAATTGCTTTCAAATGCATATCAGCGTGATCACTCTGAAGAGCATCAAATGTTTCTATTTACTATGTGGTTTTGCAGCCAATCACATGCAAGTCTGTTGAGTGTGTGAACAAAATCGCCAATCAGAGGCGTTTGAGTTAGTCAGTGGTGCATCCAGTCAAAACGCTCAAGTTTTCATTCAGCGCGCTCACTTACTGTGTTCTACATGCTTTCTGTTTGTGAAACATTCACTATTTGGATAAAGGTTTTATTTTTCCAAGTCAAAAATATTGTTATCTGTCATAATTCATCAGAAATTGTAATATTAACCCTCTGGTGTTCTGCGGTAATTTGACACATTTTACGTTTTATTTTAATTATAATTTTTTACTTCATTGGAATGGTATGAAACTTGGTAAAGGTTTTGCTATGAACTTGCTATGATTTGAAATGGTTAAATGGTCCTGAAAAAAAGCCACACTTGTGCTCCTCAGTCAAAAATAAGCACATTGGAAATGAATGGGAAACAAATTTCATCTAGTGGAAGCGTTTGGTACTGCGGCCAAACTAAATATCACCGAAAGCTCACTTTTTGAGATCCCAAGCTCATATTTGGAGCACAACTTGTTTAGATGAATGGCTTTGATTTTCTTGCAGTTTTAGAGTAAATCATGTTTGGGAAATTTTCAAGCGTTCATTTTTGTAAACGTTTTTTCACTTCAGCCAAGTGTCGTCTTTAAAAAGAGAACAAACTTCAGTCTACGCTCCAAGCATTCAAGATTTACCACAGTTTAAGTTGGAAATTTCATTTCGAAGGCTACGCTCAAAAAGTGAATAAATGGATTATACATACAGCATAAATATAATTTAGTATCATAAAATCCCCTAAAAATATAAAATATTAAATAAAAAACATTATCGAAATAAAATATAATAATATAGTACATTCATTTCATTTAAATAAATCAATAAAAAAAACTAATTGCCCATTTTTGAGAGATTAAGAGGGGTTGAGATAAATTGAGCAATATCAAGGTACAAATTATGATGTCGACAACTACAATAGTACTATGGCAATTGGACACGTTACCACAGTACAACGACGATACTAAACGATGATACCACAACAGTATTGTTATAGTATATGTTGTTCGTGTATAACATTTGATCTACTTCATGCCAGGCATGCAGTGATCAATAGCACACGTGACACACTCCTCCGATGATTTGTTTACTTATATGAGCCAGAGTCATCCAGTGCAGAGTACTCAACACGCTTCGGCTATCAGCGCACAGTGTGGGTGTTGAAATCGTGGGTGTGTGGGAGACGGCCAGCGTTTGTGTGATGGGGGTGGGTGGGTGGAAGAAAGAGAGAATGAAAGAGAGAGCGAGAGAAAGAGGCACTAGACGATGGGGTTTCTGCTGCAGGCAGAGGCACACTAATGACTGAGAGACAGTGGGAAGAGTGTGTGTGAGCGGTCTGGAACAAACACACACACCGAAACCCTTTCCTCTGGAACAGCCAAGACCAGCTGTTGATCTATCCTTTCTATCGCTGGCTGTGCAAAGAACATAATATTACAGTTTTCTGAGGCGTTGCAGAAAACAGCCCCAAATATATAGAGGTCAACAGAACGAAGAAAAAATAATCATCAATAGAGAGATCAAACGATGCGAAAGCTGTACTTTAGGGTCGCGGCGCGCTCTAGTGGTGAAATGGGTTTGGTGTTTTAAATGCCAGCTTCCTAACAAGGTGAAATACTTAAAAAAAAAAAAAACACACTTTATAATGTTGGGTTAAAAATAACCCAACGAGTAACCCAACTATGGGGTGATATAGCAGCTTCCCAACTTGTGGATTATTTTAACCCAATGCATTGGATTAAAAGCCAGTTGGGTTAAGAGTAACCCAACAGTTAGGTTAACTTTATTTTTTAATAAATAAAATACACTTTGTTTTCAAATACAGATTGTTTATTTGTATAAAACTATAAAAATGTCTTTAACAAATATATTTTAAAATTATAAACTAAATATTGGAGAGTGTAGAATTTAATGTAAATAATATACATAATTGTGTGCATAAATTCAAAATACACAAGTGGACATACAACATACGTTATAGGGTTATTACTAGAAATATCATCGATGTTAAAAATGACCCAACATTTTTGGAAAACAACCAAACATAGTGACCCAATATGTGTAACCCAACGTTTTTTGACTACACAAGGTTTGCTTTACAATTGATTCAGTGTTCAAAATATCTTTTAAAGTGTTTTCAGAGGAATATAATTTCTTGAGAAATGGGTGGTGGGTATTGAGGTCAAAAGACATGCATGCACACTACATTAGTGCTGGATAAGTGATCGATACTCATAAGTATGATGCAACGCTGTTTGTGGTACAATATTGCAATGCCTTAGTTTAAAAGCATTCTAGTTGCTTTTGGTGCAGCATCTGTATTTCAAACGAAACATGAAAATTTGTTGAATTATTCATATCTGCAACATCTGATTCTTTGATATGTATACACAGCTGAATAATTCATGCATCAGGCTGAGGTTGAATGTCGCAGGTATCCTGTAGATCGTGTCACATATCAGCCAGACATGTTTTCACACATATATTATCTCCAGATATTGATTTGAAAACTTTCCTGGTGTTACTGCCATTTTATGAAAGTACAAACCAAACGAGTCACTCGAGGTTGTTGATTTTACCACGGGTAATGAGTTGTCTTTGGCACAACATTAAGTCCTGTTTCGTTTCATTAACCTACAGAGTCCAACTTCAAAAAACTGTGAAAATAACTTTTTACTTCACAGCAAATTTGACAGACTAGAGATGCACCGATACTACATTTCTCAGCCGATACCAGTTATTCAGAATGATAATAGTTTGATTTTTCTTTAAAAAAAAAAAATCCTAAATAATGCTGTTATAGGAACACTATAATATTAGATTAAAATTAACAACAGAGCTATTATATTCAACTATTTATTTCCAGATTTACACTCAAATGAAAAAAGCATCTCAGTTGCAGATGAGGTAGTTTTCATAAACACTTCTTCATGGCAAATTTATTCAAACATACATATATATTTAACAGTAAATAAGCTCTTCTCTAGTGTTTTTATAGCTAACTAACGAACTGAACACTGGATAACTTTCCTGAGGTGAATGCAACATTAAGTGATATTGTTCTCAAGCTGCTTTATTGACGTCTTTTCGCGGTTGAAACACAGATTGAACGATTACATGAGATATGATACGGATTTCGGTAAGTTTTACTGTATCACTCAACATACCTTCTGATGTTCATGCACGTTTTTCTAGATATAACTTGTATTAAAGTCAAAGAAAAGACTCTTGAACTGAGGTGCTATAGCGATCTAACGCCACATGCGTCAAAGCGCCATTTATTGTTTGAATTTCGCAATAAAATATTCAGAATTTGAAAGATGAGACTTTTATTCTTTATCAGAAGTAACAGAGCACAAGCTCTTTGTGATTATTGGGCATGAGGCACTATAAATGTTTAATGTAGGGAAAACTGCAGATCCGGCAACCCTGGCTTGAACTACGGGCGATTCACAGGGTCAAATAAAGCCTGCATTAACATCGCTATTTTTTTACTGTTTTAAAGCGTTGTCGTTGCGTAAACTCCCCCTTAATTCAACACACACAGTATGAGTTGCAGTCCGACACGTTTTTCCGCACCCTTTTGATTGACAGGATATAATCGGCCCTCATTGGCTGTTTTTAAACAATCGGCCGCTAGCGAAAAAAATCGTCTGATAACGATTATTGGCCGATACATCAGTGCATCTCTAAAACAGACCCAGGATTTGTATTTATTAACAGACCCACAATGGCACAACGTAATATGCAAAACATTTATTGGATAATGCATACAAAAAAAAAAGAAGAAATCAAAATCACAATTAATGAGACACTTTTGGCATGCGCCTTTCTCTTATAGCCCTTCAAAAGTCCTCGTACAATGAAGAATTTTTACCCCGCAACAAATTTGATTCATAGTTCACAATTTATGGCTCAATTTCTACTCACATTTCTGTACTTTGATGGCAGTTCAAATAGCATTTTTGTTTTTACTTTACAGTAGATCGTTACAAATGACGGATTGACAATTTCGTATCAAATACACCAAAGCACATTGTGTCCGCTACATTAGTCACAGCCCTGTCTAATAAAACCTGAAAAGAACAAGGAAATGACTTTCCTTATGAAAACAGTGTTTGTAACTAACAGAAGCTAGATTAAAAATTCACAGATGTGGAGTGTTTGGCTAGAAAACAGTTTCCATTCACGTCACATGAAGTAAAAAAGTAAACAAAAAGATCGATTTTATTAGCTCAGAGGCCAAGTAACAAATGTACACAAATACAACTTTACTTGAGCTCAATTTCACTTAAATTTGACACAAATCTGTGTCCCAAATGAGGCAATTCGTTCTTGCAGAACCTTTAGAAGAACCCCAGAAAGTAAACACGAAGATTACGATACCCCCATTAAAATAACCTTACAAAGAAAGAAATCGTAAAAATGTTTCCCCAAGTCAATTATTTGTTTGTACACACTGCACTGAATATATTCACAAGACAGACATTTAATCTATATATTTAAAATGCATGTAAAGATTGCTTGTGCACTAGGGTTTTAAAAATCCTGAGGACAAACCTATCAAAAATATACGATTATAGCTAAAAATCAAACTGCTGTCCTGCAAAATGTACGCATCATCCTAACAACTCCGATCCATTCGCTGATTCATATAAAAATATTCGCTGCATGCATAATTTTAATTAAAACAAAAGTTTAAAAACTTAAAAAAACGCAACAGAACCGACAGGGTGGATGGATGCAGATTTACTCAACTATTACATGGGTTTCAGTTTATCTGGAGTGTCTCGAGAAGTTGAGCAAAGCAAGCGAGAAACAAGGCAAATCTGACCAAGTCAAATTGGTTTCATTCGTCGTCCATTTCTTTGGTAAATCTGCGTTTTTTTTGTAATCATGTTGATTAAAGTCAATTTAAAACACTGATCACATGATCAATTCAACACTACATTCACATGAACTGTAGAAATGTTTAAACATGTTGTATGTGGACATACATTTTCTGTACGCCCACTATATAAGCTTCGCTCGGATGAACTTCGACTAGATTACGGGCTTGAAAAATGTCTTAACATTCACTGATTTAATACATAATACTATGTAAAGCACGAATCAAAACCAAAAACAATAAGATATATGAAGATAAATGGTGGGAGTGTTCATTACGAAGCAATTTGATTTAGTTTCCACCCTGTTTGTCTGGTTGGCGAAGCAAAAAAACACAAGATTGACAGCTGTCAGTTACAGGCTATAGTGCACTACAGAACATGAGCTCACCGTCATAATAATAACCCCATTCATAAGTGACGAGAACACATGATTCATAGACATGAATATGCAGATTCCTTAGTCACCGGCTCGCACTAATACTTTCTAATTTCAGGTCGTTTGACTCGTTCTCCGATGATTCGTTGATGAGCCGTGGCATTTTGCTCAAGATTGACTGGCTTTACAAATGAGGTCCGTAGAAATAAAGGACTGAGGGAGGGGGTGTTATGAACTCATTATCGAGGAATACAAAAAGTAGTGGCTCTACAAAAAAGACTGAATCGTGGGAAGGAAAATACAAAAGGTGCTCCATCACATGACGGCACATTCTCTGGATCCGGACTTTGGGCCGGGCTGAAAATAAGAGCAAATTCAGCAGGTTATTACATTAAATCTACCAAATCATACTTGAAACTAATTTCTACGGCCTATAAATGATCAAAACTTTGCTGAAAAACACAATCGACTACTGACTGATGGTTTTTAGACTCTTATCAAGTAAAAGTCTTTTTTGTGTAATTGTACAAACGTCCTCCTTCAGCTCGTGCTTCATGTGTCTTTATGCTGTCAAATCTGATTTTTATCAAGTGAATGTAATATCTTTGATATTGTTAGTAATACTGGAGCAGCTTCACTTTATTTGATTATCATACATAATTTTTTAGAAAAATCATGAGTATCAAATATGATCATCAGGCTTTTAAGGAAGGTTTATTTGTTCATCTCTCAATCATCCTTGTATTGTATTGCATTATATGATTTAAAAATCCAGCTTTTAATGTTGTTTATGTGTCTATGTGGTGTTTTTAATGTGCTTTAAGACAAACCATGTGTAAATTCATAAGTCGACAGCATTGCTGAGTATTTTCTCCTTAAAACTGCAGTGAACCAAAGACAGTCTCAAAAACACGCTTTGAAATCGCTGGTGTTTCTGACGTCACAAACTACCTTGTAACCAATCAGATCAACGTGTGATCGTCAACCAGTGGATCTCTGAGCTGAGTGAGTGAGTGGAGGCGGGGCTCATTTGCATATTCATAGAACCACGCATACTAAATGAGGCAAGGGTGTCGAGTTACATTCAAGCTATTTTAAGGCATGAAGATTTTTTTTTTTTTTTTCAAGGAAAAAACTTCAATATGTAATTTTGGTGATCAAAGATGAGTTTTAAAGGATACAATTATTGACTACAGGGGGACTTTAAGACTACAAACAGAGCTGTCATTTAAATATCATCTTACCAAGACATATTATTGGCAGATATTGATATTATATGCATTTTATGCAAGCATCTGCTATACTGTTCTCATTGATTTACATTAAAAGCATCAGAATTTCATCTTACTGTTTGTGTTTGGTCAAATAAATATCAGCATCTGCACCAATTTGCATGTTTTTGCTCAGTTTGAGTCTCTGAATCAGAGTCTCTTGTTTTCTTTCCTCCACATTCTCACTATATCAGCCATAAAAGCCTGATGTATCAAATATGGTACTCAACATAGGCAAACTTTATTTTTAATATTTTGCCTAAAGTTTCAAAAAACGTCCGTTTTTGTTTCCAGTTTCTGACTATTACCTGCTGATGGAAAATATCTTCATCTCCAAAGTCTAAATCCTCATCATCACCGTTCTCTATTTCCAGCACGCTTTTCGTGACGGTTCGCTTTGCCACTTCCTGCAAATAAAAGTTCAAGTTTCGTTAGCGCATTCGCACACAAAATCAGCAAAGGCCGAACCCTGCTGGTGTTCCTCATACCTCTCCGCTTGAGTTGACCAATGAGGTGAGGATCTTCTCTCCGGTTCCCCAGGAGCTCTGGCTCTTCCACAGCAGGTCTGAAGGAGGACTATGGGACACGCCGGCGCTGGCGCTCCACACCTTTCAACAGAAAGAACACAGTTTAACATCTAGAAAACATCCTGAGTTGGAGCAAAAATGAGACACGGTTCAATTCGCTTACCGTTACCGTCTGACCGGCCTTCAGGACAAACTTAGGGCTGAATTTGTAGGTGATTTCCTCTTCATCACCAATTTGTCTCTTTAGTCGCCAGCTGCCCAGAGATTGATCCTAAATGTGGGATAAAATTATGAAATACAAGTTTTTTTTTTTTTAAAGCAACACACCACAGGTGAACACGATAAATAATTCATGTGAAAAAAGTACATGTTTTGTATGACAAGTTTTCTGAAATGTTGTTTACATATGCAAACGAGGTATTCGTATGCAATCGCTCATTGAAATTTCCAGAACAGAAATCTAAACACTAGATAAATCCAGATTTAAACTTCTTGTTGTTTCAGTGAAAGGGGATTTTGGATTAGTCTTTATCACTCCATAAATAAAAAAAATACCGTCAACAGACGGATCTGATTTTTACCATGTTTTTAGGTATAAAAGGTTGGATAAAATCCTGATAATGGTATCTGAACAAACCCCTCAGTAAAAACCTTCAGAATATAGATAAGAATAAAACTGTAAAGTTTTGAGTATTTAAGAGCTGATGAAGTTGAGGAAAAAAAGCTTTAAAATAGAATTTTAAAAGAATTATAAAAAGAGTAACTTGTACTGTTCAAGGTCAACAATGAGCGCTTTGAAAATGAGTGCGAGACAAATTTCATCTAGTGGAAGCGTTCGCAACAAAATCTTACTGAAAGCTAATTTTTTGAGGAATCAAATGACTTGTTTAGATTTCTGGCTTGTTTTGGAGAATATACATTTCATTTAAAAATGGCAAAATGTGTGTATTTTTCATAATAAATGTAAAATTCTATAGCTTTAAGTTAACTTTTTGATATACTTTTTTCACTTTAGCAATAATCTGCCAAGTGTCGTCTTTAAAAAGAGCTCAAACTTGTATGACAAGTTTTCTGAAATGTTGTTTAAATATGCAAATGAGGTATTGTCTTATTTTCTAAACCGAAATCTAAACACTGGATAGAGCCAGATTCAAACTTGTTTCAACGAAAGGGGATTTTTGATGTGTCTTTTTATCACTCCATAAATCAAAAATTACTGTTGCGGATTTTTGAGGAGGTAAAAAGGGTGTTTTACACAACCATTGAGGAATTTTAACCAAAGCATGTTACAAACTTTACATAAAGGCCCTAAAGAATCATACCAACTTGTGGAAAATGGGCATCCGATGACCCCTTTAAAACGTGAAGTGAAATTAGATTTTTTTTCTAAATTCACAGTACCTTGTCCGAGTTGTTCCTGAGGGTCACTGATTTCCCCTCCAGGTCGATCTCCTCGACACTGACGCTCCCCGTGGCTTCGGCCTCCTGGCTGAACTGGACTTTGGGGCCGGCGATGGACTCTTCCTCGAGCTCCACACGCTTTCTCTTAGTGCGAGAGCTTCGTGAAGACGCAGAAGTGCTGCTGGCTGAGGTGCGGGTCACCGTGACCCGAGAGGACGGGCTGGGCGACAGCTTCAGCCTAGAGGAGACGGGACACACAGGCAGATTACGCATCCCAAATCAACAGGAACACGTGTATGATAACAAAAAGTGAGGCCCGTTCACGCCAACAACGATGAAACACACAAAGAATTTTGATAATTCAAGCACTTTTCAAGTACCTCTTCATAAATTTGGCTTTTTTTCAAGGGGTTTCCAGAACTTAAATTTCAAAAAGTCAAACTTTAAGTACGAACCCTGATTAAATGCTATAGAGCACCTATTACGCTTCTGCATCTTCATCTGTCTTTAGTGTGTAATGTTGCTGTTTGAGCATGAAAACGTCCCCCCAGCGGGAGTTCTTCTCTATATCAGTGTCAGTGTTTCTGAACTCCCTGAAACGCCTCCATTGTAGTCTTGAGTTTCTTCCGGGAACGAACACGTCAAAATATTCCTCATTTAAATAATTCATACGCAGAATAAAGGGGCGGGGCCTTGTTGAGTTAGTTAGTAGTGTGTTAAACTGGCGGTTATGGTAAGGGGCGGGACATTTCCCAAACACACTCGAAGCAATTGACCAATCACAACACACTGCTCCAGCCAACCAATCAGAGCACAGTGTGCTTTTCAGAAGGAGGGGCTTCATAGAAACGGGAACTAAACAGAGCGTTACTGACAGACTGGGAAGAGAGGAGCCGCAACAATGGAGAATATGAGGAAAATAATCAACATTCAAGCTAGGGCTGTCACTTTTGAGAAAAATCTAATTTGAACGGGTATCAAATATCAAGCAATGTATTAGAACATATTCGAATATCTATATTATAGATATATCTAATATCTATAATATCTATTACGATTACGGATATTTCACGTCATGTTCGAATGCATATTCATATATCGAATAAAAAGTGACAGCCCTAATTCAAGCAGGAAAACCTGTTCTAGTAGAATCAAGACTTTGTAAAAGGGCGTAAAAGGTCCTCTTTAAAGTTAGATGGAATCTGATTGGCTTTCAATGGTATTTTTTTAAAGAGATTCCAACAATACCATTCATCAGTGTTATCATTATAGTTGTAGTGTGGAGTTTCTCACCCTCACACAATTATTAAAACTATATCATAGTTATTGTTCTTGGTGCGAACGGACCATAAGAACGATGAATGGGCAACCGCACCATGAGAAAACAATGTTTATGCGACTGTGCTTACCTTTCCTTCCTATCATCTGTCCTCCAAATATCCCAACTGCAGACTATCCTTCACTGGTCTCAATCTTCGAGATGGTCTAGCTGCCTTCTGGTCTCCTCGTCCTCGTGCTAAATGAGCTCTCTGACTTATTTCTTGACAACTCGCTCTATCGTATCGCTCACGCACGAGCGGGAAAACACAATTATCATTCCGGCGTGACATTTTACAACCTACCTTACACATTCCAGAGCCTCAAGTATGTCAAGTATGAAGCGCAAAAATGTGAAATGGAGCGTTCCTGAACACGTTTATGGGCTGCAGATGAACAACGATAATAATCATCTGCCAGAATCACATCAGCAGCGAAAAACCAGTGCAAAACACTCACGAACAGCCAGTTTGTGTGCATCAAACTAAATGCATGAATGCGTCACAAAACTGAGTTAGCTTCCTACCTTGAAACACAAGCTTGTCCGATCGCTAGTCTGCCTAGCAAGACATCTCAGCCGTGTTTTAAAATGCTTTCTTGCCTAGTATTTTTATCTAGTTTTCCATTAAAACTGGGTTTGTACAGATACTGTAAATCTGGCTTTTCAAGCACTACTATTTTGGCTCTCAAGGACTACAATCAGAGATCTCACTTATCAAAACAATATCTTTGAATCTTAGATTCACTTCAAATATTGACATCCGACATCAAGAGGTCCTTGAAAGTGTTGAATTATTTAAATGCAATATACGCATTTAAATAATTCAAGCACTTTTCAAGTACCTCGTCATAACCATGTCTGTTTTCAAGGGTTTTTCAGGAGTTAAATATCAAAAAGTCAAATTAAAGTACTTTAAGCACCTTGTAGTAAGCAAATCAAAAGCTTAAAGGCCCTAAAAATGCTGTCTAGGTTGGTATTCCTGTCATTTTTGGATGATTGTCGGTTCGAGTGTGCTCAGGAATGCGTCAGGCGCTCACCTGTCTTCCTCGCCCTCCAGCAGTTTCCGATAGGCGTTGATCTCCATGTCCAGGGCCAGCTTGACGTCCAGCAGCTCCTGGTACTCGTTCAGCTGCTGCTGCATGCACTCCCTCATCTCGGCCATCTCGCGCTCCTTGGCGTCCAGCTGCCGCCGGTACTTGTCCCTGTCGCTGGACAGCATCTCCTCCAGCTCGCGGATGCGCTCCTCTGCGGCGGAAGCCTGCAGGAGGGAGAAAACAAGTCGTGAATGACGGATAACATCTATGAGGCTGAATAACAAGACGTTTTCTTGACTTAAAGACAACAAACGTTTCAGGATTATCATGGAAATAAAACTGGCTAAATCCCATCAACCAACGTACATACAGCAATGTAGATTAGGGATGCACAGATATAAAAAGTTTGGCCGATACCGATAATCTTAATATACGAAAGTCGATAACCGATATATTGGTCGATAAATCAAAATACATTTTTGAGAGTCTGATTATAAAAACAAGTCTCACCATTAAAATCCATGTCCCAAACACACAATTATAATGTTCTCATAGTTTTATGTCACCTATATGACGGACTTGCATGTGCAGCACATGTTGCAGTTAACCGTGATATCAATCATATTTCAATCTTCTAACACTACACAAGGACTCAAAGAGAACAAACATTTTGACCTAAAGGCCAGTTTTTTGGGTTATCATGGAAATAAAATTGTCCAAATCCTACCAACCAACTTACACACGGTAATGTGGATTTGGGATGCACGGATATGAACATTTTGACCGATACCGATAATTCCTTATATTTGAAAGCCGGTAACCGATAATTCCTTATATTTGAAAGCCGATAACCGATAATTTCATATATTTGAAAGCCGATAACCGATAATTCCTTATATTTGAAAGCCGGTAACCGATAATTCCTTATATTTGAAAGCCGATAACCGATAATTTCATATATTTGAAAGCCGATAACCGATAATTCCTTAGATTTGAAAGCCGATAACCGATAATTTCATATATTTGAAAGCCGGTAACCAATAATTCGTTCTGTTTGAAAGCTGATAACCGATAATTCCTTCTGTTTGAAAGCCGATAACCGATAATTTCATATATTTGAAAGCCGATAACCGATAATTCCTTCTGTTTGAAAGCCAATAACCGATAATTTCAGATATTTTTAAAGCCAATAACCGATATATTGGCCGATAAATCTAAATCCAAATTTTTATATAATTATTGAGAGGCTGATTACAAAAACAAAAGTCTCACCAATAAAATCCGTCCCAAACACAAAATTATAATGTTCTCATTTTATGTCGCCTATATGAAAGATTTGCGCTGCACATGTTGCAGTTAACCGTGATCCCAATCATATTTTAATCTTCTAATACTACACAAGGACTCAAAGAGAACAAACGTTTCTTGGGGTGTTATTATGGGAAAATTGTCCAAATCCTACCAACCAAAGTACATACTGCAATGTAGATTTGGGATGCCCATATGAACATTTTTGCAGATATCGATAATTTTCTATATTTGAAAGCCGATAACCGATATATTGGCAGATAAATCTACATTTTTATATAATTTTTGAGAGCCTGATTACAAAAACAAAAGTATCACAATAAAAATCCATGTCCCAAACACACAATTAGCCTATAATGTTCTCATAACAATTGTATGCATTCTATATGACAGATTTGCACTGCACTGAACTGTATTTCCCTTTTTAATAAGTGATTCCAATCATATTTCAAGCAATTCAAAATCATCATGTCATCAACAGTGCACACCTGAAGCATCTCAGCTGAAGGAAATAATCCATTATTTATCGGATAACACAAATCTTATACAATTAATAATAATATGAAAATAAGTGCAATGACTTAGAAAAATTTCAATTATAATATTATACATTTCCATAAAAACAAAAACAAACATCTTTAGGTACCTGATTAATTATACACAGTACACACACATGCAAACGCAAACTTTTATTTTGGATGCGATTAATCGTTGCCCAGCACAATTTTTTCCTGCCAAACTTATGTTGCAGTACAGTAAGGTACAGTAACAAGGGTTCGTGAGCAATATTAGCAGTGAAAACATGTTTAGGTACCTGTTTCTGCAGGGCGTTGAGCTGATAGCTCAGGCCCTCGATGCGCACATGGGCCTCCTGAAGCTCCTCGCGCGCTGTGAGAACCGCTTTATCGTTCATGTCCGACGACACCTTGGCATTATCCAGCTGCAGAGAGAGGACTCAGTCAGAGAGCAAACCACGTTTCCTAACGCCATGGAGTGCAGAGCTCCCACACCTCGGTTCACTTCAAATTGGTGACACGGTGGGCAAGTGATGTAACCTTGCTTCTGAACACCGGTAACACAGTCAACACCGACTATCATAGCAAGCCTATTGGCTATAATGACCTGGATCACAAAACCAGTCACATGTCACACTGGTATATTTGTGGCAATAGCCAACAATACATTGTATGGGTCAAAATTATCAATTTTTCTTTTCTGACAAAAATCATTAGGATATTAAGATCATGTTCCATGAAGATACTTTGTAAATTTCCAAACGTAAATGTATAAAACACTTATTTCTGTGAGTGAACGCAGCACAATCGCCAACATTAATGGAAAAGTTTTTGATTGATTTTGATTTTTTTACACCCTCAGATTCCAGATTATCAATAGTTGTATCTCAACCAAATATTGTCCTATCCTAACAAACCACACATCAATGGAAAACTTATTCAGCTTTCAGATGATGTATAAATCTCAATTTCCACACATTGCCCCATGTGACCGGTTGTGTGGTGCAGGTCACCTGTGTAACAGTGATGTGTGTCTGACCTTGGCCATGAAGGTGTTCTGCAGCTCCTCCTTGTAGATCTGCACCTGCTGCTCATGTTGCCTGCGCAGATCCTGCAGCGCCTGCGCCAGCTTGAACTCGTAGTCCTGCTGCAAACCTGAGTCCACCTCCACCACACGCCTCTCCTGACGCCTGCGCGTCTCACGCACCTCCTGCACACACACACACACACTCCTGTTAGAGCTACACACACTCCTGTTAGAGCTACACACACAACTCCACCACACGCCTCTCCTGACGCCTGCGCGTCTCACGCACGCACACACACTCCTGTTAGAGCTACACACACACACACACACACGTCTCACACACCTCCTGCACACACACACCGCTGTTAGAGCTTCACACACACACACACACACACACGTCTCACACACCTCCTGCACACACACACCGCTGTTAGAGCTACACACACACACACACACGCGTCTCACACACCTCCTGCACACACACACCGCTGTTAGAGCTTCACACACACACACACACACACACACGTCTCACACACCTCCTGCACACACACCCCGCTGTTAGAGCTTCACACACAGACATCACAAATTCGGTTTGGTCAGCTTCCATTTTTCTGGACTCTGATTTACTGGTTAAATCAAATGCTAGTAATCAAGAAAAATATGCATTTAATTTTTACAAAATTATCATAAGTAAAAAAATAAAAAAACATTTAAAAAGTTTTATTTCCCCCAATTCGGTTTAAAGAAAAATTCTGGACTCAGATTTACTGGTTAAATTAAATGCTAGTAATCAAGAAAAACACATTACACATTTTTTAAATGATCATTATAAATGGTTAATATTAATCTACAATCATTGATTATTGGAATGCTAGTTTTCCCACATGAAATGTCTACAGGTTTCTCGCACCGACCTCCTCAAACATGCTCTTCCTGAACTCCAGGTCCTCGGACAGACTCTGGCAGCGGTTCTCCAGGTCCACCCGCATCAGCGTCTCCTTCTCCAGCTGCTTCTTACCCACAGCGTGAGCATCTTCAGCCTGCAACACACACACACACACACACACACACGCGCGTTAGACTGAGGTGTGGAGGAAGGGACTTGGACTTGCTTAGTTGGGGACATTTAAGTTAATATTCAACAATATTATTGCTCTGCCTGCATTGACACCATTACATGAGAACTGATTATATATATATATATAAAAATGAATAACTTTTTTACAACAAAAATTAGCCTTCACTAAACTTCCTTGAGCTGGACTGTGACACTATTTTCTTCTGGGAACAAACTTTGTTGCATTATTGTCCTGTTATCTCTGTAAAGCTGCTTTGAAAGGATCTGTGTTGTAAAGCGGTGTGTGAGTAAGCGTGACTTGCTTTGGCTAGCTGAGCCTTCAGGTCGGCTAGTTCTGCAGACAGAGAGCCGTTCTCGCGGAGCGCCGTGTTCAGAGACGCCTCGTTCTTGTTGAACTGCGCCTCCAGATCCTTGATCCGGGCCAGAGCCGAAGCCAGATCCCCATCCTTCTTCTTGTAGCTGGAAAACAGACTCAGTCAGTATAACAGGGCTGGGTATCGTTACAGTCGACAGCTCTCAGATCGATTCGACTCAATGATTAAAGATTTCATTCAAATCCTATATTTATTTTAAAAAAATAGCGAACATAAGTGTACAAGTGGTTAATTAATAAAGAGAAATTAAGAGCCATAAACCTGTATATTAAACTGTGTATTTTAGGTACACTTGGGTACATTAACACAGAACTCAACTCTATATTTCAAACGCATACGATGAAGAAATAGGATTTTTTTTTTTTTCGAAAAATCTATTTTATTTTATTTTTGCTCAGACCTAGTACATATTTTCATTATTAACGATTTAAAAAACAATCTTTAGAAATTGATGTCAGCGGATTAAACATCTTTTTAAAAATTACATTTTTTACAATTGAATTTGCCACCTACTATAAATGTTCATATCGAAACTTGCGGTGTCAGTTAATGCACTTTTTATTGCAAGTTAAAGAAAATGTGTGATAAAGATGCCATGTTTTATTGATGCCAAAGGGCAAAACGTTGTTTTTTTTAATGCCGAATGGTTTTAAAAAGACGCTTTTTTTTATTAATGGCATAAAATGTTTAATTGAAGATTGAAGTGTATAAACTTTGACAGTCCTAACTTCATTCAAATATCCAATAACAACAACAAAAAATAAACAATAAGTTGTAAAAATGTAAATTATTTAAATAAATGTGAGCAATAATAAAAATGTTATACAATTAATAATAATATGAAAATAAGAGCAATGACAATCTTAATTGTAATGTTATACAAAACAAAAAAATATCATATATTATTTTATAATCTTGCAAAAAAAAATTAAAATAGTTGTCTTTATTATTATTACATTACCAATAGTTATAAACGCAATTTATAAATATAAATGTGAGCAATAATAAAAATGATATAAATATATAAATAAAGCCATAATATTATAAAACACTAATTGTGTAAAATGCATATTATTGTTTCCATTAATATTATTAACAATTTAATAAAAAAATAAAACAAAACAAGAACAGAATATTAAAATCGCAATAATATTAACGTGAGCTGGTTTTACATCGTTTCTACAAGCCTATTTCAGTGAATCAATCATTAATCACTTCATAATCACTTATAGGTTTGCTAACGTCATACATCGTTACTGAGACTCTCCGATTGAACTGCAGATAAACGAGTGAAATCTGCATCTGTGACAAATGTAGGTTTGCATCACGACACAAGTCTCTCTCGTGGTTTGAGCAGCTGCCCGCAATCTGACACACGCGACACACACTTCCTGTTTGCATGCGTTCGTTAGCAACCAGATCAACCAGAGATGATGCGTCAACCGCAAAGACTCGTTACAGAAACTTTCTATCTCAAGTCCTAAATTAAGATCATTTAGGATTTTTCACAAACTTGTATTTACAGAAGCAAATGTTGATTTAGGATTCGCATCCGATCTCACAAGAATCTCCTCTTATCTGCAGTTGGGAGATCTTAAACCAATCCATCGAGTTCGGTACTCAACTCTCGGGTCTGTTGCCAAGCAACCAACGACACGCAAACAAACAGCCTCTGACGGATTCTGATGCAAGATGAAGACTTGATGCTGAAAACTGGACGAGTCAGAACTTGGTCATGCTTTGATCAAACAGGATCAGGTTATTTTATGTTTAAGATAAAACACACATATAATCTCACAGCATTAGTGTAACATGGAGGCCTGTGAACAGCAGAGGAACACTAATACTGGCTTTTGGGTAATGGATAAATAAATAAATAAATAAGGAAATTTATCGATTCGTGGCCTTTGAGAATCGATTTTGAATCGACCACATTTTAAAAACGAAAATCGAAAAATAGATTTTTCTGCCCAGCTCTACTTTCAAACACTTCTGAAGTTAGGACTCCATTGGGGTTGCCCTAAAGTTAGGATGCTTCTGTAATCCCCTTTTCTGTGGTAAAAATAAGATTATGCACTTAAGAAACGTCATTTTGTAATGGCTTTTGTCCTAACTGAACTTGGGTTAGCAAACAGATAAGACAGGATTCCTAAGTTAGGATCTTTCTGATGAGGAGGAGACTCGTTTACCCAAATGAGCAGATGGAGCCGGATTTAAGTCGAGTTAAATAAGCCCAACTTAAGTTTAAAGACGACCTCTGACCTCACAGGTGATTAAAAGAGGGGGATAAGTGACTGGATTCCAGTTAAAAGAGACGTTTTCTGAGCAACACTTACTTCCGGGTGACCTCCTCGAGATCAGAGTTGGCTTTTCCCAGATCGATCTGAAGTCTGGCTCGTTCGCGAGCGGTTTCGTCAAGAACGCGACGGGCGTCGGCGAGCTCGGCCTCGTAAAGAGACTTGATCCCAGACACCTAGAGCACAAAAACAACAAAAAGCCAACAGATTTACACATCTCCAAGAGATTCACACGTCTCCAAGAGACACGGAGATTAGAATAAAGTGAGACTGAATGTATTTAGGATGCTAGAAGTCTCACATTTAAACCACAATCAGATATTAGCTATTATTTGTAAAATAAACTCTGGTTAAGTTGAAAATTTGTAGCGTGTGCATGCAGAAATGTTTTTATAGGATTGCGCGTGATATTAAAAGATTCAAGCTATTACGGATTCAACAAGTCTCGCATTATTAAAGAGATAGTTCACCCAAAAATGAAAATTAAATAGTATTTTTCCCCCATACTATGAAAGTCAATGGTGCCCAAAAGTGTTCGGCCACACACAATCTTCAAAAGAGCTTAGTTTCAAATAAATATTTACAGGTATTTAACAACTTAAGGGTGAGTAAATTTTCATTTTAGGGTGAACTAATCCTTTAAGTCAATAAGCTGCTATTATCAGACATTATTTGTCAGTAAATCCAGAGCATGTGCATCCCGAAATGTTTCTATAGGATTGTGTGTGATATTAAAGACTAAAGTTATTCAGGATTCAACAAGTCTTGAATTATTAAAGAGATAGTTCACCCAAAAATTAAAATTAAAGTGTTTTTTTTCTCCACACTATGGAAGTCAATGGTGCCCAAAAGTGTGCGGCTACACACAATCTTCAAAAGAGCTTAATTTTAAAGAAATTATGTACAGATATTTAACAACTTAAGGGTGAATAAATGACAAGTGTGTTCATTTTAGGGTGAACTAATCCTTCAAGTCAATAAGCTGCTGCTATCAGACATTATTTGTCAGTAAATCCAGTTGGAAAGTTGGGAAAACGGCTGAAATATTTCTATAGGATCGTGCATGATATCAAACTGCGTTCAAACTATTTCTTTAGGCATTTTTGATGTATGAGGGCTTCAGTTTGATGTGGTCAACATTCAAAACAAAGGGGACGTATGGAGGGGGACCAGATTCAAATTTGAAAAGAGCATTTGGCCACTCCCAAAAAAAAAAAAGTTTGAGGAAAACGCCCAAACATTTACAGACCTGAACTCATACTTGGAAAAGTTTTAGGCCTACATTTGCTTTTAACACATAAACGCACAACTAAAAGTCTGGCACGTGCATAAATAATGCAAATTATACAAATTGAAGCCATGCGGACACACTTTAACAGCCACTCCCTGAAAGCATTTCACTTTACCCTATTGTGCAACGTGTTTTTGTATAAGGTTAGATATGCACATGCTTTACTATAAGCTAAAGGCTATTATAAACTCACATGGTTGATAAGTTAGTGTAAAAACACTCGACTTCCTCGCGCGAAGTTTCAAAATGTTTTATCGCGATGACCCATGCAAGTCTTAACCCCAAGAACAACATAACGAATGAAATGTTAACTTAAAAAAATCAGATTTACAATATAAAAATGGTAATAAACGTATATAAAAAGACAAAAAACAAGATTTATGACAACACTAACGTTATACGCCGCGTATAATACGCGTGAAATTGACGCTAGCGGGCAGATTTATCGATCGTAAAAGCAGCACAAAGGAAGGGTTTCGCACCTCTCTGGTCGTGACTTCCTCTTTCTCGGACACTTTGACGAGCAGCCGGTCGTTCTCGAGCTCGAGAGACCGTACGCGATCGATGTACACGGCCAGGCGATCGTTGAGCGCGCTCAGCTCCTGCTTCTCCTGCAGACGCGAGATCCGCGTCGGGCTCAGGGGCGTCTGCGCGGCCGACGCGCGGCCAGACTCGCGGCTCGGGGTTGCGGTCGCCATATTCACGCTACGGACCCACTTTACCTAGAATAAACACTCCTTTTAGTGTTCCACTTCGGCCCGGTTTGTGAGCAGCGGCCTCTGAGTCGTACTCGGAACGGTTTTCCGGTGGCGTTTGGAAGTTTTTGTTTGTGGAATTTTTTTGAATGAAACCGTGTGTTTGTAGTCCGAGAGCTGGTTGGCTGGTCTTTGAAACGGAGGAGGTGTGAAAAGAAAATGGCCGCCGCCGCTAACGTAAAACCGCGCCAAAAATCCGTCGAAGTGCTCATGGGATTTGTAGTCTTTTTTTTTTTTCCTTTCTTTTTTATTATTATTTAAAAAGCCATTAACCAGAACAATACAATGAGACATTAATTCCAAGTAAAATATAATGGACAGAGGACAAGAACAAAATTATAATAGACAAAAGGAAAGGGATACCACTTTATACAACATCGTACAATGTTATTTAATAGTTATATAAGCTCTAATTGCCTTTTTACTTGTGCAATTACACAAAACAGAACAATAACCTTAAATATTTTTTAAAGTAAGAAAAATAGGTTTGGTGTCGCACCATTTCATTTTATGAATGTTAAAATTTCCCATTAATATCAACCATTGTATGAATTATGCCTTATTATCTATCTTTACTATCTTTATCAATTCCGTGATCATTGAAGTGTATTATTATATCACATCCACTAAGCTGCAAAGCAGTTACATTTTTTTATTCATGGGATTTGTAGTCTGAAATCCAACAAAAGCCCAGATAAACAAGGGGGAAATATTATTAGATGAATGATATATAATTTTTTTTATTCTTTTTGAAGTGTATATATATATGTTGTTGTTGTTGTTGTTTTACTATTATTTAAATGACTGTGTTGCTAAAAATATACAACAAGATAATATAAATAAAATAAAATAATTTGTTAAATATATATATTAATAAATAGGAACATTAACAAACATGTGCTATTTCTTTGAGTTTTCGAGGAAAATGTAGAATGATAATGCAATAATGTAATTTGGTTGTTTTATTAATTTTACTGTATCGAATCGTTTCAGTATTAGAAAAAAGCAAGCATTAAAAATAATAACTCTCCAATCAACCAGCTGTTTATTATGTATAACATGTCATCTATGGACGCACCGGACTACAAGCTTCAAAATATATTTTGTTCACTTCTAGATGGCGCCACTCGTTTTTCCCGCGAACTCTTCTCCTTTCGTCGCGTGTGTAAGTTCAACTTCCGCCTAGCAGCGGTCCTTCCGGTTTGGACGCCATTAGCAAAACGCAGGTATGAATCGCCGGAGAATCGCAAGCATTAAAATCACATTTATATCTAATACATCTTACCTCAAATCATCACAAAAGTGCGCGCGTTTGTAAATATAAACCTTATAAAGTGATTTCCAGCGATTATTGGGAACAATTAGCGTGATGTTTGTGTGTTTTGGAGGGTTTCACTCAGAGTAGATGCGGCGAAGCACTCTGAGGTGATTCTCAAACACTGTCGTTATAAATGAACTATATCTGGGAAGCTTCAAACCCGAAACGTGTTCAAAATGTTAACTGTAGTCTCCCTCATCATGAAATGGTGTTATATAATGACTTTGAGCTCTTGTATAGACCACTAGCACACTTGCAGCTCATGTTTTCATGTGTATTTGTATGTTTAATCACATTTGTTCTCCTCAGAGATGGCTATTCGGTATCCTATGGCAGTTGGCCTTAATAAAGGCCATCCAGTGACCAAAAACGTGTCGAAGCCCAAGCACAGTCGCAGGAGAGGGGTGAGTGAGGCCATGTTTCACTGTTTTGGGTTGATAAAATCAGCATTTAACCTGTTAACTGCCGGTGTCACAGTCGCGCACTAATAGGTTTTTCCACATCACACATTTTAACCCTTTAGAACCTGAAGCTAAAATAGGAGTTTTTCACATATTTAGATTTTTATTTTTTTACTACAATTGTAAAACAGTGTGCTATCTTAATGTGCAAGGTGTCATCTTTTTCAGAAAAATATTAGCTTTCAACAAATTACAGTTATTGACCATTATTGTGTGTGGTGAGTTTGTAAATATAATTTAAATAGACAAAAATGAAAAAAACGAGAATGAATTTACTGATTTTTATTTCGAAAAAAGCAGAAAAAATCATGAACAAAAGAAACTAACACTTTAAAGTTGAAAAATGAACTATAATACATATATACAAGTCTTTTTTGTGACATTGGGTTGCACAATGTCACAAAATACACGCAAGCATTCATAGGCATGCACACACCACATGCTAATGCCTGGTTCAGATTACAAGATTTTTGTGTTTGTTGCGATAGTCACAGTGTCAGATTACACGATTTTGACTCCTAAAACTTGTGTCGTGGACAAGAAACATGTCAGGCTACACATTGCTTTCCGACCAGTCATCGCGTGCCGTCACGCACACATATACACACACTCGCTCATGACACACACTCTCGCTCACGCACACTCACTGTCCCTTGCTCACTCACTCGCACACACACACTCACTGTCACTCGCACACACACACTCACTGTCGCTCGCACACACACACTCTCGCGCACACTCACTCTCGCTCACATACTCACTCACTCTTGACGAACCCATCGTGGAGGACCGTTAAAAAATTAAACATGCTAGTCTTTTTGTTGTGATGTCGTGAAGCATCGCAGACTCGGCGTAGGTTGTCGCCCATTATGACACACTATACGAGATGAAACGATCGAATCTTGCGTCCCAACGCCCGTTGTCGTTTACGAATCCCCACGACACACCCTACATCAAACGGATCGTGCCAAAATCAGGCTAAAAACATGTAATCTGAACCAGGCATAAGATAGGTGAAAGAGTAACGGCCATCCGCTTCCCAAATTTCATAAAAAATCTTCCCAATCCCCTCTTCTGCTGTCTAACACTTCTTTCGCCATGTATTTGTTCGTTTATTTTATGCAATCAAAAACACTCTAACCTGCCGCGCTTTATCTCTGTTCAAACACTTCCTTCCCGCGCTGCTGTCATTTGCAGACGGAAAGCTAAAATTACCGTAATAAGCCGTATATTGCTGAAAAGCGCATGTTGTCTACAGTCAGGGGCAATTTTAATGGTTCTGATAGTGCAAACGGTTGTTAAGACTTTCTGGTATGTGTCGGCGACGACAGCCGGTTCTAAAGGGTTAATTCGGAAACTTAATGGTCAAAATTCTTCCCGTGAAACCGTTTTGAAATTGTCCTTTACGGTACGTTACTTTTAGCGCACTAAATTTTTTAGATCAAGTTTAAATTTAGAACTCGGTTAGACGCATGGTTTTGATTTTCTGGCGATTCAAGTAAAAAAAAAAAAGTGTTTTTAATTTTTAGTTCAGTACATTTACTATATAGATAATTTCTATAACTTTGTATGCTGTTTTTTAAAAGTGCTTTCAATCTGCGATAATCGTAAAACCATTTAAGTTCAGATCTATGCCCCGTTTAACAGGTTAACGTGTGGTTTTACACTCATTTCGGTGACTTTCTCCCATCATGCACTGCTGTATAAACCATATTATGCCAGTACAGTCGTGTGTAAAGTGACATCGCTGTTGCGTTTCAGCATCTGACCAAGCACACTAAGTTTGTGCGCGACATGATCCGCGAGGTGTGCGGTTTCGCGCCCTACGAGAGGCGTGCCATGGAGCTGCTGAAGGTGTCCAAGGACAAACGTGCCCTCAAGTTCATCAAGAAAAGGGTATGTTCATCCCCATCCGTGTTTATTCAACGAGTTTCTGGAAAATTAGCTTTTTTTTCCTTTTTCAATAAATGAGATTCCATATTGACCACATTATATGAAGATGCATATTAAATGTAAAGTGCTTTAGATTTTTGGTTTTATTGGTTTAGTTTGAAGGTACAAAATACCACAGTAATTGAATATAAAAAAATACACTACGCAGTCTTTACTGTGTAAATGATCTGAGCGCGCGCTTCAGGTGTCGCAGGGGTTTTTATTCCCTCTTTGCGCTTACATTATTTTAAATTTTTTTGCTGCTTATGTCTAAACTTTTAGTACTGCGCTTTTTGTGAATTGATTTTGCTTTTAATGGCGAGGAACTGAATTAATGATTCTTTATCTATTTATATATATAACATTTTCTTTTTTTTCGCTATTAAAGTGTATATTTAAATATAAACTTGGTTTCATGATGCTTTGAGAGAAAACTCAAGCTTTAAAATGTATTTATATAGTTATAGCATATATAGACACGCACACATAACTTGGTTAGACGATACTATAAAAGAAATTTAAAAAATGGTTTTCAAAATAACTTTAAAGTCTTATAAACAATTGGTACAAAATCTTAATTTTTAAAAATGACAAAATGGACCATTTTTTTCAGTCCAGATTTTGATTGGCAGGTTTAATTTCTGCATCTTCAGGATCTGGTTGTGTTTCCTTCCAGCTATTTATAAGTGCATTTTGGGATATTGCATAAAAGAACACTAGATGGAAACGGTAAGATTGGCATTAATTCTAAAAATGTGCGTAAAAGAACGAATTTGCTTAATTGAGGTGGATAATTGTTCAATCCGATAAGACATGCGTATAAACTAGGATGGAGACACATTTACCGGATAAATCCCTCAAAACCTCGGGTGACTTTTCCTCAGCGGAGGCTGTGATTGGATAACTGGACTAACCAGTGGACCAATCACATCGCAGCATCTCAAATATAGGTTTGGTGGCTCTGAAACGCAAAGTCTGTGATCAGAATGATTTGGATGAATTGAAATGAAAAGGTTTCGTCTGAGACTCAACTCATTTATGATGGAGGGATGAAGAGCTACATTGCAGAAACCTACAGTTTTATTACTGCTATTTTGTGCCAGTTTCCCTGGAAGTGACGATTTGGACTAAATGCACAGTTTGAGTCTAGTTTTCCTCAATGTGTGTGTGTGTGTGTGTGTGTGTGTGTGTGTACAGGTGGGAACTCACATCCGAGCCAAGAGAAAGCGTGAGGAGCTCAGCAACATCCTGGCCGCGATGAGGAAAGCTGCTGCCAAGAAGGAGTAGCCTGAATTATGACAAATAAATTTGTATGTGTAAAAACAAGCATTGGAGTGTTGTGCTTCATTTGGACGTGCCAGTCGTTCTGCTCGACTGGAGTAACGAATGTTTGCAGGAAAGGTGTGGATCATGTCAAAGTGTGTTTAACCAAATGCAGAGTTGCTTGAGTAAATGTGCCTGTTTTTTGTCAACGGTCACGGGTTGTGTGTGTGTATATATATGTATATATATATATATATATATATATATAAATCACCAAATTATTTAATTATATTGATGAATTAAGGACTTTCCATGTATTTTTCATGGTTATTTCTGTTGTCTTTGAAATGTTCACTACTGAGTCTTCAAGCATTCATGGCCAACTAAAATATACTAATGAAACTCGTTTGTCATGCATTTAAATATATTTGTAATGAAGTTGCAATTTAGTACAATTACAATATCAACTTAAATGTAATCTTGAATGACAAAAAAATCATGATTTTGCAAATCATCAAAATTAGTCATGAGAAAGAAAAGCTAAAATTATGACATACTAATTCATATTTGAGAAATTAATAATTACCAAGTCAAAATTATGACGTTCATTTATGAGTCAAAGTTACACTCATGTTTTTCAAACGAAAAGTTGAATTTGACCGTTTAAATTCTGACGAAGTTGTAATTTAACAAACCTTTTCATCCATTTAAATATCAACTTTAAATGTAATATTGAATAACACTGATTAAAAAAATCATGCTTTTGTAGATCTATCAAAATTACACATCGTCAAATGAGATAAAAATGAATAATTATGACATAGTATAATTTCAACTGTCATATGAATAAGTATGTCATGATTATAAATGATATGACTTGGTATGTGTAATTTTGATGATTTACAAAAACAATTTTTTTAATTAGTGTTATTCCATATTACATTTTGATGTTATAATTTCAGTAATTAAATCATATTTTTCAGACGAAAAGTTGAATTTGAGATGGAACAGTTGAAATTGACAAAAAGTTAAAATTCTGACGTACTACTTCGAAACTGTGAAGTTGTAATTAACAAACCTTGTTTTTCATCCATTTAAATGTTTTTGTAATGAAGTTGCAATTTAGCGCAATTAAAATATATCAACTTTAATAAATTCACACATCACCAAAAAATGTTCCTCATAAGACAGAATTCACTAAATTCTGTGTTGATAAAATTGAATGACATTGAAGAAATGATCATTTTCTCCAGATCGAGACTCACACAAGCCTGTCATAATTTATATATTTATTGTAAATGATTTGAGGAAACATGTTCAAGGCAGTTATTTACACATATGACGAGATTATGAGTATAAAATCTTCAGTAGAGTCTGAGTAGCAGCAACAGAGTCTCCAGCGCTCCAGGGATCATGATGATCCGCGTCCCATGATTCAACAGTCCCACACGGGGAATGACTCGTCCTGCTTCTCTGTGTGTGTGTGATGTCACGAAGATAAAACGGCGGGACTGCTCAGTGTCCCGGGAACACGATTGGGAAGATCTGGCTGTAGTTGTCCACGAAGTGCACTTCCAGTCCTTCTGTGATGTAGTCGGCCAGATCCGAGAAATCCTTCTTGTTCTCGACCGGCAGGAGAATACAGGTGACGCCCGCTCTCTTCGCCTGACACAACACAACACACACATCTATAGTATAAATATACAATATATAGATGTATTACATGGCTTGGTTGAATTATGTAGAATGCGCTGTGTTATTTCTTGATAACAATCCGCTGCTAAGTATAACACACCGTTGCCATGAAAAACAGAGCGTTGCTATGGACGCAGGATTCCAACCGTAGAGACGGAACGGACTATTTTCTTTAGCGGAAGCAATACAATCGTTTTTAAATCAATAAACTCCTTTTTAAATCAATATTTTGTGTCAAATTATTGATTTATTTGGTAGGTAACCATGTATTAAGCGGGATAATGTAGAGCGAGGCGGTTGTTATAGCGAATACGAGGGTCTTGAATCAGCCTGAAAGGGTGGTATTCGCTATAACAACCATAGATATCATTTATAAACGCTAGATGTCTTATGGCGCGGTCACTTCCGGCATCACCGTTCGGCCATCTTGTCACAGTGAAGCTGTGAGTGATCAGCACGCACACACTCTTATCTCGCTGAAATCTTGACGGATTTACCAACGGGTTTGTTTCTTACAAACGTTATTAACGTGGCTATAATACCGAATGCTTGAACATGTATGTTATAATTATTCATATGTATGCAGTGTCATAACTACATCTCTGACGTTTATAACAAACCAAACCGTTTGAAAATCGGTAGAAAATTTAGCAAGTTATGGTTATTTAAAAGTACATGCACCGTTAAACGAGTGAGCGAGCTGCCTGTGGCAAGATGGCCGCCACGTGCGGACGTCAACCTCCATTGGCCAGCAGCGCGCACGAGACATCTAGCGTTTATATATGATATGATAACAACCGCCTCACTCTACATTATCCCTTACACAGTAGTCAATATTTGTGGATCAAAAAGGTTAATCAAAGTTGACAAGAACAGGTATTGTTCAAAATTCATGTATAACTATAACTTAAAGACTTACATACAAGTCTATATATGTATCATCACAATCTTGCTTAATTACATTAATCATTTATATCTTGTCTATACAAATGTGTGATATTGTGATCGAACATCCTTAAAATAAAAGTGATTTGCTTATAAGGCAACATTGTGTAAGATATTGGTTACAATAAGGTTCATTAGTAAACAGTTAACATGAACTGCTCTTCTTCAGGATTTATTAATCTTAGTTAATATTATTTTCAACATTTCCTAATACGTTATTAAAATCAAAATTGTTAACATTAGTTAATGCACTGTGAACTAACATGAACAGCTGGATTTTTAACTAACATTAACAGAAATTAATAAATACTGTAACAAATGCATTGCTCATTGTTAGTTGATGTTAGTTAATACATTAATTAATGTTAACTAATGAACCTTATTGTAAAGTGATACCGTATTAATGTATTTCATGCATAATGTCTGAACAAATGTGTGATTTTCGATAAATAAATCAAGTTTTTTAACATTAACTGAGATCAATAAAATAAGTATTGTTCATATTAACAAATGTAGTTGAGTAATATTAACTAATAAAACCTTATTGTAAAGTGTTACCAAATAATTGAATTACTTTAGCCCAATGAAACAATCATTCTGTCACACAGGGGAAAAAAAAATATTAAGTAATATTTATGAGCTAAAAAAAGTCAAAATAATGACAAACGAAATCATATTTATGAGATGAAAGTCAAAATTACGACAGTCATATTTATGAGATGAAAAAATATCTTGAAGTCAAAATAATGACAAAAAGTTGAAATCATGAAAATTATGAAAACTCATGGTGTTGACATGTCAAAATTATGACATTAAAGTCATAATTTTTACAGATTTTTTTTCATCTCATAAATATGACTTAGTATGCCGTAATTTTGACTTTTCATCTCATGACATACTAAGTCATATTAAAAAAATCGGAGTCAAAACGATGACAAAAAGTTGAAATTATGAAAGTTATATTTAAAAAAAAAAGCAGTTTTAACAAGTCAAAAGTATGACTACTTAATATATCTTAATCAGTATGTCATAAGTCATACTAAATCATACTAAATATTTTGCCTTTTTTATGTCATAATTAATGTGCTAATGACGGCCTCACAGCGATGGTCTTCTCCTTGATCCCCCCACACACACACACACACTAAGGCAGTTAACCCCAGTAACTCACAGCGATGGTCTTCTCCTTGATCCCCACACACACACACACACACACACACACACACACACACTAAGGCAGTTAACCCCAGTAACTCACAGCGATGGTCTTCTCCTTGATCCCCCCCCACCGGCAGTGTCACACACACACACACACACACACACACACACTAAGGCAGTCAACCCCAGTAACCAGAGGTGGGAGTAAGTCACACATGTGCAAGTCACAAGCAAGTCTCAAGTCTTAACCTTCGAGTCTCAAGCAAGTCCAAGTCAATTTTGTGAAAAGCAAGTCAAGTCAAGTCACTGCTTTATGTCAAGCAAGTCAAGTCAAGTCGTAGCTTGGGTCACAAGTCACTGGCAAGTCATGCAAACGTTTGATGATTTCACTGAATTTATATATTAAAATAAGTTAAAACTACAGAAGTTGTGGACTATGGTTTTATTTGCAACATTTTTTTTAAATATGCATTTCCACATACAGCTGAGTGGTTACTCCAATAAAAATCAAAAATAAATAAAATTTCAAACTACATAGCCTAAAATGTAAATGTAACTGAAATTAGGCCAACATTAAAGCATGAAAAAATAAATATGCCTCAAACATTGCAGAAGACCATTAAAAGGTATTAAACAATTCACAATTCAAGTATAATGGTTCCTATGCCACCAAATGGCATTCTTCAAACTGGCATCCCCTTTATAAGTTATATTTTTAATTATGAAGTTAAAACCGCCAATAGGTGGCGCCAAATCACCGTCTTAATGTACGAGTCTTAGAAGCATTCATTCAACTGATTTGTTCAAAACGGCAGATTCGTTCTGGAACTAGGTCACTGAATCACAAATACGCATAACTCTTTCTGTGGCTTGTTTGGAACTATTGTCATTGGAGAAATAGAGCAAAAACAGAGAATACTTGGAATATTATGTCTAAAATGTCACATCACAATATTCACTCTCTGTTTACTGAACTGTTTTATAAAATCATTATCACATTTGCAATCGCGCCAATATTCTGGAAATATTTTTTAATATCTTAAGTTATAATTATAAAAATAACTCATACTAGGGCAATTTTTCCACCACATTTTGAATGTTGGGTGCATATTAATTCTGCTGGCATTTTGCCCCCAACCCCCTGATAACATCTAACCCTGCTTTAAGAGAAACATAAAACACGACAAAACATTAACAGTTTTCTATGTTGTTTTTTTGTCATTGGAAAGAACGACATATTTGGCTTAAAAGCATGATTTGAAAGAAATGTGGCAAATGTTATACAAAACATATGTCATCATTAATTATCATTTGAATATTGACAACATTAAGCTACATTTGAAAACATAATTGTGTATAAAGAGGCATGCTGTTTTGACCAATATTCTCTCTAGATTTAAAGATAGTCAAATTAACTATAACAAACAGGTTATAAAGCCACAAGCCATACTTTTAGACGTGGTGAATGAAGTTTGACTGTTCGAGGTTGTGATGGTCGTCCGATATCCCTTGCCAGTTATTATGCGTACAGCAAATCTTCTTGTATGAATATGGTAAATTTCTAGTGTTTATATCCAAAAAGAAACGATGCTGGGAGATGTTTTTGTATTTAGCGCGCTCACCGCGATGTGTGTTTTTTCTGGGCTTGTGCAGCGTCACGCAATCGCGCAGAATCTGATGACTAGCGTCAATGGTTCCGTTGCTTTCATTTTGTTCATCAATTGATGCTGCGATGATTTATATAAAAATGTATATCAAGTCATTCTCGAGTCATTGGATCTCAAGTCAAAGTCAAGTCGAGTCATTTTCTTAATTTAGTCAAGCAAGTCTCAAGTCCTTAAATTTGCGACTCGAGTCTGACTCGAGTCAAGTCATGTGACGCGAGTCCCCCATCTCTGCCAGTAACTCACCGCGATGGTCTTCTCCTTGATCCCCCCCACCGGCAGGATCTTCCCGGTCAGGGACACTTCTCCGGTCATGGCCAGGTTCTGCCGGGCCGGGGTGTCGAGAGCCAGAGACAGCAGAGCTGTGATGATCGTGACGCCCGCGCTCGGCCCGTCTTTAGGAGTCGCTCCCTGAACACACCAACAACACACACACACTGTGTAAAACAATGTCGTAAAGATCATATTTACAAGTCAAGCACACAGGAACGCCACCACAATGTCGTAAAGATTGTATTTACGAGTCAAAGTAAAGATCGAATTACGAGTCGAACTGGCCCAAATTGGCGCTAATTTGAAAGCGAAACTAAAATACGCACGTGTCCACGGCTGTGGAGCGAGCAGAACAGAGCGAGCGTTTTCAGTTCATTCCTATAGAAAAACCAGCCCGATCTCAGGAAAATGCGTATCTATAGCACGAATTGGATTTATCGTGCAATTTATTCGCAAAAAACAGTTTTTACGTGCATGTGATACGAACTTTATGGCGTGTAATTCGCACGTACTCCACATCACTAATCCTACCCAAGGGGTGTACAGTGCGTATCAATATGCACATACAAATATTTTTTGCGTATAAATTGCACGATAAAAACAATTCGTGCTATAGATACGCATTTTCATGAGATAAAAAAACGCTCATTATGAATGACCTTGCAGACTCGCGCATTTTACTTTTGCCTTTAAATTAGCGATTTAAAAGCCCCCGCCGGTGATACCGGTATTACCGTGTTGTCACGCATCCATTAACCGGTGGGAAAATACCCTCACCGTCACATCCCTAGCTTGGACCAAACACACTGTTGCCATTGGCTTGGCTTGCTTAGTTGGGGACATTAACATTTAATATTCAACACTAATATTGATCAACACCTGCTTTGACACTGAGCTGGACGATGACATCACGGTTTACTCCAGAGCGGTTATATATATAAATGAACTTTATTACAACAAAAATAAAACATCACTGAACGTACTTAAGCTGGACTTTGATGCTATTTTCTTCTAGAAACAATCTTTGTTGCATATTTTCCTGTTATCTCTGTAAAGCTGCTTTGAAACACTCTGTGTTGTAAAAAGCGCTATATAAATAAATGTGGCTTGACACGTTCCTGCTGAATAATCACACGATCTTCACCTCGGGAACGTGCAGGTGTATGTGCGATCCCACCAGGAACTCGTTCTCCGGCCGCTTCTTCATGAGGAATGAGCGAGCGAAGGTGAATGCGATCTTGGCGCTCTCCTTCATGACGTCTCCCAGTTGCCCCGTGAGCTCCAGCGACCCGTCTCGGGGCCCGTCTTTGCCCACCGGACCGCTCGGGCGCCGCAGAGACGTCTCGATGAACAGCGTCGACCCGCCTGAGGACAGGACAGGGGCACATGAGAGAATGCTGAAGATAATGATCCATTAAAGTGGTAAAAATAGGGGAGAAAAAAAACAAAAAAGAAAAAAATAAACAGTAAAAATGTATATAGTATTAAAATGTCAAAAAGCACCAGCTGAAATTTAATAAAATTATAAAGTAAATTATGTTAAAATAAAGCAAACGAAAATAAAGCACTAACTACAATTTAAATTATAAAATAAAACAAATTAAAATAAAGCACTAACTAAATAAATTGAATAATAATTTTAAGATAAAAACAAATAAAGTGCCAATAAAACAATTACATTATAAAAATGAAAAATTCCAATAAATAAATTGTTCAAATATAAAGTCAAAATAAAGCGCTAACTAAATAGTAAAAATGTATATAGTATTAAAATGTCAAAAAGCACCAACTAAAAATGTAATTAAATTATAAAATAAATTGTGCTAAAATTAGGCAAACCAAAATAAAAGCACTTACTAAAAATTAATTAAATCATAAATAAAATTAAATACTGTTATAGCCCCCACTAAAATTGTATTAAATTATAAAATAAAACTAATTCAAATAAAAGCACTAACTAAAAATCTGATCATAAAAATATAATTAAAATAAATAATTTTAAGATTAAAAACAAATAAAGCACCATTAAACAAATTAAATCATAAAAATTACAAATTACAATAAGTAAATCATTTTAATATAAAAATGAAACAAAGCACAAACTAAGAATGAATATATCATAAAAATTTATATAAGTAATTTAAAAATAAAAACAAATCAAAATAAGACACCAACTAAACGATGAATAAATAATTTAAAAATAAAAACAAAAATGTAAAGATAAACACAAGTCAAAGCAGAGCACCAACTAAGAATGAATTACGTCATGAAAATGCAAAATTAAAATACATAACTAAAAAGAGAATCAAAATAAAGCAAAATCATAAAAATGTAAAAATAAAATTACAAAATAAAAGAAATCGCTGACTAAAAATGGAAAATTAAAATAATTATATAATTCTAAAATAAAAACGATAAAAATAACACACTTACTAAACGAGACCTGCATGTCATGTGACCGTTAGCCAACATCAGAGAAACCCAAACTGCACTAAACTATTCAGTCGAATCTGGAAACGAGTAAACCGAGTTTGAACGCTCACCCATTGCGGTCCAGGCCAGGCCCATGACGACTCCCGGCGGCGTGACATCATACATCCGGTCCACAGTGAAGATGGGCTTCCCCACGAAATCCTGGAGGTTTTCCGAAGTGACGCTGACCTCCGATCCCTCGCCGCTGACGATCCGAAACGCCACTTTCCTGAACACCTGTGGAGGTACAGAGCTCAGCGGGACGCTCAGAAATAATCATCCTGAATCTGAATAAATAACGAATCTGCTGAACCTTCTCGACTTGCTTCTGCAGGTTCCTGACGCCGCTCTCGCGACAGTACTGTCTGATGAGCACGTTCAGGGCCTCGGGGGTTATTCTGGCCTTCTGCTCGTCCAGCCCGCATAGAGATCGCAACTGGGGAACCAGGTATCTCTGTGGGGGCACAAAAACCAGGAAAGTTTAATGCCGACTTCAATGCATCCAGTGGAACGAACTCTTTGGAAGTGACTTCTAGCGTCAGGGATGGCCAGTTTCTCCTCAGACCTGATGCATTGACTATATCAAGATGGTTTTAGCTGGGTTTTGTCAACTTTGTTGCTGGTTTAAGATGGTCTACCATGTCAAAACCAGGTCCACCAGTTTGTAGTCCAACTGATAAACCATCTAAAGCAGCTAATGACCAGGTAAAACCCATGTACAATCATCTTAAGCTGGTTTTAACTGGGTTTTGTCAACTTTGTTGCTGGTTTAAGGTGGTCTACCATGTCAAAACCAGATCCACCATTTTATAATACAATTGATCAGCTAATGGCCAAGTAGAATTTGTGCACAACCATCTTTAGGAGTTATGGCTTGTTAAGTAGCTAATGACCTGGTAGACTCCATGTACAATAATCTTAAACTGGTTTTAACTGGGTTATGTCAACTTTGTTGCTGATTTAAGGTGGTCTACCATGTCAAAACCTGGTCCACCAGTTTGTAGTCCAACTGATTAACCATCTAAAGCAGCTAATGACCAGGTAAAACCCATGTACAATCATCTTAAGCTGGTTTTAGCTGGGGTTTGTCAACGTTTCTGCTGGTTTAAGGTGGTCTAGCATGTTGAAATCAGATCAACCAGTTTGTAGTCCAACTGATAAACCATCTAAAGCAGCTAATGACCAGGTAAAACCCATGTACAATCATCTTAAACTGGTTTTAACTGGGTTTTGTCAACTTTGTTGCTGATTTAATATGGTCTACCATGTCAAAACCAGATCAACCAGTTTGTAGTCCAACTGATAAACCATCTAGTGCAATTAAATCATTGAAATAAATAAATGATAAGTAACTGGTGGGCTAATGACCAGGTAGAAACTATGTACAACTGGTTTTAGCTGGGTTTTATCAACTTTAATTGCTGATTTAAGGTGGTCTACCGTGTCAAAACCAGATCAAACAGTTTGTACTCCAACTGATTAACCATCTAAAGCAGCTAATGACCAGGTAAAACCCATGTACAATCATCTTAAGCTGGTTTTAGCTGGGTTTTGTCAACTTTGTTGCTGGTTTAAGATGGTCTACCATGTCAAAACCTGGTCCACCAGTTTGTAATCCAACTGATTAACCATCTAGTGCAATTAAATCATTGAAATAAATAGATAATAAATAACTGGTGGGCTAATTACCAGGTAGAAACTATGTGCAACTGGTTTTAGCTGGGTTTTATCAACTTTAATTGCTGATTTAAGGTGGTCTACCGTGTCAAAACCAGATCAAACAGTTTGTACTCCAACTGATTAACCATCTAAAGCAGCTAATGACCAGGTAAAACCCATGTACAATCATCTTAAGCTGGTTTTAGCTGGGGTTTGTCAACGTTTCTGCTGGTTTAAGGTGGTCTAGCATGTTGAAATCAGATCAACCAGTTTGTAGTCCAACTGATAAACCATCTAAAGCAGCTAATGACCAGGTAAAACCCGTGTACAATCATCTTAAACTGGTTTTAACTGGGTTTTGTCAACTTTGTTGCTGGTTTAAGGTGGTCTCCCAGGTCAAAACCAGATCCACCATTTTATAATCCAATTGATCAGCTAATGGTCAAGTAGAATTTGTGCACAACCATCTTTAGGAGTTATGGCTTATTAACTACTGGTCTTGAACCAGCAACCTTCCAGTTGGCGGCTTTAAGCTTTACCCATAATGCCAGACTCAGATTGTCGAGGTGACCCCAAAAAATAAAACGTGTTGATGATTTTCAGGAAAAAAGACCATGTGAACGTACCTCCGCAATTGCCAGTTTCTCCTGAGCCACGTAGCCTGACACGTTGATCATTTCCATTCGGTCTCTTAGGGGTTCGGGGATGGTGTCGAGGACATTGGCCGTACAAATGAAAAGCACCTGAAAACCCAAAGGAAACACCAATGCAGGAACAATAAAACCAGCGTTTGAGATTAACTTTTTCACTCACTGGCCAATTTGGCTTCTACATTATTAACTAAAGTTACCGGCCATTCAGAACTTCTACTGGACGAAAAAGAAAAAAGAAATGAGGCAGATTAACTACAGCACAGTTTATAAATACACTATCGGTCAAAAGTTTTGGATCGGCAAGATTTTTAATGTTTTTAAAGTCTCTTCTGCTCAAGGCTGCATTTATTTGATTAAAAAAACATAATATTCTTGAATATTATGACAATGTAAAACAGCTGTTTTCTATGTGAATATCTAGTAAAGTGTAATTTATTCCTGTGATCAAAGCATCATTACTCCAATCTTCAGTGTCACATGATCCTTCAGAAATCACTCTAATATGATGATTTGATGCTCAAGAAACATTTATGATTATTATCAATGTTGAAAACTGTTTTTATTTCAGGATTCTTTGATGAATAGAAAGTTCAAAAGAACAGCATTTATTTAAAATAGAATATTTTCTAACCTTATAAATGTCTTTACTGTAACTTTTGATCAGTTTAACTCATCCTTGATGAATAAAAGTATTGATTTCTTTTATTTATTTACCCCAAAAAATTTATAAAAATTTTTACAGAGCCCAAACTTTTGAACGGTAGTGTTTAATGTTACAAAAGCTTTCTATTTCAGATTAATGTTGTTATTTTGAACTTTCTATTCATCAAAGAATCCTGAAATAAAAATGTGAATACCTGTTTTCAACACTGATAATAATCATAAACGTTTCTTGAGCATCAAATCATCATATTAGAATGATTTCTGGAGGATCATGCGACACTGAAGACTGGAGTAATGATGCTTTGATCACAGGAATAAATTACACTTTACTATATATTCACACAGAAAACAGTTATTTTAAATTGTAATAATATTTCACAATATTGCTGTTTTTTTTGTATTTTTAATCAAATAAATGCAGCCTTGAGCAGAAGAAACTTCTTTTAAAAACATAAAAAATCTTACCGATCCAAAAAAATGTGACCGGTAGTGTATATGTTATAAAATTTGGATTTCATACATTAATTTGTTATTCAAACAAAATCCTTTCATCTCCTCTCTTCCTCTTTCATCCTCATCACCAAAAATGTGTTTTAGGTGGACAGGTCAGAAAAATGTAGGATGTTGGAAAATATCAATGTCTTTTCTGTTCACCAAATGCTTTTTAATCTTCTCTATTGCTTCAGTGCAAATGAACAAGCGCTGTTATTTGTTGTGTAGTGACGAGTGTGTTCAAGTAAGCCAGATATGAGCAGATTCTGTGCAATACGCCGTAATATATCATGATGACTCACGAGTATTGGCGCAGAACTGTCTTACATGAACTTCCCCATGAAGTGAGTAAACATGATAAGTAACACGACACATTGGCTCGTGATTTGACAGTGTTTCCCACCACAGTTGATTTTTACCTGCATTTGGTGGGTGTTCATTTCTAACCCTAAATAAAACCATAGTATTCTTCCAGCAAATGTGTATTTTGTCTAGTTCATACCTTAGACAGGTCGACAGGCACATCCAGGTAGTGGTCGAGAAAGTTAGCGTTCTGTTCTGGATCTAAAAGCTCCAGTAGCGCAGAAGACGGGTCGCCCTGGTAGCCTCGACCTATCTTATCAACCTGCACAACACAGAGATGAACTCAGCAAAGTTATCCCAGCACACCGAGAGAACAACAACGTTAGGATCACGGTTATTCAGGGTTCGTACACACACTGTCAAATGAAATTCCAGGACTTTCAATGACTTTAAGCACTAATTTTTTGTTTTTTTCAAGGACTACAATCAGAGATCGCACTTTTCAAAACAATATCTTTCTTTATTATCTTTTAAATTCTAAAAAAGGTAAATGGATAAATAAAAAAATAAATTAATAAAACAAAATGGTATGAATAAAGTGCTGCAGATGCAATAACTTTAACCATTGAAAGGAAACTATGACAAAGATATTCCTTATTCAAACTGATTTTTCCCCATGAATATATGATTGAAGAATGAAAGCTGTATCATATACTTGGATATTAATAAGAGTATTATCACGCTCATATTCATGCAAAATGCCTCTATATCTATATCAGACAGACTGCAGCGTTAATTTTGTTTGAAAAGATTGTTTTATCAATAAAATTAAAAATAAATTTCCCATTTTCAAGTACTTCTTCATAAAAATGGCTGTTTTCAAGGGTTTTCCCTTGAAAACTACTTTAAGCACTGTGTACGAACCCTGTTTATTGTTCATACCTCATCAATAAGGACCAGTGGGTTTTCAGTCTTAGTTTTCTTCAGGCACTGGATGATCTTTCCTGGCATCGCACCAACATATGTTCTCCTGCAATGCACGAACACAATCACACACAGAACTGCGTACTAAGAGCTTGAAAAGAAGTGTAGATGCAGGAATGGTTTTTACCCCAATGCCGTAAGATTGTTCAACACTAATGTTTAATCAACACTGATGTCTAACACTTATGTTAGTGTTAGGTAAGAATACTGGAAACTCATAAGATCAAAAATGTCACTTTATTGTCTTTTTTTATTTTGTCATTAGACGCGTTTCCATTACAGATTTGCGCAAAACATTTGCGATTTTTTCCAAATGTCGACAAAAAACTATTGCGAAATGACATCGTTTCCATTAACCGATGTTATGCGACTAAAACTTCATTTTTTCCTCTCGCTACAAGACTTGAATTGACTTGACTTGAATTTTAATTTAATTTATTTGACTTGACTTGACTTGACTTGACTTGACTTGACTTGACTTGACTTGAATTGAATTTTAATTGACTTGAATTGAATTGAATTGACTTGAATTGACTTGAATTGACTTGAATTGACTTGAATTTTAATTGACTTGAATTGACTTGAATTGACTTGAATTGAATTTTAATAGAATTTATTTGACTTGAATTGAATTGAATTGATTTGACTTGAATTTTAATTGAATTGATTTGACTTGAATTGAATTTTAATTGAATTGACTGGACTTGACTTGACTTGAATTTGAATTGAATTTGAATTTAATTGACTTGAATTTAATTTTAATTGAATTGATTTGACTTGACTTTAATTGAATTTTAATTGAATTTAATTGAATTTGAATTGATCTGACTTGACTTGACTTGACTTGAATTTGAATTTGAATTGAATTGAATTGAATTGAATTGATTTGACTTGAATTGATTTGAATTGAATTGATTTGACTTTATTTGACTTGACTTGACTAGAATTTTAATTGAATTGAATTGATCTGACTTGACTTGATTTGACTTGACTAGAATTTTAATTTAATTTAATTGATCTGACTTGACTTGACTTGAATTGACTTCTCACAAATGCTCATGCATGACATCACAGCTGGTGGGCGTGGCCTCACACGCATCACTCACCTGTGGCCTTTAATCTCCGCCACATCCGTCATTCCTCCCACACTAAAGCGGAAGTATTCGCGATTCAGCGCTCTGGCGATTGAGCGGGCGATACTGGTCTTGCCGACTCCAGGAGGGCCATAGAAACACAAGATCTTTCCCTGTGTGCTGCCTTTAAGCTGGCTTACCGCTATGAACTCCTGCAGGAATGAACAAGCACCAGGATTAATTAATAGGATTTGTAAGCGTACTTTGTAAGATTGAGCCGCTTATGCTTGATCTTTACCAGAATGCGTTTCTTGACGTCATCCATTCCGTAGTGGTCCTCTTCCAACACCTCTTTGGCTCGGACCAACTCCAGGTTTTCCACACTGTTGGTTCCCCACGGCATGGAGGTCAGCCAATCTAAGTAGTTACGGGTGACGCTGGGGATTTTAATGGGGGGGGGGATCAAAGTCTGAATGAGCGAAATACCATTTTATGGAGGTCAAACTGCTTTGTGGAACATGGCAGCTGGTTTGCTGCTGGACTTCGAAGGTCTACCATGTCGAAACCAACTGATCGACCAATCTACAGCAGCTAATGACCAGGTAGAGTCCATGAACAACCATCTTAAGCTGGTTTAGTTGGGTTTTCAGCTTCTTGGGCATTTTGATGGATATTAAAGGATTAGTTCACTTCAGAATTAATATTTCCAGATAATTTACTCTCCCCCTCGTCATCCAAGATGTTCATGTCTTTCTTTCTTCAGTCGAAAAGAAATGAAGGTTTTTAAGGAAAGCATTCCAGGGTTTTTCTCCATATAGTGACTTCAATGGGGTCCAACGGGTCGAAGGTCCAAATGTGAGTTTCAGTGCAGCTTCAAAGTCTCGACACGATCCAGCCGAGGAATAAGAGTCTCATCTAGACAAACCAGCGGACATTTTATAAAAAACATAAACATTTATATACTTTTAACCACAAATGCTCGTCTTGCACTAGCTCTGATGCGCCACACATTACGTAATCACGTTGAAAGGTCATTCGTGTTTCAGTTCAGAAATGTAGGGCAAAAAACTCCATCTCATTTTATTTTTTATTTTTTTTGTAAAGCCCGTTTGACTTCGTCTTTGCACATTCGCTTTATAAACACTAGATCTGTTCTTCCGCCTACGTCCCGCTTGACCTTTCAACATGATTACGTAATGTGTCGCATCACAGAGCTAGTGCAAGACGAGCATTTGTGGTTAAAAAGAATATAAATGTTTATGTTTGTTATAAAATGGCTGATGGTTTGTCTAGATAAGACTCTTATTCCTCGGCTGGATCGTGTCGAGACTTTGAAGCTGCACTAAAACTCACATTTGGACCTTCAACCCGTTGGACCCCATTGAAGACAATATATGGAGAAAAATCCTGGAACGTTTTCCTAAAAAACATTTTCTTTTTCGACTGAAGAAAGAAAGACATGAACATCTTGGATGACGTGGGAGTGAGTAAATCATCAGGAAATTTTAATTCTGAAGTGAACTAATCCTTTAAGAAGAAACGGTACAGTATTCATAGACTACATTTGTTTATAACAGTGATGACCTCCTTACTTGAACTCTGAGGAGTGGTTATCTAATAGTCCCAGTTTGTTCAGCTCCTCGTTGATAACCTCCATGATGTGCTGAGGTACGGTGCGATCCTTCAACCGCTCCCTGAACTTCTCCTCGATGGCGTCTTTGTCCTCTTTCTCCAGGCCGAGCTCCTTCTTAATGATCTTCAGCTGCTCCTGGAGGAGGTACTTCCTGTGCGTCTGCTTGATCTTCTCCTCCACCTGAGCATCAAAACCAACAGGCCAGCGGAAAGCCATGAATAAGCAACAGCGCGTGACAAACAGGGTTGGGTATCGTTTGCATTTTAACAATTCCGATTTCGATTATGCTTATCGATTTCTAATTTCGATTCCAATAAGGTAAAAAAAAAAAACCCCACTAAAAACAGACATCATTCACATTTAGTCTTATTTCTAAACATTTAATAGTAGCTGAATATCATGAATGACAGTCAACAGGCTAAAGAACACTTACACAAGGAGCGTTTGCCTGAGGTTTAAAAACACCATAGAAGAACAACTAGCCGAACTAATATAAATGTAAAGGATTATTAAAGACAAGTAAACACTCTGTAATTAAAAAATAAATCACAAATCGCAACTAATAGATACAACTGAACAAAGATACGATTGAAATTAACAGTGAAATTTCCAGGTGTTCAGGTACAGAAACTGTAATCAAATGTAAAATAACACTGCACTTTGTACAAATATATAGTTACAAAAGTTATTCAGTCAAAAACGAGTGAATTTTCTCTGTCTTTTGTTGTTTGATCAGTGTTACTATAGAGACGGCAGCAGGAATATTAGGCTGCTGTCACTTTAAGAGTTGCCCAATATAGTTACACACACCTTGTGAGTCGTCATATTGAAATGCTCACAAAGGAATCGGATAAGAGGAATAGAAATTTGAATTTTATGACAAGTATCCGATTTCGCTATTTTCGATTCCCACCCCTAGTCAGGAACGTGTCCTCACCTCTCTCCCGAGACGCTGCTGTAGTTTACTCAGTTCGTATTCCTTCTTCAGCAGAGAAAGGGCTTTGTAGAGTCGTTTGGGAATCTGTAACGACAGTTCGTCTGTTAGACACACACTGACGTTCTGAGACTGGGTTTCAGGGGTCGTAAACGTACGTTTGTTTCCTCCAGGACGTCCTGCAGCTCGTGCGAATCGGCCCCGGTCAGCGCCGCCCCCATGTCGCTCAGGTAAATAGGGTTATCCACTACTCTCTGCCCAGCCTGCATCATCTGGAGCACAGACTCTCTAGCAAACACACACACTGATAAACACACTGATCTCCTTTAGCATGCGGTTTTGAACAGCCTCTTTCACCTCTCTTACCTGTACAGTGGGTTCAGAGCGATGATGTCCCGTATGGTCTTGACGATCTCAGCCGTCAGGGCCTGACGTAAAACAACACAACGTATGCTGTGATTCTGAGTCGCTTTGGATAAACGCATAAATGTCTTTCCGATATGCTGGGAAATGCTTAGCATACTGAACCAGGGTTATTATCGTTAACTAAAACCATTAAAAAATATGCTACTCAAAATTATAATACTAAAAGTCGATTTAAATAGAATAAATTAAGATACTTTAATTTTTTTAAGCTGAAGTACTAAAGGATTTTAATGGATAGAATTTTGTTTTGTAATCAGGCTCTAAAAAATTATAAAAAAAACTTAGATTTAGATTTATCGACCCATTATATCGGTTATCGGCTTTCAAATATAAAGAATTATCGGTTATCAGTTTTCAAATATAAAGAATTAACGGTTATCGGTTTTCAAATATAAAGAATTATCGGTTATCAGTTTTCAAATATAAAGAATTATCGGTTATCGGCCTTCAAATATAAAGAATTATCGGTTTTCAAATATAAAGAATTAACGGTTATCAGTTTTCAAATATAAAGAATTATCGGTTTTCAAATATAAAGAATTAACGGTTATCAGTTTTCAAATATAAAGAATTAACAGTTATCGGCTTTCAAATATAAAGAATTATCGGTTATCAGTTTTCAAATATAAAGAATTAACGGTTATCGGCTTTCAAATATAAAGAATTATCGGTTTTCAAATATAAAGAATTAACGGTTATCGGCTTTCAAATATAAAGAATTATCGGTTATCAGTTTTCAAATATAAAGAATTAACGGTTATCGGCTTTCAAATATAAAGAATTATCGGTTATCAGTTTTCAAATATAAAGAATTAACGTTATCGGCTTTCAAATATAAAGAATTATCGGTTTTCAAATATAAAGAATTATCGGTTATCGGCTTTCAAATATAAGGAATTATCGGTTATCGGCTTTCAAATATAAGGAATTATCGGTATCGGCCGAAATTGCATCCCTAAGTAAGGCTGACCTTGACTTCTTCTGTGACCTGGAATTCCTCGTGGATCACGTTGTCCACCTCCACCATGAGGACGCTGGGAAGAGGAAGCGCCTCCACCACAAGCTCCGCCTCCCGCACCTTCTCCTCCATGGCCTCGGCCGGAGACGGCGGATCCTTGCGGGAACGTTTCTGCTTCCGGCGCGCGGCTTTGGGCGGCTCGCCTTCCGCCTCCAGCTCCAGGGACGCCGGCTCCTCCGGCTCAACATCCAGCTGCTTACTGATGCGGATTCTGGGAGACCATGAGGCGAAAAAAGGTCAGAGGTCAACTTTCCTGAGAACGGCATTTTCAAAGCTGTGATTTCGAGCGTCACCTTCTGTGTCCCATCACAATCATACGGAGTTTGTCTCCGAGATCCTGCATCTCGTGGATCTGCACGAATGTTCCGGTGTGATAAACGGCATCCAGACTCTCCACCACATCCGACTCGTTACTGGGAAATAAACACGCCACAATCAGCGCAACATCAACTTACAGTCGTTATATCAAACGCACAATCACTTACCTGTCATCTTTCTTCAGGAACACACCTGCGTACGGCTGAGCGAGGCGAACCTTTCGCCTCAACAGGTCCATCAGCTGCTTATTTTTTACCTTCAGATGACAAAATATTCACAGATATGCAAATCAGCTTGACTGGTTTTGTTTAGGTGGGTGTTTAAAAACGTTTTTATTCAACACTAATATTTACATCGTAGTCAATTGGAGC